>NW_028186479.1:2463357-2543708 GCF_003343005.1 Rhea americana | reverse complement strand
CTTTCTCTCTCTCTTTTTTTTAACATGAAACCTCACCCAGTTTGGTGTCAATCATCTGCCAGAGGCCAGCCCCTCGCAGGTCTGGCTCTCCCACCCGAGCGCGCCGGGCCAGCCCCGACGTGCCGCCGGGCGGCCGCGTCCCCGGGCGGCAGCGCGGCGCGCCCAGCCGGCCCCGAGCGGCGGCCCGGCCAGCGGCCAGGCTGCAGGGCGCCGGGAAAGCAACCGCCCGCCCCGCTGCTCCCTTGTCCCCACGAGCGGACGAGGGCCCAGCCGTGTCCTGGGGGCACGGGGGCTTCCCAGAGCTCCCCCTCGCATCCGTAGCCCTGGCCTTGGCCGTGCTGCCGCGGTCCGTTCTGTGCTCCGTGGGACTGGCATCTGCAAGATGAGCTGTAACCCCCTGATGAACTAAAAGCAAGGGGCAGGGGAGGTTGAAGTCAGGGTAATAACAGGAAATATTCACACGGACTAGCTGGGCACTCAGCTTGCAGATGCTGAAGCAGACTGCGACAACTCACCACCTGCCTCTTTTTTGCATTTGGCTCTCAAATGGGCTGGATGCACACCATTTGCTCCCGAGCCCTGCACGTGTGACACAGATGAAGTTCATCTCCTTTCCTCTCTAAAGCAGGTTCAGCTTTTGCCAGCGATTTCTTCAGAAAGSGGAAATTGCACAGAGCTTTCAGGGAGTAGGACCACACTACAGATGTCAGTTTGGCACAGCCCAAACAGGTGACAGAATCACTAGATCCTCAGCAGGTTTACACTGAATAAGGCCTGTGCCTTCTGCCTGTATAAATCGAGCCACTTCATAGCTGGGAATTGTCTTGAGACTCATTTTCAGTTGAGAATCTTCCTTCCTCTCTGAGTTAAATGGTTGGGCATTGATTGAAAAGTGAACTGCTGCACATGGGGATAATTTGAGAGTGCCTGTTCAAATTTTGGTGTTTCGCTTTTGTCTTGATTACAGCATGAGTTAGAGGTACAGATTTGGGTATTTGAGAAACAGGACTAAGCCCTCAGGGGAATATACATAATCATGCTCTGAATGTCTCAGATCAACTCTGTATGAATTTGGAAGAGTTTACATAATGCATTTAATTGGCCTATAACAGGCATAAAAAAAATCTCTTTGTGATTTTATGTAAATTTAGTTTTAAAAACTCCCTAAATGCATGTTTTCACAGTAGAGTCCCAGTTTATTGTACAGATTCCCATAAAACTCTCCAAGAGTATTTTCCTCCCCGCCCTCCCCCCCCAATACACCCAAGATTCATTCAGACACAGTTGCTAYCTTCCAGGTGAGGTAAGAAATGTTGGATTCACTTTTGAGTGAAGACCTGAAGTATTCTTATCTGTTCCTGTGCATCGACCCKGTGCTAGAAACTGCCTATGTCTTTAGTAATTTATTTATATGAAAGCATTTCTCAAACCCCATTAGTATTTGTCGTAGCAATGCAGCTGTTAAGAGCTGCAGTTTGCCGAGAAAGTTGGCTGTATGTATTGCTTGAGCTCTCCTGTTAGTTTTAGATGACTAACTTCCAATATGTAAGGAAGCTAAAAAGCCATTAGATTCRGATTTAATGTTAGTATTCAAACCTGTCAAAATTCAGGTATGATTCACTGAGCTGGGCTCCACCTCACATTCCACTGCTTTAGCACCTGATCGCTGCCACTGCTGCAAGTGCCGTGGCTCTTCTCRCACGTTGTGACCCTCTGACCAGTGGAGGACAGAGAGGGGCTTTGGGGAGGTCTCAGTCCTGAGTGCTCAGGACCCCAGTCRTCTCACATCCCTGACTGCAGCCCGGCAGCATGGCTCATCTCTGTCACATTGAGTGATGCTGCTYGTTCGATAACCAGTAAGCAAGGAGTCTACTCTCTGTTGACTTCAGAAGTGTATTTCTTCCATACAAAATTGCTTTTATTTTCATAACATGTCRTGCCATAAGGATTGCGTACAGTTGCACTTGGGCGTTCAGATAGTACATGAGAGCAATACTTGCTATTAGGAAGTTTTAGGGGTGAGGGTATACATCTTACCTGGATATCCTCATTGGAGAAATAACTTTATCACAAAAAGTCCACATGGAAGTGGAAGTAAACTTCAATTCAGTTCACAGATTTGTCCTAAACAGGCTTCTTAATAAAGCTCATGTCCTGCCTTTTTGAGTACTACAGGCTTCCTTGTTAGGGATCAAATGCAGTTTAATCAGGATTTCCTGGACAACCAAGAGTATATAAAACAAGGCTAAGCTGGTCRTTTCTTTCCATTTCCTTATTCATAGTTCCCAGTTCCCTATTTGCAGGCTGCAGTTTATTACTTCTAGATTGAAACTGTGAATATTTAACCTCAGCCTGACTGAGGTAAGAAAGAGCCAGCTTTGAAGAGCCACAGGCTGAAACTGTAAATAATTAACTCTGGCCCAACTAGGTAAGAAAGAGCCAGTTAATTTCAGTTTGCTGCTCAAAAAAGCTAAATACTGAAATACTGTACATTGTGTGTTTTCTTTCTGAGCCTCAAAAATGATCTAAAGAGATACCCAGAACACAAACAAGCTAATACCTCTTGAACCTCAGGGCCTTCTAGCGAAAGACAACACAAGTGCTTCTTGCTGCAGTTGTAGGTACCAATTTTTATAACAATCCATAAAAGCTACAAAAAGCAAATGGTTTCTTTCTTATTCCAACCATTTCTCAGCTTGCAATATCATACTTCTGTCAAAATTCCATGCAAAATACAGTATTATTCTCATAGGAAGAACACACCCAAGCCTCCACAAAACCTGCATTGCTATTACAACTGTATTTTCACTGTACATAACACACACTTTTATTGTTGAAGAAGAACATATAGTCTTGTACAGACTAAACTACTAGTAGCAGTAGTTAAACTACTGCATCTTGTATGACTGCTTGCATCTTATTTCTCTCTTCATTTAGGTTATCAGAGAGCACAGAGTTATAGCTATTATTAAATGCAGTTTCCTTCTGTCTCATAATCACTGGTTTGGACTTGTTACTAATAATTTGCACTATTATAAAACACATGCTGCCTCAAGCAAGGACATTTACAAAAGGTTACATTCATCGCAAAATGTTTTGAAAGACTCATAAAAAGTGTTTGGAGTTAACACAGCTTATCACACAGATACAATCAAATTAAAACATCTGTTGTGTGTAATCATCCATCAGAAGGATGCAATCAGCTGTTATCAACTCCTGCATACATCAGAGGAAACAAGAATAATGTTATCTTCAAGTTTTATCTTAACAATGCTTTCTGTACAAATCTCCTGAATGACACTTAGCAAAATGAAGTTTTGAAATATTATTCAAATTAGCACCAGACTCTCAGAGCACCACTGTTCACATGCTCTCTGACTTTTATACAAATCAACCATTTTTAAGGTTCACTGAACTGGTTTGATCTGTGTTTACTGTGTATGCACAAATACCCCCAACAGTGAAAGCAGTACTGAAGCATCRGGAGAGAGATCTTCCTCTCAATGCTGCCAGAAGCAGGAAGTACCATTAATCTCGCCACATAACCTTTCTAGATGAAGGATCCTTTCTCATATTGCAAATGCAGAGGATTTGGGGAGAATGTTATGTTGTTCTCTTCAGTTTCTCATACTTCTCACAATGGTATCTGAGCTGGGGGAGAAACTTGAACGTTTCCATGAGCATGATCTATCTTCCTTGTTTTCTCTTTTACATGTAAAAGGAACTAGCAAAACTAATTCTAGCTGCAATAACATTTTAAAAAGACATTGAATCATATAATTGCAGAAATGTTTGGGAGATAATTTAAGTTGCTCAAAAATATGGTTACTCAGTGGAACTTTTCTCCGCTACCATGTAATCTGCAATTTGTACTTTTTATCATCATCAAAGCTTGTTATTTTAGGCTCTTCATTAGAAAGAATTCGAACACTGGATGCCAAGCCTCAGAAAATCTCCAAAGCTATCAAAGAACCCAAGTAATACAAGACAGAGGCCTTTTTGTTTAATTTTCCCACTGGAACAAAAAGGAGTTGTGAATCAATGGTAGAGTATATCCCTAAATCTAATCTGAAAGCATCCCAATACTTCAACCGCAAAGTCCAGAACTGGGGAAAGCACGCTCCCACCCTACAGTGCAGAAGATCACGTCTGTGCTATTCAGGAATGCAGTACACTGATGATGTTAAACTGACTCATTTGACGAGGATCTTTAAACAAATTTATTTGCAACAGCACAGCTGTTCCCCTCAGGAAGGAAATGCATGTGCCTATAATTTTTATCTGCAAGGCAACTTTATGATCTGTGGTCACAGGAGGTGGCTACTGTGCTTTACAGGTCAGAACCATGCAGTACTAGGGAATTCAGATTGCCTTGGGAACTGGATATTGTTGCAGCAGAGCTGGAAGCTGACCCTGGAATGAATGGGCTAATTGTAGCTTGCAAATAACTCAGCTAATGTCATCCACCTTTGCTACTTTTTTTTCTTGTGACCAAACTCATCGCACGTCTAGGCCCAATTCTCAGGCTGTGCAAACACATCTCCCAGCTGGGAGTGACAAAATGCTCTCCACACAGTCCTGCCAGCTGGGAATATTGGGCAGGCATTTCCACTTCCAGCTCAGGCCAGATTAGCTGAGCTGCCTTCAACAGTTTCAAGCCTTGGCCAGAGCTGATTGTTACRGGGCTTTGCAAATTAGACAGTGCTCTTCTGAAACTTCCAATAGGCCCAAAGGATAGTGACTCGGTCTGGTGGATGGAGACAAGACCTGGGACATCAATGACTTCTGCAGGGACCTGGGAGAGGTCAGTAATACTCAGTCAGTAATATTCAAGGCTCTCTGCATCACTATAACAATATAGGGGGCATTAGAGCAGGCTTTACTGCAATTTACACCCATTTTATTACTCTTCTACAATACCATACTGTTATAAATTGTCCATAATGTAATGAGAATTAGGCGCTTTGTACTTAACGAAGGAAACTTGATTGACTCCACTGATTAGAGAAATAACACTATCCATTTTCTGTCAGTGTGGCATTTCTGGAGTGTCAGTTCCCTAGGCTCTGTGTTTCTATGTCTAGGTACTGAGTGCAACTGGGGAACAGATGAAAGATACCTGTTTAAATTCAGTCTTCCATACAGAGATGCATAAGATTTTCCTGCCTGGCTTTGCCCCCATTGGTAATTATCCTGTCTAGTACAACCCGAGGCGCAACTGATACTGATGAGGGATGAGAGTCTGAGTGAGTATTTGTTGCATCTTCAAATGCTTTCAAGCATAGATAAGTACACATCTTGTTCAGTGCTACAACAGTTTAATCTCTGAATCATGCAGGAGTTGGAGCCCTTCTGTCCTGAGGGATTGCTGCCCCTCTACTCTGGAAACTGCTTAGAAATTGAGAGTTTGAAGGCTTTGAACAAAATCCATGGTGGGGTAAACGGCAGCAAGGCAAGGGGGTGGGATGTGGAACAGGAAAGGGCAGTGATGCTGATGAGGAAATGAGCAGATCTTGTTGAAGTCACACTGAGTTTTCTAAAGAGCTTTGGTAATATATGCTATTTGATGCACATTTTGCTTACTACAAATACAGGCCTATTTTTAAACTCTCTTTTTGATTTTTTTATTGTGATTCAAAAATAGGACAGGATTGAAAAATCAGCTTCAGTAATCTCCATCACAAATTAAAAGTACAGCTGTCTGCAGGACATTGCTCTTGTGTGACTTCCTTTCATGCCTTCCATTTAATGGTCATGCTGTCCTGAATTGACATCTCTTTTTCTTCATTTTGCTGCCTTTTTTGACTCTTTTCATTGGGTTCCTTTTCCTCACTTCTCCAGTTCCCTAATTTTTCTTTCCTTCTTTTCTTTCAGTTTCTTTATTCTATGTGTTTTATTCTATCATGACTTTTCCTCTGGATGTCCATTAGAGCTTGTTATTTTAAAAATCAATCCTTTTTTTTTAACCTCTTTGCAATTACTGCTGTTTCAAACTATGATTCTGTTACAGAGATTTAACAAGCTGCTTCTCCAAAAGTGTGTCTGTGCATTTGTGTGTGCATGGTAATGTTTCATTCAGAAGTAATTCCAGACTCTAGTAACTAGCAGCAACCACATTCAATTAATTTATCAATGATAAAACTTTTGACTCTCACACAGTTTCTTTTAGTCATAGCCCTGTGGCACTGTGAAAGGGCACTGTGAAATGATAGTAGCATAATACACTTTATGGCTTTCTTATTTCCCTATTGAACACTGTGATCACAGTCCAGACTGGTTCCTTTTCCACTACCTCCTTCAACAATTTCTTCCAGCTGTGAAGATAGATGTGCTGAGAAGCTGATATGTAATAGCTCACAAAAAGCTGTGATACTGAGATACACGTTTTCTACCAGTGTAATCATATATATGTGCGTGTGGTGTTTGCATGGTATCACTGAACTGAGGTTTACATTGCAGAATGAGCCTGACATCCTCTGCAAAATTTATTTCCACTTTTCTCTGGTCTGCCCGCAAAGGCTGAATTTAGCAATATGACTGGAAGTATAGGCTAGATCCTGTTTTCACTGCAAAAAGCTGCTTAATTTGCAGCAAGGACACAATCTGACTCATATGGATGCTGAYCATCCTCCAAAGTTCTGCCACAGTTGCCCTGGCTGGCAGATCTAGCACTGCTCCCTGGGACCAGTGTCAGCTCAGCCCAGAGATGTCCTCCCAGATGTGCTTGAGATGCTCTTCCCCAGGGATGACAAAGCTAGATGAGGCCAACCAGCRTCTGGGTTACCAAAGCCTAGGCTGACTGCAGTGAAGATGTATCCTCCATGTAACTAATTTGGAAGCTAAAACACCAGCCTTGTACCATAACACAGAACTGCAGCAAGATGTTTTTGGCCCCAGAGCACCTCCTTCCTGTCCTGCCTTCCCCTCTGCTATCAGCGCTTTCTCTTACTGGCTCCTTCCAGTCCCTGAGTCCTCTCAATCAGCCTTCCCCCTGTTTTCCTGGCCTCTCTGAGTTCCTGCCAGCTGCCACCGCCCGCTTTGCCCCATGAGTCCGCTGTCCGGCTGCCACGGCAGCTGGCAGGGGTTTGACATACTTGCCGTGGGTTGCTGTGCCCTTCAAAGGAATGCCCTGCTCAGCCCAAATTGCTTGTCCTCTAAGGCTCTCACGTAAGCTTTTACACAGTATTTCTCTTACAGTTTCTTAAAACCGATAAAGATTAAAGAAAAAAGAAATCTAAAGCATCTCTTAAGTCATTGTTTAATTTCTTTCTTTACTTAACTGCAGCAGACAAGAGAATTTAAAAGGTAAACATGATTTTCAGCACTGAATTGCTTTTAATACTGCAGTTAAAGCTTTTGGGTGCCATAGTCATGTAATCATTGACAGGAGGCTTTTTATCGCTGCCTTTCAACACCCAGAAGTGTGGACCAAGTGCAGTCTTGGACTCTTTAAGGACTTGGATATCTCGCTGCTGATTATTGATTGRTTTTGACGTTGTTCATCCTCCTGGGCGGCGGCGAGAACAACGAGAAACTGGCAAMGGACTAATTTCCACGGACAGCTCAAGTATTATTCCTTCCCTTCCCCACACCATGCCAGACATGGCTGCCAGCCCAATCTCGCCACACACAGCCTCCGCAAGGCTTCAGCTGCACCGAACAGCCCCCGAAAGTCCCAGCTCCCACCACGTGCCGTGAGAGATGGTGCCAGCTTCAGCTGTATTGCGTGACGCAGCTGGGAAGTGCAGCCAAGCTCCATTGCCTTCCTGCTTTCTGCTTGCTGCCCACCTACYTCGTGGCAAAGGAAGCCGTATTTTTGCAGGGAGTTTGTGGCAAACCGGAAGGCAGGTAGCTCATTGAGGTGATTCCTGGAGCAAGGTGACACATTGCCCGTTCCACGCAGGCGTGCAGACCTTCACCTCACTGAACTGCAGTTGCGGTAAGTAGTAGTAACACACCTAATAACCTTCCATTGGAAGTAAGAGCTGGAGGTAACCACTAGAGGGACATGACTTGTCGGCACTGAAGCCAAATAAAGGCTGATTTTTGCAAATATATATATATGTATATATATTTGCATTGGAATAAACCACTTGAAGCTATGAATTATTGCTGCATCATGCATGCCTGTGTGTCTCCCTGGGGAGCCCTAAGAGCTTCCTAAGAGTCAGCGGAAACCCAGTGATTCTCATAGACTAACAAATGCACTGCTCCCTGTGAAGCGCTCTAAGATCCTCTACTGGAATGCATGGTGGAAAAAGAGACCCAAGGGAAGCACAATTAAGTTTCTTTTCTCATGAGTGATCATTAGGCCTCCAAAAAAAGATAGACCCTTCGTGTGCAGCATCGATCAGAATTTTAAACAAAGAGGTATTTCCATTCTGAATTCTGTTGTTGACTTTTGTGTAGGGGGCACATGAAAGGACAAGATGGAGGATAACTTCTCTGTGTGGACTTGGTTTTCTCATGTGCACTATCAAAGCAGTAACTCTTACCATCAAAGCAGTAATTTCTATCACACAATGTGGATGAGGCATATTCATTACGGTATAGAAGACATGTTTTACTTCCTAGGTGGAAAGCATCATAAATGAACTATATACTTCACCACTCTAGTATGTGTTTTCTAGATGGTCTTCCAGGTGCAAACATCACTCTCTCTRCAGAGTTGATGACTCCTAAGCAAACATCTGCAGTATCAAACATGATTCATTTGGGGCATGTTAACGTCATCATCTATTTGTAATTCAACTGGTCCCAATCATAGACCRGCAGTGTGAGCTTTCAGGTGTGAAGGAGAGGTGACAACTGAGAACTGGCAGGTGCTGAGAGGGTGCACAAGCTGATATGCGATAAGCAGGAACAAGTATGAACTGATATTTCAAAGCTGTAAGAAGCTGCTTTGCAGAAGCTGCATTTCCAGCTCTAGACACAAACGAGGTGTTATTTTGCAGCAGCCACACACTAACCTTGTGCTGTTGTGCTACAAAGGACACACACCGCTTTCTGCTGTTTCAAACCAGTTTACCACAGACACCTCCTCATGAGCTCACCCATGTCATGTTGACACCATTGTACACAGATAGCTAGTCTATTCAGAGCASAGAGTTGGCTGGGGGCTTTCTGTCTGGTTTTGCAGCAGGCAGCCGTATCTGGCCTTCACCTACACCATTTTAGGAGATGGGTCCCATGTTGTAAAGTCTGAATCTGGATCCAAACACAATTTTCTTCAACATTCATAGATCTCATCCTCATGCTCCGTTCAGATCAGAGCTCAACTCCAAAGTTTGTGTTCCAATTAAAACTTCCTCAAAGCTTTGGGGTCTTCGACTGCAGTTTTGGTTTATCTTAATTTCCAGCTTTTTTTTGGAAAATCCTTATGCCTAAAAAATTTAAGGACTGATCTTTCTTCCACTGAGGTCAGTAGAGTCTTGCTTTCTTGACATTGGCTTCAGAAAAGCATTTAGAGCATAAAAAGATAAGACTAAGGACAACAGGAATTTTTAAGAATCTGCCTACACGCCTAACTTTTAATTGCCAGTTAGACACCTTAGGTCTGTAGAAATCTCCATTTGTGATCATTATTTTATTTCATTAGATGCATGGCAGACTCTATTTATTATTAACTCWCCATACATGTCCCAGAAGACAGCCTTGTTTGGTTTGACCTTATAAATTCAAATCATGACTTCTGAGGCAGTGGGTTATTTCCTCCCAGAGATGTAGCACTGACACAGGATAACAGACTAGAGTGGAGAGGTTTTGCATCTAGCTGTACACTGGAGTGGGTTTTGGAAAGAATCTTGCTCTAGGATTGGGAAGGTTTCTAAAGCATATGTTATTAGTTATTATTTTGCTGTTTGTAACAAAATTAAATTGAATGAGTCGCGCTCACTGAGCAGCACAGAAACAGCAGTTGGCTTGAAATGAAATGAGCTGAAGTTGAACTCGCTTAGTTTCAGATACATGTTAAGCAACTTCCTGGTAAAAGTGTGATAGAGATTATTTGTATAAACAGCTGTTTCTCCAGTCATGTAGAAAGAAACATTGTTAGTGGAGGTGGATGGGTGCAGTCCCCGCTTTTTAAGCAATGTCTTCTCAGTGACCTCTGCTTACTAACCTAGAACTCCTCCATGACACCGTATGGTGCTCCTGGACTGTCCTCAGCCTCTGAAATATGCCAGTGGTTTTTGTTCAGAGACCGTGTGACACTTCTTTGTGTTGGATGAAGTAAATCTGCATATATCTGAATTTCATTTCAGAGGCCCCATAATGATAGCTGGTTTTATAAGTGCTTAGAAAAGCAGCAAGAGCACAAGAGACCCTATCAGACTTTAAATATCAGATCAGAGACCTAGAAAATATCTGCAGCTGCAGCAGCACCTGTTACATCAAGATACTATGCATGTAGGTTGCCTGTGAAAGGAAGGAAAGAGGAAGTTCACGTGGTTACTTATGGTCACTTCTCAGCTCTATTATTTCTCCTACTATGTAAGTATAAGCAAGATATTTAAGGTTTAAATGCATAAAAAATATTTCTGCGAGTAATAAGCTACTAAGCACCCTTKTCTATGGAAAATAAGACATGTTGAACACTTTCACATTTATGAAGGGGGCAGTTTCACAGCACAACAGTGCTGTATGCTCACTATTACTAATGTGAGATACTTGCCAGCAATTAGGAAGCATCAGTGAAGCACCTGGATAAGGTGAAGTCCTTTGTTGCCAAGATTATGCTTTTACGTCTTTCCACATACCAGCTTTACCATGAGCAGAAGTTTCATAGCACTGTGCCATGGTGAAATGCTTCAGGCTTTTATCCAGAAAATTTCACTACAGTAGTACTGTAGCTTCACTATAGTGCATCCACAYGTAGCAAAAATATTTACCACACTGCATGAGGACTCTCTTCGCCATTCAGAGGACTAACATACTTACTACATAGCTGCAGTAGTCCTTAATTAAGGGAAGAACTGGATTCTGTGATGGTGGGTTGTTCCCTTCAGAGAAACAGCAGCGTACCCCTGTGCATCCTTTCTACAGCAGCCCTGTGGGCAAGCTCTACAGAACAGCCCTCAACACCAGAGGCTGGAGGGAGGGGTCTCTTCCCAGTCAGTGAAATTTGCACTTCAGTTGTRCATTGCCTTCTCTAGGCAAGTTAGTGTCTCTACATCTTCCATCAGCTTATTCAAGCTGATGGCAATGTGGAGGTATATGTATGCACATAATTCATTGAAAAATCATTCACCGCCTTAAAATTAGAAAAGAAAAAAAAACAGATTTCAAAGTTCTGTAAGTTGCCAGGATATTTGGGAGCAAGCTGATATTTGGAGCTTATTTTTCCCTTTCACAAACCACACCTTGTCTTGCCTTTTACATCACATGTCTTTTCTTTCCTGTAGAGTACTGCCCAAGTATGCTTTAAAATTTTTAGTACATCATTTCTCTCAGTCAAATAAGTTCAGTCAAAATAATCTGCAATGGAATTGTTTTAATTAGGGAGAGAATTGTTAGAGGGAACGCCAAGGGAAATGAGAAAAAAGGTCCCACTCCCTTTTAACCGAGTGGAAAGATGTTCTTGGAGAGTTATGTGCTGAGATCCATTTGTAGCATAATGTTTTGGCACTGCGCAATATTTTGTTTGATTGCTGTGGCAGCAGACTTACCTACAATGGTTTCACGGAGAGATTAAAGCCAGGAGAGCAAATTTTACTGGTGAGAATTAGCAAGAGATGGTTCACCAGTGGCAATAAGTGGTTCTTCAAGAACTACCAACTTAAACATACAAATCAGCAGAGCCAGCAACAGTACTTGCAATGGTGCCATATGGCCTTCCTTTGGAGGACAAGAGAGGAGCATCACAGGTATGGCACAAAAACGACTCGTTCAGATGAAGTGTTACAGAAATACATTGTTTAAAACTGACTAATATTTGTAATGAAGTTAGTATTCAAGCTCAAGTTTACAACTTGGTTAGCACAGTTAGTGGAACAAGTGATTGGGTCTCTGAACTCTGGCAAAAAATAAAATATGGRTACTCAGATTCAAAGATACTCAACCTCTCTCCTTGAAAACCATGCTTGTCTCAAAAAAAAAGAGGTTCTTAAATTGTAATCAAAACCAAATAGTTGAAAGCAGGGTATTAAAAAAGAGATCTGCTAGTTTGTTTGACTTGCTAATGTCAATCTACATTGGATAATCAGGATTCAGTGTGAATCTTTCTGGAGAGAGTGAGGGGGTTGGTGTTCTTTAAGCTTGACTGGCAAGGCATGGCTTCAATGTCCTTTAAATAGCCTTCTTCCAGGGACTGTAACTATTTTACTGTTATTTCCTGTGGGAGATTTTATAATTTCTAATCTTGGTGATCCTGGGTTACTGAAGCCTTACTGGACAGCAAGAATTCTCTTGCTGGGAGTTTAAGCAATTCATGTCGCTTGGCTGATCAGGAATGCTGTTTTTCTTCAGTGTGAACAACAGCCATTGGATACATGTATTCATTTTTTCTGACACCCCAGAGAAACAACTCCTTCATGTTGCTGTCCCTCATAGAAAGGAAAGCAGGGAAGAAGCAATTATAGCACATTTCCCTGATCTGAGGAAGTTGCCCAAGAAAAGCACTTTGTGATTTCCCTAAGAGGATCTATTGAATTAACCAGCTTAATTCCACATTCCCTGGGGAGAGCCCTTGATCCATGACACTGGAAAGGATTGAGACTTAGTAAAGAAAAGGAAGAGTATTTCATTCCCCAGGCATCCTTCATAAAAATCTTCTTTCATAAAAATCTTTAAAAAATATTTAGAATATTCTCAGGGCTTCCTCTTCCTTTTGCACAYCCCCTTTTGCCACTAATGTGTCAGAATGGAGGAATTAACAAAATCAGAAAAAAAAATAAAGCATAATTTCAGGCCACCTTGAAGAAATTACTCAAGATTTTGAATGAAAAAAAACAATATTTAAAATAATGCAACTTCTTAATGAAAGCAAGCATACAATTGAATCTTCTTCATTAAGCTTTCAAGTTTTAAAAGCAACGGCAATAACTATGGTGACTATTTGATTACTATTCTGCTATAAAAAATACAGCAGCTTTTCTGGTAGTGTTCAAAAGATTAGTCAGAACCACTGGAGATGGAAAGAATGACACAGGTAACTAAACAACTTGCTACATTACTTTGATTGTTTTCTTAACTTATTTTTCTTGTTGATGTTTTTCATATCCAACAAAAGTGATTGTATGTAAATGAAAAGGTATAGCTAATGACTAGATCTGAAGAGCTTACAAAGCACTGGAACTGAGATAGTTTCCCATCCGCAGAGCCTGAAGAATAGTGGCATTTCCTTGTTCTCAGCAGAGGCTTCTCATTAATTATTAGTGTTCACTGTTSCACAGACATGCAAACAAGATCAAGGTATAGGTGTGAGCTACCTTACAAAAACATTCAACGGAAGTACAGCTGTCATCCTAAAAGGCAATAGTCGTAGAAGGCAGGATGAAAGGTGGATGACAGAACAACATGTCCACAGCCATACATTAGCTTTAATGTAGCAACATCTAAAGTCTCCACAGAAGGACAGTGGRAAGGTAGGGAGGAGGAAGAAGGGAAGCCCCCTATGCTCTATGCTAAGCAAAATAAAAAACTAAAACCAGTTATTTGAGATAACCAATATCATCCCTCCATGAACACTGTTGGATAACTTTACACCTGGCTTTCCATGAACACTATTAGATACCTTTAATCCTGGCTCATGTTGTTTTAGTCTAATTAAAGGTAGAAAGTCGCCTTCAAAAATAGATCGACAGGGGCACCTATAAGAGGTGAATTAATGGAGACTGAGAAGTCTCCATTAATCACTTCTTACAGAGAAAATACCAGGAAAAAGATTCATAACCAATGGCCAGAAGCTTAAAACAGATACCATGGAAATTAATTGTTTTTTTTTTCTTTCTTTTTTTTTAAATTGTGAGGTTGATTATCACTGGACATACTGTTGAGGGCCACAGTAGATTCTACATTTCTTACTGTCTTCAAATTGAGAAGATATGTCCTTATAAAACACAAATTATTGGAGTCAGTCAGAATAGAAAAATATGGCTCAGATTAAATCTTCCACTAGTCCTTTCTGGCCATAAACTTCAGGAATCTCTGAAAGAGTGTGAGAATAGGAGGCAAAGTGTGGGAGAGAGCTCTGGTTGTGGAAATGCCTACCAGTGTAAAGCTTTCCTACTACTTCTCATTGGCTGAGGGCTCAGGGCAGCACACTCTTCCTCCTCTAATCCATGGCTATTAGGAAGGTGAGAGTCATTAGCTTTCTTGTTTTAGACTAATCTTTCCTCTTCTCTGAGCTTCTCTGATCTCTTCCTAGGCTCTTCTTACTTATTCAGATTTGGATTTCACAAAGGACCAGAGGTCCTTTTTCTGATCTCCAGAGGTCCCTTCCAACCTTACTGAYTCTATGATTCTATGACCAGTGATGGCTGCAGCCTCATGGGGTCTGCCCTGAAACCTTCAGTCTAGCATGGAAGTAGAAATTCATGCTGAGGCATTTCTGTGAACTTTATTAATTAGCCTCACAGCAAATGTCTTATCTAAACTCTTTGGGGTACCCATTCTTCCCAACAATAATCTCTGTGAACTGAAAAATGATTCCCTCCATAAATGGCTCCCYCAAGTATTATCTGAGCCTACCTGGCCTATCTACCCAATTTTTCTACCACAGTGGCAGATTTGAATTATTATTTCTCCTTTTTGGTTCAGTTGTGACATAAATGAARTAGAGAAGATTCTTCATTTAAATTGCTAACGTTAGTATCTGCTGTGGTAACATGGAAATATAGTTGGCAATTGTCACCTGATTGTATAAACCGCTGAATGCACAGCACCAAAAGACAGGCTCTGCTCTGAAAACATTGTCAGTCRTATGTAAATACTCACATATTTTCTACAGGCCTTTACTTGGTCTACTTTGTAGACTATTTGCATGCATCAGATGCTGAGTTTAGGCTGTTAGGTTGCCCCAAAGCATAACGAGGTTTTCTTTTGCCAATATACGTCCCCTAGCCAGAAGCAAATGCAGCCAGAATGGTGATGGGAAGGAAAAGTGGAAGGGAAGAGAACTTTACAGCCACTGCTCTCTTGCCTTACGGACAACCCACAACCTGACTGGTGCAAAGTGGCTTTTAATCCTCCTATCCATAGAAACCTGTCTGTTAGCCACAGATTATAGCTGGCTCTCTATTGTATCATGCACTACACTCAGCTCTACCACTCTGTTTCATTCAAACAAGCTCCCTGTTTACCACCTTCTACCTGGTGCTTAAATTGAAGCACATCTCCAAAATCTGGGAGTTTGTTCTATACAGCCAGGTACAACTTTTGGCCATGAGCCTCATAGATCTGCAAGATATTCAACAACAAAAAAGAATGGTGGCAAGCCTGTTTGCACTTGAATGTTGCTTGTAATAGAAATACTGACTCAAGCRTAATTTATACTTTGAAGACCAAGGGCATTTTTTCCATGTAGTTCGATTTACATACTCGTGTATGCATTTTGAAGTCTTGGCCTCTGTGCTGTAGCAGCCTGTGTATCTTTGTTTTCATCTAAGCCCTTTCTGTCAACCTTTACTGCCTTGCTCTTTCAAAGAATAATGTCCATTTTGATGAAGTATTCCTTTCAGTTTAGTTTACTTTTATTCACATTCTTTACTATCATATGAAAACTACCCTCTCTATAGTGGTTTGACCTGTACTCCTTTGGATTTAGTCATTTGTCAAAATAACCCTAAATATTAAACTATTTCAGTGTTTTAGAAGCAAGCTGTAAATATTGTCTCCTTCCACTCTCCTGTGTTTTCATTCTAAATGGAACAGTTGCCTTTCCTTGACTAATTTCAACRTTTTTGTTACCATATCAGAAACACAGTATCTTAACAACCTCAAATAGAGTTTTAAGCAGCAGAGCACATCTCTGTATTTAGGCATTTTGAAACAAATTGTGTTTCTCCACAGATAGCCAAGTGAATAAATTACTTGAACTTGAATTTTGAACTTGAATTACTTGAAGTAACTTGAATTACTTGAATTTTGTCTTTAGGCGGTCTCATCCACAGAACTTCTGAATTCAAATGGTTTCAAAACTTAGCATACTTAAAAACCTTTATGGCCTCCCTTGAGATGAAAGTAACCCTTTACTACTTTAAAGAAYCTAAAGTTGAAAAAACAAGCAATTAAAACTTAAATCCTAAACAGAATGAGGTACTGCCTGAGCACCTTCCACAGGACATCAGAAGCAACAGTGAAGTCTTTAGTTGCCTGTATGGGAATCTTTGCACTAAGCTCTGTGAGGTTAACATTAATGAGATGGGTTTTTTTGGTGGGAGAAAGATGACAGAAAGGAGGATGCAAATAATGAATAGAAAAGCAGCTGTTGGACTGTGTCACTTATGGTAAACAGACCTCCCTCTACCCCAATCACACAGGTAAAATTTTTCATCATTTCATGAAGATGATCAGATTCCAGTGGATCATTCCATAGCAGAGTTACCTTGTCAGGAAGCGCAGATACAGAAAAGCAAAAGCCAAATCACATTTTTTTTCCTGAACTTCCTGATCTAAAGCACATTAGAGGTATGAAGGAACTGAAGTTCCTTCAGTTGCTTTGAAAATGAGGGCCAAGGCTGTAAACAGGGACTGTGAGACAGTGGGAGCCTGCTGAGGGACTTGAGTTTGGACATATTGTGCTGAAGGCACCTCATACCACAGAAAAAGTCAGCAGTCACATTCTRGTCCATTCAGTTTTTGGATTCCTCTCCAGTTACAGATTTTAGGCTAGAAGAGACAAATRCATGAGCCAGTGGGCTGAGATGCCTATCAACAAGGAAAGGACAGAGAAAGGAAAGATACAGAAAGCATTTCTGGAATTTGCTGCAATTTGGTCATCCAAGTCTAGTGAGGAGTCACTTATAACTTTGATGAATGAGGGCTGTACATCTTTGAATAAAGGTGGTGAAAGGGTTTTGGCCAGCTCTTCAAAGAGTTTTTTCTTCCAGCCAGACACACTTTGGACTTATGTGGATTCCTCCTGAGCTGACTTCTCCTCATCTAGATAGTTACTGGGAGGCATTTTGACATGGTAGAAGCAATAGTGTTCACATACCTTGACAGTGGGAGSACAGGAACATGAACAAGACTTGCACTGATGGGAATTTATTGGCAGAGCCTCCTAGTGGAGACCTTCTGTATGACTCCTCATGACACAAAGAGCATCAGCCAAGATACTCTTTTCTTTGGCATAACTATGTCTGTCCTGTGCTGTTGGTGGGGTTTTGACAGTATAGCTGTGCTGGCTACCAGAGCAGATTTTTTTCCACACTTCKGACTGGTTGAATACAGCAAAACTCACTTCAGTGCCCATGAAAGCGATGGGAATCTCCAAGAGTCTGTTAAAAAGTCCCTCAGAGGAATGTATTTGCAAGAATCTGGCCCTGCATTGGGTTGTTAAGTCCTTCTGGAAATACATTCCGTATTTCACAGGCAACTGGAGCTGCTAAAAGGTTGTTCCAACCTACCTGCTGCTCCATACCTAGGTATGACAAAGTTACYGCTAGATGCACTTAGCTATTTATATGATACTGATGAAACCAGTGGATTCTCAGATTGTAAATCTGAAACTGCCATCTGCTCTGTATTCCCACAGAGTGCTTACTATTTTTTAGACTGATTCTGCCTAACACACATTCTTGTTGCCATTGGGGTCAAGAGGAGTTTATTGTTACAGGTGGTCATACAGGTTGTACCTACAGAAGATGGTAAGTTGAGCACCCAGAGTGCTACTTTGATTCATAGTAAATCAAAGAAGCAAAAGCAAGGTTTAAGGACAATGAAATGCATGCTTGCCAGCATTCCCCTGTATGCTACTATTGYTGAGCAGATCTATATGAAATACATATAACAAAATGAAAGATTGTTAAATAAATCCTGTCTTTGCTTTAGCTGAGGATTTGCAAGCTGAAAATAGTGTCCCTTTTGAGTGAAGAAAAATATCCTAGGTTGTACAGATTTCCTTGAACCATTCTGTAACTCAGAGTATTCCCAAACACACAGAGCAAATCACTAAAAATTTGCCCCCAAATCACTACTGTGATTGCTGCCTACTCCTTCACTTTTTTTYGCCCTGCAGTTCACCCGTGTTAAAATTGCCAATCACAGAAGAATATGTTTACTGCTCAAGAAACACCTCATTCTGTAGTGCACTTAAGTAGTATTCGCTGTGAGACTTAGGAGTGTGCTGAGAAAAGCAAGCTGCACGTTCAGTTGTTTGGTGGACTGCAAGTTAGTCAATGGCAGCTGTGGGCTTCCAGCACTGTAGCTTTTCTTTTTGTTTCCTAATACAGCCTGGAACTACTACTATCCTTACTTTATAGGATCTTAAAGACCAATTTAAAACTTAAACCAAAGCTGAGAAATACAACCTTTAATGACAAAGAACTCTCCTTTTATTAATTTATAGCTAGATTTTTCCAAATGCCAGCTAATTTAAACTGGACACTAGAACTATACCATACCAATAATTTCTTTTTCTTAGCGTTTGGCATGTATGTAGACAAGAAAACAAGAGAGACAGAGGGACTAGACAGATGATGAGGACTTAAAAATGTTTGTTAGATTTCCAAAATTCCTTCCCTGGTAAGACTTTGAAATCTCACAGCTGCTGCCCTTTTGCTTGCATGATTATTTCTCCAGCTGTGTGGAAATGCTGCAAAACCATTCTGTGACCTGTCATACAAATTATTTTGACTCAGCCATCAATGACGTAGAAGTTCCTGCTGAATGGTAATGTCCAAGTCTGGTRTTGGATTGGATAAAAAATTATGGTTAATTCTTAAATTGGTATATGTGGAATTGAAGTATTTAAGGTGCTTTTTTCCYCAGAAAAGTTGCACAGTTTATTTATTTAAGTTTTGAAGTTACTTCCTTTATGCTTTAAAGCCCCAGTGGGATAACTTTTACAGCTGTTTGTGGTAGTTAAGAAAAGGGTTAAGAGGGACAATCACTATGCCTTCATTGGAGACTGTTTCTGGCCCTGTACTATGCGCAGGGATAAAAAGTCTGCAGATTAGRAAGAAGAATTTATTTGAACAATAGACTTCAGGGTAGGTACCTAAGTGTCTGAGAAAATGAAATGGGAGGTGATGGAAAAGTGATCCAGGAGAGCTGTGAGGTATAAAACAGTCTGGAAAAGTGCTAGAGAGAACGAATTCCCATTGCTTTATAGAATTTTCCTCTGGCAGTTCTGGCTTCTTCTGCAAAATGTCTCTGTTATCAAAACCCCTGAACAGAAGTGGTTCAGACATTCCTCAGATAGGGCTGACTGACTGCTGGACACCTGGCAAAGCGAGGAGATGCTCAGTGATGTGGGCTGATGACTGATCTGCCAAAGAGTGCCAGTGGTCTGTGGCATGAAGGGGAATGGAGGCAAGCTCACCTCAGCTCCCCACATCACCATGAGAGAACACCAGAACTCTTGGTGACTCTGTTTTCATTCAGATCTTTAATTTTCTTACTTAAACACATCTTGTTTGATAACCAATAGGTTGTTGTGTTAAAAAAAAGGATTCTACTGTCTCACACTTGCCTTTTACTAGCATGTGAGTTGAAAGAGCCAAGCTCCCAGCCTCTCTGGCACTAAATATTTATCAGATCTTGACAGCACTTGACAAAACACTGATTAATCCTTCACAATTACACACAACAAAATATCTGGAAAGAAGCTTAACTCCTTGTTAAGGCAAGTGTTTGTTTGTTATTGTCTTATGATACTGTCCCACAAGATCAGGCAATGACCGACAAATGTTTCTTCTCAGTCACTCTCCAGGGCATAAGCTAATGGTTGGAGAGATCAAGAGGGAATTCTGCCTCACACACAAGTGCAAGAACAACATTATAAACCTGGCTAAGTGCACAGCAGTGTGGAAACTAGGCAAAATCACCTTTGGTAACAGCTTCCCACAGATTTCCCAGCCTGCCTATACAAAGCTGTTGAGGAGARGGTACAGGATTTGGCAAAAGAAATGAGTCCCACTTGAGACTKTCTTTAGAAAGCACCAGTCTAGCCTTTCACAAAAGCTGGTATTGCTTGATTTCTGCTGTCCATAAGAAAGAGCTCCTAAGGGTCACTTATTTGATTATTTACAGTAATACTTGCGAATCTAAGAAAATCCCAGAGTGACTGATTCCAGACTGATAACATACACTCTATGGTTACGTTGGATTCATTTCACAGAAAAACGAAACATTTTCTGTAATTTGTTTCATAATTTGGCATTTAAGGTCAACTATTTACCCTGAAAAGAAAAGAGAAAGGGCAGCCACATTCTTGAATGAATTATACTGAATTCACTGGGATTTCACAAGATACTAATGGGTGCAGAATTAGATTGTCGTCATCATTTTCAAAATCCTATTTGCATGAAGTAGTACTGTACTTCTCAGTTACTGTAGCACTGTACGTCTCAGTTACTTTAGAGACTCTGTGTAGAGTTAGGGTCTAGGGCGCTAAAAACAAAGGTGTCWGAATCTGACCCATGGTGCTCTTGTCCAGTCTTTTAGGCTTGTACCCAAAGCTTCTGACTGGGTTGCATTTTCATTGGAATTGTGTCAACTCTCTTGTAAGAAAAGTAAAAGGAAACAGGGTTATTAGAGAATAGGAAGTGAAAAAACACACACCAGAAAATGAGGATCTAGTGCTAGAAGTTAGCTAAAGTCCTAGATGCATTTCCTTCTGTCAAGACTGCTATGAGAAAGAGAGATAAAAAAAAAGATGTTGGGGTAAGGCAAGATGTGAATGTAAGTGCACCTGTGGTAACTCCTTCTCAGGCTTGTCATTATCCCATGGTAAATAAATGACCATTTACCTCTCTTTTTCCAATATATTTATTTGGCAAATAAGTCACCTGTGGTTTATCAAGAAGGTGAGGCATAGTAACTTACTCATCTTTCCATAACTCTTCAGTATCAGAAGTTTATACTATGTGAAAATTCACAAGGTGAAGAACAGCTGGAGCTTCATAGAAAGCCTATATGCCAGAGAGGCCGTTCCACAGGTTGGTCACTGCCTGCAGACTGTGTATTAGGCAGTGAGGGCGTAAGTCATTTTGCCATGGAAGAGGAAGAGAGGCTAAAAGGAACTAGTTCAGTTACCTAAACACAGTCAACAATTTTAATTTAGATGTCCTAGGGTGTCTAAGACATCTTCATACGAGACACGGCCTGTGAGAGATTGACACATTTCAAGACAGACACCTGAAGGCCAGCTGGGATGCCCTTAGGCATTGAAAAGGCTCAGGATACCTGTGATTAGATGAGTGAATCCCACCCTTAGAGTCAAATGAAGCTGTGAAGGGGATCTGGTGAGCAGAAAGAGGTCCTGAGGTGAAAGGACAAGCCCTATGGAAGATAGCCAGAAGATAGCCACAATAGCCTCTGCTCAAAAACTCAGAGGTTTAAACAGCCTGTTAAAGGGAAGGAAAGAAAAGATGATGGTGAAGATGCAGAGGGGAAAATAGTGGATTTGAGGGAAAAAAAAAGAGAAAAAAAGTTCAGAATATGGAGAGTCTTGAAGCAAAGGGCAAAAAAACAGGCACTAAGTTAGAGGAACATGTCCTGGAAGGGGGATGATATGAAGGGTAAGGAGCATGGAGAGAATGTAGATCAGGTTAAAAGAAACATGTATARTACACCCTGTTCAAAACAGAAAATGTAATGCACTCCATTCTATAAAGCTAGTTTCAAGCACTTCCCAAACAGTTTTCTGTGAACATAATAAATCACTGGTTTCTCCAGTGACACAGAGCATGCTCTGTTAAAACTTTCCCTAATTCTTGCAGAAGATTTCAGAAACCCTCAGTTTCTTTTTGCCATTTTCATACTACAGCTAACATATTCCCAGATAATGCARATAAAAGGACATGAGCCTGATGGCCTTTAGGATGAAAGAATAAACCACGTAAGATGGAAAATAGATAAAAGTATGGACATTTTATTTTTTTCCCCCCGAACTATCCAGTGGATGAWATTCTCCCAGGAATTATCTTTCTGAAGTAAGGGCAATTGCAGTGCTGTAATTAGGGTAGAATGATTACCAGATGGCTCTAATTTTGATTTCTACTATTTTTTATGGTTCATTTTTGTTTGAAAGCTATTATTCACTGGAATGAGCCTGAACAGCTGTAGGCCTTTCTTGGTGATGTGGATTTGGAAATACTATAATTTGAACTGATTAAGTGTGCACATTCCACTTGTCTTTATCTCATTAAGTTTTAACATAACTGTACACACAGGAAAACACACAGATCACATGTGTACTTGAAGGAGACTAACATCTGATAACTAGAGACACCAGGCTTGCCTAGCAGTCACCTGGGATTAATTCCCACATTACACAGTACATATCGGTTTCATAGATCTCATAAAACTAGGATTAAGATTTCAACCCTATATTAAGGTACATGACATATTTTCAGCATGGAACTATTTTAAAAAGGAAAGAGAGAGCAAAGAAAATTTTYTTAGGAGAAAATGTGGTGCACAATTGACACTCAAAACCCTCCTTATCTAGGCAGGCAGGCCGGTATGGTATTTTTCATAATGCTCTATGTCAGCAAATAGCAACCTATCTAAAAAGGTGGAACCAGGATGTATTCTCTTTCCCAAATTAGAAGTTAAAATATGTCCAGTATAAACTCACTAGTCTCCAGGAGATGCTGCCTCTCCAAGAGAGAAGATGCTACTGATGATGGTATCCTAATTTTCTATGACAAAATGGTTTCTAGCTCATTCTAGATATAAACTGAAGCTAGGAAGCACTGCCTTTTAGAAATGAACCTTTTGGGATGCAGCTCCCAGTTCTAAGCCACATGCCATTACAAAATATGTGTCCCACCTATTTTCCTGCTCCACTTGTTGATCTCTGTTGTGGGCTATGGCAGCTCGTGCATTTATTTTTAGTAAACACAAYGAAATAAAGTTTTATTGTGTATTGTATCTCTCACATTTGAATAACAGAAAAAGACAAACTCCTGCTATACYCTGTATTCCTTATGCCATTCTGTCATTTGGTTTGCTGAAGTAGTAGGGACTAGTCAGGTATTAACAGTCTTTGGAGTTTTTACAAATGCCAAGGCTGTTTTGCCTCAGGCCAGAAATTATACAGAAATGTTTTCTTGGTTAAAAAAAAAAAAGGTATATAAAAAAGCCTGATTGAGTGCCGCATATATGGAGGTCAGGCTGCTCTCCAGTGAACTGGATTGAAAAAACTCAAAGCCTCATTTAGCAATGCCCAGCCTGCCTCCCTTGGACTGGGTCAGTTGCCATGGCATCTGAACAGCTCTTTAAAGAGAACCAAAAGCCAATGCAAGCAACATCTGAATCATCACAGTGCCTGACCTAATAAAAAAACTATCGCCTAAAACTAGCACAAGGTGCTCCTCGTTTGTATATTGTTTTAGATGAAGCATACTAGTTTAAGCCAGATGATAACACCACCAAGGCAAGATTGTGCAGTTACCAGTTATGAGTAAAGACATCATTCATTTACCTACAGGGTTTGTCAAAGAATTAGAAGGTGCCTCTGTGTCATAACACCAGGTTTGGAGAAGATGGCAACAAAAGACAAAATAATACATCAACACTCACACAAGCACCTAACAGCTGGAGTAAAAGGACACCTGTTTTGTACTGGGCAAGGTTGCTATTTCAGTTTCACCTTTGCTCTGATGCTTGCCCAAATACACAATCAGGAAGCACAGGTTTACGAGCAAAGACGGAGAAGACAGTGATTGTAACCCCATCATTAGTGCTGCTGTGGCACATTTAACTCACTTGGGTCAGGTGATGGAGAGATGCGTGGTAAGGACCGGGCTGTGTTCACCTCCGAAAGGAGGTGTGAGGTCTCTATTACCTGCCCAATTCTTGGCGTGTGTGGGATCTCATCCAATGCCCAGGTGTACTACAGATTTTACAAGGGAAGAAAAACAGCATGAAAAACAAAGACCAACAGTTTTGTTTCTCAAGCCTCTGATCAGCCTGTCAAATACATTTCCTTTCCAATAACAATAAAAGAGTTTATTGCTTGACTGTGCAATAGTGGGAGCAAAAATTCATGAGCACATGGAGAAATTCCTCCTGAACTTTTAGAGTTACAAAAGACTTTGAATACCATGTTGTATTTCCATGCAAAATACTGGACAACTCCTATTTCAGTGCAACATACTGTATCTTTTCTGGAAGCAACCACGGTTAAACCTTGCTTGTTTTTGAAGAAAGAAAAGGGAGTTTTCTCTTGTAAATTTTAACAGTATCATAGAATTTTTTAAAAAAATCTATATTCATGTATTTGTAACTAGTATGAATATATATATGTCTGTGTATTTATATAGTTTCTAAATGAAAGTGGTAGGAAGTGTTCCTGGGACAACTGCTTATGTTCCAGACTCATGCCTAGTTTTAAAAAGTAGRGAATGGCCACATTCTGCTGCCTATTCTGCTTTGGCTACCTTTCCGGTATATAGAGCTAGATCTGGGTGACCTCATCTGATAAGTAATTCTCTTCTGTCCCCCAAACGCTCCCCCAAAGAAAAAGCTGCTAGCCTCACAGTCAGGGCTAAAGACGGAAAAATGTATCAGATGGGCCCCAAGTYTGCAATCTAACATGTTCATAGTCTTGGACTAAGATATTCACATTAAGTGAAGCAAACACTGCCCATTTGGCYCTGAGATACCCAAGCCATCTGCTGCTCCTGTTAATGTAAAGAGCACACAGTCAGATGCATGCAAGTTCCTTCGGAACATTCTGCCCACTGTAAAAGAAAAAATCTGCCTTTCACATGAAGTCATTTTGCCAGTGTTTTGAATAGTATTTTCCGCATGTTGTTTCTATGAGATCAGCAGTCATGCCCTACTGTTCCACATTATCAGCCTTTTTTTTTTCCACCCTGTGTTTTACATTAGCAAATCAGCCAGCTCTGAGATCATATTACGTAAGTTTTTTTTTTTTTTTTTTTTTTGCAATTTCTAATTAATAGGAAGTGGCTCTCCACTATGGCCCGGAGATGATAAACGGTTTCCTTTCCTCGGTGGCGCGCTGCTCCGCACTGAGAGCCTTGTTCCCGGAGCTGCCCTTTGCAGTGCTGCCAGCCCCACAGCTGCAGAGCCTTTGCAGAGGGACGACCACTCCAGTGACAGGACAACCATGTCATCAGGGGTTTGGTCCTCACCAGCCCAGAGCCTTGCAACAAAGGACTGTTAGCATAAAGTAAACACGTTTGCTGTGCTTAGGATAAACTTTGACCTGTAATTTCCTCTCTGATCTGCAGGTAGGCTCTCCTGCAAGTAGGCTGCATCTCACCTAAACATTAAGCTACTAAAAGATCATGGCCTGAAGTACTGAGCTGGTTACTGAGGCTTCCTCCGTAACCATGTGGAGGACGATTCACCCCATCAAAGTGGATTACTTTTCTCAGAAAGTGCCTTACTTGCCACTGGCTATAGAGGGAACCTAGACAGGCACTAAACTAAACATCTAATTTCCAGATGGCTAAAATGAGATGATATGAATCCTGCCTTTCAYGGGTTGTTGTACCAGCTGAAGCCTAAACTGTGTGCACAAAGGTTTTCCTTAGATTGTAGCCTAAGACATTCAATGCTACTTCTGTTTTCTATTTTGAAGCTGTTGTATGACTTTCCTTTTCCTGTCTCTCTCTTTCTGTTAGTGGAACTGGTAAATAATTTGCAGCAAATCACATACTTCAGTGAAATAGATGTTTTGGAAAAATGATCTGCTGGTACCTTCTGATTTTTCTCAAAAGCATATGACTTTTAAAGTTCAGTGACCACATCATTTGCAGGCAGTGGGGTGAAGATATTCAATATTTTAAATTCAAACAGTGTTTGATAGTCTGGTTTGGATACTTTGACCACAGAGTATTTTTCACGTTCTATGACAAAGTGAATAGAGGTTATTTGCAGTAACTCATTTTGCTCTGCTCAGCACTGGATTAAAAGCATGGCCACAGCCTGTTACCATGACTCAGTTGCATGGCAGTAATTTTGAGCTGAGATGGAATTATTTGAACTGCTGAAACATGATTGCTTGAGAATTTCTGGTCTAAAAATTAGGTTTCATGAACTGAAAATTTTTCTTCTGCAGGTTAATATACACTTAAAATTCATAGTTTCTAAGAATGCTGTTAAAAGATTTGTTTGCTAGAATATTCCAGAAAAAAATAAGAAGAGRACAAGGATATTCTGGAAATATATTCATTACTTTTAGTTGTAAATCAGCATTGAAGCAGTAACAGGTTTTACAAAAACAATAAGAAATGTTGCATCTTCATTACATGCTAGTTCTTCCCAAAGAAAATATGGACAATCACTTAGCTGTCTTTGATATTTCGGATGCTATGTGGGACTGGTCATTTTTTAAGCCTAGTAATTCTTGTTTGCAGATAGAAGCCTGAAGATAATCTCAAATTTTGGCTTGGGAAAAAAATTCTTGAGGCCTGCACTTCTTTTAAAACAAGGCTGGAGYTGCTAGAACTAGGTGGTGTCACACAACGGAATATCATTGCAATGACTGTTATAGTGAGACGCCTTGTTGACCAAGCTCAGGATACAACAGACTATAAGAAAATCTTAGTGTTTTCACTAAGTGGCCTTTTCTGAGAGTCCTTTCAGCTGCAGCACCCTTCCAAGGAATCTGTAATCTCTTGTTCTTTCCTTGTCTTGCCTAGAAAGTGAGTCACCTTCCAATAGAAATTCCAATGCATTACTTCTCTTTTTTTTGTCCTTCATCTGTTTTCATTTTTGTTTTTCTGTATTTCTATCTCATGTGAGCTGGGACTTCCAAGTCTGTGTTCCTYGCAGTGGGTCACCAGCTGACAGTCTCTATCCTCTATGTTAACTGCTTACAAAATCCAGAGGACAGAGCTCTGGAAAGGACATAGTGAGATGACTTGAAGGAAATGGGATGTATCAAAACTCTTGTGTCTCTGGCAGCTAGGTGCTATGGTACCACAAGTTAATGAGAGATACTAGACAGAGGATCTGTTCCGTGGAGTTTGCTGGCCAGTTTATTTAGAAACCATGCCTAGACAGAACTCCAAATAGACAGGGATCTGAAARCTGGTTCCAGCTCAATAGCCTGGTGACCATTCTGCTAGAGTTAGAAACCATTTTGTTCTAAGCTTTTAACGATTTCTTTTTTTCTACAGGAAAATTRTTATTGAATTATTATTATGTACCTTGCTCTCAATAGAGGAATGGATGTAGCACTTTCATTGCAGTCTGAAGAGCTGATCAATATCAAATACTTACTGGTAATTTGGCAGTGCTACTAATAAATGCCTACAAATTTCAGAAGTGACTATATAAGAGGATTACAAGTATTAGTGTGCTTGGCAAAAAAATACCCCATGCTGATTTCTCAGTACATTCTTCTCTGTTTTCCTTGTCTGGTTCTCTGGAGGAAGCAAGYTGTTACCACACTTACAGAAATTCTGTTTTGGTTGCAAGACCCTTGCCCACTTCAGAGAAAGCTATTCCACCATTRGAATAAAGTTACATCCAGAATTGTTAAAGAAGTAAAATATTCAAGAACATTTCTCTTTCAAAAAATATCTGTAAGAATGTCAGTGGCTCCTAGAGTTTGGAAATCCTCTGTAATGCCTTCTTCCAAGATTTCTGGTGCAGTTTCCAAAGCTCCACCTTCAGGGCCTTGTCTAAATGAAGCAACTCTGTGAAATCACATATGTCTCTCTCTAATATGAGATTTAGGAGATTGAGGAATTCAGAGATTTCAGAGATTAATAAAATAATTCTGAGGTTTATAAGTCACTAGCCTTTACCTGGCCTACTTTGGTAATGACTGGAAAGAATTATCATCACAGAAAGCGACTAGGTTCACCCTGACGGCCATGGTGTGTTCATGCAACTTGAACAGAGGAAATTTCGTTTTATAGACAAAGGTGAGGTCTTATTCCACTATCTGGAGAATGCAGAGTGCTCCAACATGAAGAAATCAAGTCAGGCCTGAAGAATGATCATGGGGAAGAGAAGAGAAGCCTAAATATCAGGAGTACATATGATCTGTGGTAAGACAAATGACTGTTCTCTAGCCTTGTCAGGCTACTAGCCCTTACAAGCATTGGAAAAGTCAAAATAAAAAGGAAAAGGGGGCTGCGAAAATATCCATCCTTACTTTTGTAAACTATGCACAACACCTGGAAATGCTTAGGATTCCAGTACGGACTCAGAATATATATATATATATATATATATATATATATATATTTTTAACCAGCAGTACTAGTATTATTTACTCTATTGTTAATACGAGGGATGTAGCCTGCCAAATACTATAAATATTTCCAGAGATATTCACTCAAATTTTGCTTCACCCAGAGTTACAACAATTTTGTTTGCTTTCTTGGGTGACTTTCTTCCCTGGGCACAGAGCCAGCATGATAGTGAATGTCACCCTCTGAGAATATGAAATGATTGACACTTAGGTTATGTCTACAAAGCAAGAGAAAAAGAGGTGTAAGGCTTAAGCTCATGTGGCTATAATGCCCCCATTACCTGAACTAACTGAAGTATATCTGTGTATGGCTGAAAAGTTTTTTTATAAGTCAGTGCCAAAATGGGGACTTAGATATCTGCTTCCCCTGGATCTGACCCACATTTAAAGAATACTCATTCTTTAAAACAATTATTATACAGAGTAGTATTAAACAATTTATTAAGGATATACCAGAAAATGATGTACTGTAGACTCTACCCACAAAAATGACATTTAAGTTTCATATCTGGCCCGAACTCCACTGATCTTGAAGACTTGCTTGCTTGCTTTTGGACAGTTAGTTTTCTAAAACCTGCTGAAAACTTTCTTTAGCTGCAGTGCTCCTGATGGCRGTCCAACAAGAGCAGGGCTGCTCAGACCTGTTTAGTTGCATCCATGTGCTCTCCTGCTCATCTACTTCCTTTCTCTTGCCTTATACTTGGACAAAGAGGTCTCGGAGGCCAGGGCTGCCTGAGTTCAYGCTGCATTTGCACAGGACCTAATCTCTAGGGGTCCTTCTCCATATGAGTAGACCTAGGATCTCCAAYTTACATAACATATATAATAATAAGATTAAGCTCCTCTTACTGCTTCCCCATAATGGCCGAAGAAAAGTCACTGAAATAGTCATCTATAAAATGAACTAAATAGGAACGATTTAAAATGTGTTTTGAAGACAGAGAGCAAGATACCAGTGGAAACTCCTTAGCAAAAGTCTAGTCCAAGAGAAAAGCCTGTCTCTAGCTCAGACCAAGGGAAACAAAATGGTCTTAGTGATACAGGAAGGCTGGAGTTACAAGGGATGGTCCTTGTCCCTCTACACATGCTGTAGCCAGGCCAGCACCCTGGTCTGGTAAATGTCAATAGAAAATGAAGTTTTTTACAAAATGAAACAGAAAAAACGATAATATCACCAACATGGTTGTCCTCCTGCTTTGATTCCTTGTGATATTGCTGTTTTCAGCTTACAGACTACTACAGGTTTCTGTACCTTTGCCAACTTGCAGAATTTGCCTGTGAAAAAGCTGGAGGTATTGGCTGCTCACTGTATAGCAGTGGTGAGCAGGGGCAGCGCAGGGGTGTGCCTCATGCACAGGGACGGCTCAGGTGAAATACCTGGTAACACGGATGCTTACGTAGTCACTCCAGTGTTGAAAACTACTGAAGTGACTACCGTAGTTCACATCAGAAACTTTTGTTTTAGCCTGTCTACATGCTCAGGAAAACTAAAGTGCTTCGGTTAGACGCAAATCTTTTTCTTTATAATCGAGAGCTGRAGAGCTGGAAGTGGATTTTAGATGAAAGCCTCGATTTTGGAAACAGGGTCTGTGCCACTGAGGAAGTCACCTGCAGCTCAGGTATTAGCCTATTAAGTGCTCATTTAATAACCAAACATGCTGTGACCATGTCTTTGAAGAGGGCTTTTTTTTTTTTTCCCCAGTGTAGCATTTAAATTTTATATTTTAAAACAGTTCAGTTAATGTTTCCTTTAGCCTTTGATCTCTGTTTACTGTTACACATACCTGTTTCTATTTTAGGTCAGAAACAGTGTTTGAATAGATCTAAGAGTACACATATCTGAGACTATTTCTGCAGGCATAATGCATAATTTTAGGTCTAGAACACATACTGAGAAGTGGACAGGCTGCCAGGAGGATTATAAAACTAGTCATGTGTTTTTCAAATCTAAARGACAGGTTTCAATTAAGGAAACCTAGGTTCAGCTGTAGCAGAAATCAGTGCCAGGTAGACAAGAYTCCTCTGATCCCTCTCCCACCTTGTCCACCTTCCCTGACTTGTTCTGTTGGCCAAAATGAAATGAACATTTGTTCTAAACTKTGAGAAGTGTGTGCAGCAGGAAGGTTTAAAGGAGTTCTGAGGGAAAGGTTTTCTAGATAGCTGAAAGACCAGATCATTGCAACAGTCCTGCAAGAGGCCGACCCACAGTCAGGAAGATAACCTACCCGTTGGTATTCTGAGGCTCCCTTGCATTACACAGGCAGGAAGATACTGTGTATTTTACCATTGTATAAGCCCTGATGCTGTGCCAAAATAAGCTCCTGAAATGGATGCACAGTGCAGCATCTAAAACACTGCACTGTCCCAACTGCGGTGAAAGGAAAACACTTTTTTTCCTGTTGCTATGTACTTTGGCAGATATCCCATCCGAAGAATTGTGCTCAAAGTACTCTGGAAACACCTGCCAGGAGACTACTTGGGAACGTTGTTTAAACAAGCATACCTGCCAACTTTCCAACACTGTTGACTTTGCAGTACCAAAAACGCGTCCTATTTTAAAATAGACTTGAGGGATAACAGGAATCGGGCCATAAGGATGAAGCACAGAATGTTCTTAAAAATTTGCCTGTAATTTTTGAAGYTGCTCAAAGTAAATAACTGTCTAATGCACAGACATTTCATATGTAGCAGTACAAGTGGTTGGACTTGAAGCTGGAACACATACGTAATAACTATATGTGTTAATGTTGTGTGAGGAAAGGAAGGATGTGTTTTTCCTAAGGTAATTTATTCCAAAAAGGCTTCCACAACATTTTATAGTGATAAGACATCTTTCTGAGTGTGTGTGCGTGTGTGTGTGTGTAAAATTTTTTCAGAAAATTCTCAGAGGAAGGCTTTGACATACAGTGTTTGTTCCCAGAAGAGGTCATGCAGCAACAGAGATAAAACAGTAATTATCTGCCAGATTTGTCYACTGAAAGGAAGAGAAGGTGGAGAAACATTGAGAAAAATGTCCTTTTCACATGCACAGACTTAACATATACAAATTGACTATCAGGACCAGYACTATGTGATGAAAATATAATCTCTTTCATTAACATCAGTCCATGCAGTGCACACACCAGATCTTCTGATGGGGAACTGAAATTTCTGCCACCCCATCACACATATAGTTTCTTATATGTCCATATGTACTGTGGTTGTATCCATACCTGGGTAACTCARTGCCCATTTACTCCTTAAACTCAATCTAATCCCTTTGAGGATTTCAGAGGTCTGTTCACAACTTTGTTTTTGGCCCACTCCTGACATCTCTTTTTGCTAGAGAACTCAAATGCTACAGAAACTTTCTCTCTGTGAAGATCTGTGAGTTCTCCAAGCTCCATAGGTTGTTYTAGTAGCAAGAGCCTTACTCTGTATATTTAATCTCTCCACAAAACATGAGCAAATACAGAAAATGGCTTCTTAATGAATCCTCCAAGTCTAGTCATGTAATAAACTCCCAGAAGGGCCACATTAGACTTCTGCTGACCCACAGATGATGCCAAAATGCTCAAATCCAAAGTCAAACTTAACCTCCCTAGAACATAAAACCATTTAAGGAATGTCCATCAACATGACACATGGAAAGCTCTCTCAAGCTTGTCTATCTTCCTAAAAAATATTTCATGTTGACCCACAGTAGTGTTCAATTGATCTTCTGCTTGTAATACAGTATTTTGCAAGTTTTTAAAATGTAYTCCAATGTGCTACAGTCCAGAAGTTGGCTGAGATGTGCTTCAATGGCAGATGATAAGGAAGTGTTTGCTGTGTCAGCACAAGTATATAACTCCATCTTGAAATATTTACAGCCTTGCTAGGCTTTTTCTCTCCAGCTGAAGTCAAAGGAGCTTTGGCCACAGGCGACTGCCTTTGTACATCTATATCCAGCTTCCCTTTAACATTAATACAAAGACTCTTGTTGATTCATGAGATAAAAGWTTTAGCTGCAGTTATTCCTGCACTAATCAAATATTGTTTTGTGTAACATTTATGGCTACTCTTTCCACTGGAAAGGCCTGTGCCATTGGAATGGGTAGTCTAAAATGCTATTTAATGATAACTTAGAAAACATCTGCAAATATTAGAAATCTTTTCTTCATGTAAAGTGATGTGGCTCTATCACTGTATCATCTCCCTTGTTGCACATGTACAGATACTACTAATGATTAGAGCTGGGCAAATATTATTTGATCAGCTCCATGGACAGCAAGTTGAAGAGCTCTAAGCTTAGGCAGAGGACATTTAGCATTTCTTTTGGCAAGCAACCATTTTTCTGATGTAGTAATTTGTTTACATCTACAACAAAGCAGCAGGCCCATGAAAACATAAAAACCTCTCAAATCTTTGATCAGCCAGGAAAATCTACAGATGTGTGGTAAGCACAAGTAAAGCTAACAGATTGCTTGTGTATGCTCAGSTTATATTTTTTGTTCAGGTTGTCTTTTTTATTCTTTGTGGTGGGATTGATTTAGCTCTAAATCTGGTTTCCCTATCCTAATGTGGCATATTCCCTTCACTGTCATTAAGGTCTAGCCCCAGATAGCTTAGTAATATCTTCCCCCATAGAGGTGTTTTGTTTGTTTGTTTTTGTTTACTTTTCTACAGGAACACTACGGACATTTGCATTGTTTTCTGGTTTCTGCTTCATCAGATTTTCTTTCCTTTTTTTGAACAATATAGAAGCCAATAACACAATTGTGTTCCTAAAAAATATTTTTAGGAGGAATACTGCTCTAAAGTATTTATTTTTAAAAGCCTCTATGGTATTTTAAAATATTTAGTTTAGTGCACAGAAAATATATGCAGTACTTTGATATGCCTGCAAGGTTCAGATCTCTGACTTCATGGGAGGAAATTTTTTTTTAGTTACTATGAGCTCTTTTATCCATTGTCTAATACTTGTTTCCTGTATTTTTAAGTATAGGAGATTGGAGAATTAAGCTGGCTAAAATAGGAAGAATGCTATTTTAAAAAGCTAACCACATAGTTTCTCAGGTGAACATTCATAAGCCTGTGATTTTTGCACTACTCTGTGACATAGAAATGCCTRTTGTAAGATATTGTGTTCACAAACTCTGAAATGTGCTTGAGATATTTGCCTTAGATTTGTCCTATGCAGTAAAATTATTTAGGCAACATGATAACAGACAGTATATTACTTCAGTAAATATAACTTGAGAGGTGGATGCAGTATTCAGTGAACTTTGAGTTCGAGGTCAGAAACTCTCCATTCATATTGTATGTATCAAGAACTCAAACAACTATTATGTTTCACATATAAAATCTTATAGTTATAGTTCTCTCTTATCTATGCATGAACCTACAGCACAGCAGTCTTAGGCAAAAGCCCTTTCCTTAAAAACACGACCATTTTTTTTTCCTCGCAAGGAGCAGTATTTTGGAAGCACTCTTTGAAAGATGTTTTAATCTTTCTTGGTAATTTCATTAAGAAAACTTACATCTTCAGTACACCATCAAACTGAATTTTCTGTATGGAGTCTTGAAGAAACAGTTGGGAACTAAAGGCACTTAACCACACAGCCTGTCTAACCTTACAAGACCTATTTAAGAATTATGAAAATTCCTGGACTTTATCTTTGGGGAGATACTTTTGCTTGATCACAGACACTTTTATTTTCTTTCTKTCTTCCTCCTCCTTCTGCCCTGAATAGTTGAGATGCAGCTATCAAAGATCAGGTGTCTTTGTTCAAGCAGCAACCGGACCTTAGTGTTTCTTTCAGAATCGAATATACTTCGTTTTAGCCATAAAACCTAAGTCTAAAATTCTGGCTGAGCATGGCAACTTAAAAGCCTTATTAATAGGAAAAATAAATTCAGCCAGCTAGATTCAGCTAGGAATTATGGAGCAAGTGGCTGAAACTTTGCCGAAAAATAGTGTCAGATCTGTCTGTGCARGGCAGCTGTCCCTTCCAGCATATCAATGTTAAAGACTGAGAGAGACTGCAGAGCTCTTTGGGGTAAATGGGTCAGAGCGGGAGTGGTGCCAGACAAGTGAAAACAGATAGTTCTATGACAATTTTGCTCAGTACGGCAAGATAGAAAGAATACAGAGAGTGGAGTGAGGAAACAGGACATATTGCTGATGCACAGGCTTTTCTGATCCTAAACAACAAATTGTTGGGTGCTCCAATGTACACCACTGGTCTGTGTCTAATGTGCACCCTACATCATCTGAGAAATCCTTGAAGAACAGGAAAAAAATGCACTAGATTTCATATCTCTATAGCCAAAAATTAAGGTGAGTGGGTGCAAAACCAATTACGTTGGTCTTACGCCATGTGAGGACTTCTGCATACTAGACAAATTCTTGGCTGACCAGTGTGAGCGAATTCYAGCCCCCTAAGTAGTAAAAATGAAAAAGAGCAGTGGAAAAGTATGTACTAGAGTTTTTCACTAAATAATTAAAAACAACAATAATGAAAAAATAGGTTGTAACATAGTCCACAGAAATGCAGTGATAAACAGCAGGGAACCATAAGCATGCAACGGAAGTAACTCTTTCCTCATACACTATTACTGACCTAGTGCTGTTCTACTGATGCTAAGAAACAAAGGAGCAAAGAAACAGGCCTAAAATCAAGCAAATATCTAAGAAGCACTTTGGGCCTCTAGGGGTATCCCCAGCCAGCCAAATCAGGGCATAAATGTGAAGGGACCAGCCCCCGGTCCCCACGCGTGCTGCACTCCTCTCCATCACCCTCCTCTGCTCCTGGTTCTGCTCGTGCCAGGGGGGCTGTGGTAGCTCAAAGCAGCTAGAGGAGGGGAGGAATGAGAGCACGTGGCCATGCAGAAGCCTCGGGGCCCCGGCTTCCCCTTCTCCCCTTCCAGAGGGAAACCAGACAGGGCACCCCATGCCACTGCCAGTGCCATCACTGTGATTGCAGCATGCAGCCCAGGTGACTTTTTTTTTGTCTCTTTTCATGCTTGATAGTGCTGAAGAGCTTTGCTGAACTGTCACACCAGTTTATTGTTTAACTRGAAAGTGGTAATCAAGTTCCTTTACAACATCTGGCTACAACACTACTGTTAAAAATCACCTTTCCAGTTACGGCCATTAACTCTCTTTCTTAAGTACATTTCATTTAGTAACCTGCTGTTTTGTAATGGTCTCTCTTCTATTACACTACAGCTGCAGATGCAAAATTTAATAGTTTTAGTTATTTACAGACTTTAGATCTTTAGTACTTCCTCTATGTGCTGTATTCCAACAGGTGACATATTATCATAGTTCACAGGGTATAAAATACCAGTCTTAAAACAAATCTGCCTTCTTTTTTTCATGGAGGTACTAATGAATGTGGAAAATGGCTTACGTTAATTGGTTCTTTTCAGAGGGACTGGAAATGAAAAGGAAATGACAAAGGAAATAGGTATAAAAATAAACCATTCTTGTGGTCTAAAATTCCTCATCCCCTGGACTTTTTCATAAGCTGAAGTAAAGGAAAAACCTGGCAGCCGGTGCCTATGCATTTATGCATTTTAGATGCATAGGAGTAGGAATATTTATGCTTTAAAACACCAACATAATTTTTAAACACCATTTTCTAATTGCAGCCAATACATATACTTCATGTGTTTCTTGGCATCTTCATTTGGAAAAGACACAGGGACCTCAAGAAGTGTAGGATTTCATTAGGAAAAAAGCAGCATAGACTGCCGTATATATTGAGGAGCTTGCCAAGACTATGGGAAATCAGAGAAACAGATAGGCCAGCCTCCCTTCCCCAGGCTCCACCTCTGTGAACTAAAACCACGAACATTTGCAGCCTGGGACAGGACTACTTTATTGAAGAAAGCCGTGTGTGACTAGGTAAAAAAGAACAGTATGTGCTTAGGCAAAGCCAATCTCCCAAACTCACTTTCCATAAACAAGACTGCTACAGAGACATAACTCGGTTTAATCCTGTCTGGATGACTTCACTTGCTAAGCACTCCAGAGCTCACCAGAGAGCACGTGACCCAGCCAGCTCCATTCACTCCCGAAAGCGGCTCTCTCTTGGACTCTGAAGCAGCAAAAATGGTCATTTATCAAAGCATTAGAAGTGCTTCTCCCATTGGATCATGAAGACCCTGAAAGGTGTACCTCTCTTCCGGGAAGAGTCTTTCCAAACCATTTTATTTCATTCATTTTTATTCTTTTCTTTTCATTTTGAAATAACATCAAACATTTCCAACAGGTATTTGCAGGTAGCTAGTGACTCCAGCTACTAGATACTATGGTGGAGAACTTGATTTTGAATGGAAAAGAAATTCATGCTTTGATTTCTTACCAATATTATATTTCAGGTGTATATTATTAAGCTACTTTATGCAGCATAAAACTTTTAATTAAATTCCATGTATTTCTTTTTTTCTTCATCCCTTTTCTGTGCCTCCTTACCCACATAAGTGTAAAATTGTTTTCCCCTCTCTTAAAAAAAGTATTTAAACACTTTTGGAGTGAACTTAATGCTTGCAAATGGGGCTGGATTGGCAGAGCTACAGACCAAAGGCCTTTTTCTGCAGCAAATGTGGAGTTCTGGCAGTGCTGCAGCAATTTTTCCTGACACCATTCCTGAGGCTCTCCTGGAGGTACTGTGACGGAGGGTGAGTGCACACCGGAAAGCTGAAGTGCAGCGGGTTGAGGATGAGGTTAGGAAGTGGTGGCTACTCCATATTAGCTCCCCAGGTGACTGCTCTCAGCTCACCGATTACATGTCAAGTAGCATACTACAATTTTGAAGGAAAACAAGCTGGAGTTTGAGTGCCTTTGTGCCTCCTGTCCTGTCTCACTGTGTGCAAGCTCTATTGTGCAAACAGCACCTCAGCTGAGGAGACAGGTCAGGCTCCAGGATAGCTCGGGTTTTGGCCTCGAAGGTGAGGCTTTCAAAGCTGCCAGCGAATGCCAGATGCCGTGTGGGATTTTTGAGCTGAACTTCTTTCCACTGTGTTCCTGAGCACAAGTGCAGGTAGTGGCTAACAACCTCCTGATTCCAGTTAAAGCATCCCAGCTCGTAAGTTGGGAAATCCCTCCATGCTATTTCATCACGACTAGCACTTCACTGCATTGAACAATCTGTATTGAATCTATTCCTTAGAATAATAATAATAAAAAATAGATAAACTGATTTTAAATCGCTGGTTTGTTTTTTTTATTCTTACTGAACTAAAGAGTCTGGTTATAAGATGAGTAAGGAATGGGCAAATCTCTGGAACTATACAAGTTTGGCTCCAGCAATAATCAGAGAGCAGTTAATGTCAAAAGAAATCTAATCATCTGAAACATAAATGATGTGAAACTAAACAAAATCTTCAGAGCCTGAATTCCTCACATCTCTGCCGTACAAGAGAGTGCAACGCAGGGGACCCACAGCTGGGACAGAATAAAATAGCTCAGAAATATTCAGCAWGCTGCTGGACCACATATTGCTATGGAAGCCGTGACTGTGTTTTGCTAATATGAATTCATTCATGTTCCTAGTTCACATTAAGAGGCCTGGAGTAAGTTTTCTCTTAGTCCTAATCCATTATCAGTTTCCTTTAATAGATCAAGAGACTAAGACTATGCCTTAAATCTGGATCAGTCTGTGATCTCGTCCAAACAGGGCAGGCAGTCTCCTAGACCTCTCACCGGGATAGGRCAGACCAGGACTCTCATTCCCAGGGCACCCAGTTCAGACTAGATACTAAATCCTAGACTGAAACAATAATTCATTACTCTCGCACTTCAGTCACAAATCCCTGGAACTGAAAAACTTGTTTCAGTTAAAATTTTGTGACAAGTGATACATTAATCTTAAAAATTTTAGTTTCAACATTTTTTTTGACCAAAAAGAAAAAAAATTAGTGGAAGGTTCCAATCAACATTCCTAGGAATGGCTAGTGTTTAGGGCCATGTTTCTCAGGAAGGGAGAAGGAAAGAATACCATCACTGATCACTAGAAATTCCTGAACAGAAGCAAGGCCCAGCTGTAAGCTGTTTTGCAAAATATAAATATACGGTCRGCCAGTGCCAAAAAGGTAATATAACACAATATGTATTCATGTTAGGTGGTTTTATTATGAGGTGCCAATATACTGTAGCTTACTCAAAGTTTTGTTGTTTCTGCTGTTGGTTTTGTGTTGAAATAGCCTTCAGAAAAGTTTTTTTACAGTTGGCTTTTGTTTGTTTGTTTATTGCTGCTCAGCTGAGCAGATCCCAAATCCTGGGACAGTGTCTCTTGCAGAGAGATCAGTATCTCATTTCTATATTGCCTCCACTTGCAGACTTGGCTTATATTCCATTTGCTAATCTCACTGAGATTGCCAGTAAATCATTCCCATCAGGACTGTTTTTCTCATTTTCTTTTTTTGTTTCTAGAGTATTTTACTGGCTGTCTTCCTCTAATGAACAATTCCTGCAGTTAGGCCAAAGAGCTTCTTCAAAAGTGACTTTATTTAAATGCCTCTAATGATTGAAAAGAAGAAGACAAAGTGCCTCAGAAACTATGTAGAGCAGCTAAAGGGCTGGACTTCATCTCACAGAGTATCACCTGTGCTCTCCTTGTATTGGCTGGTGGGCAAAGAAACACTTCAATTATTCAGCTGCAAACTCTCCCTGGGTGTCACAGTAGTTAGCTGACTAACTTTCATTTCAGATTTTACAAACCAGTCTGCAGTACCTTCAGATATATATATATATATAGTCTAAGCAATTCCCTGCTTTCTCATCATGCTTTCTCACACACTATACTTGTATGTAATATATACTATATGTATATATATGCATGTGTATTGCATGTGTAAATATATATATATACACACAGACATGTTTTTATACAAATAAAGGCTTCATTTGATAAGAAATGTCTCAAGTGGCTTAGAACATGCTACAACTTGAAAAAATGTTACCTACTAAGATGTGAGCTATGTATTAAATCTATTCCTCTTACTTGAGTGTTTACAGGGGTTCCCCACCCACTGTGTCACAGGCTGAACATTTTCATTGCAGAAAGATGTTTTTAATCAGGTTCTGTAGGTGAAAAAGAAAACACCCAATAAAATCAGTTTTTCTTTTTCATGCTTCAAAAATGAAATTTGTTCAAAAAAATATGGTGTATGACCAAGTCATCATCACAAAAGGGATACTAGAAAGAGAGGAGAGAGGGACATAATTTTTTGTTATTCAGATGAAGCGTTTAGATATGTTGTGCATGAGTCAATCACACTCCTCACGGGACACAGAGACATGGACTCTCTGACCATGATAGACTACTCTTAGAACAACTTAAATGGAGTTACTGCATTACCCTGAATGGTCTGCAGGAAAAAAACTGGAACAGTTCATCCCCCAATTAACTCTCTTTCAAACATGTTGTCCAAAATCCAGATCTTAAGAGGTTGGCCTACATTATATATTAGCTCATTTCTCCCATCCAGCCTCTCTTACCACTTGAATAAGAAAGGAAAAGTTACATTTTGGGCCAGTGTTACACCTTTAGAACAAAGAGGGAAAGAGAAAGACCTGAATCTTGATTAATGTTTWTTTGTCATTAGGGTTGTTTCTTTGCAACTCTTAGGAGTCTATCACAAATCAGCCCAGTTAAAATACCATGTTGTTCATCTGGCTCCTTGCCACTGCCATGACATTTTGACCTTAGGAAGAACAGTATCAGCCCGTGTTATCTGGTTTTGCTTGGTAATTTATTTTTTCATTTTTGGTCTGTGTCTCTCTCACTTTCCCAGTGTCTTGCTAATGGAAACTTTGGGCTTTTCTCCTAATCATTTTTTATTTCCTCTGTTTTCTAATGACACTTGGTGTTGCAAAATAAATGAGAAAAGGATATACTGTAAATGCCACATTTGGGTTAAAATCATGTGCCTGGGAAGATCTAAGATAGTTTCATATGAAAAGTGAAACTGTTCCAGTCCCACAGCTGCAACAAACACCATTGAGACACAGAGCTCTTAGCAATTGCTGGGGTAGCACAAGGTGCCATCCCTAGACATTTTCTGAAGTAAGTAGAAGGGACCAAGCATGAAGTCAGAGATTTCCCCACCCCTCCTTCCCTCTGCAGTTTGCTTTCTTCATCTAAAACTCATTTGTATTGCCCAAGGCGCTAGGATTTTATCAAAAGGACTGAGTAGGGACAGGGTGGAGATCCTGTTATGGCAGGGTGTGGTTTTTCTGTAGCTGAAAAGACTCATCCCTCCATTGTATTTACAGGAAAAGAAAATCAATCTTCAGAGCATGTCCTTATACTAACCCAGTCGCTGCACATACAGATAAGAATGAAATCCAAACTCCCCTYCTTGCCTCGGCTTCATCTAATTTGCTGTAAACCTCTACATCTGCCACTTATTGCAATACTAAGATCTTATGAGTCATTTGGGAAGGGGATCCTCAAGGATGCAAAATCCGTATAAAATCATCGATATCTAGATCAAAGTATTATAACAGTTGTAAAAATGGGCATCTGAGATAGGTAACAGTAGAAATCTATTTAGCTTCTGATCCTTACTGTAGGGCAATAAATTTATTATCACAGTAAGTTTTATTCTTACACCTAACAATGGGAACAGTATCATCTCCTCTCWCTCAGCTTTGACAAAGGACTCATACCCAGACCTTCCCCATTCCTGACATTTGCCCAGGTTCCTACTATAGATTTAAAGGAAAAGGCAACAGAGTCTCACAGTGAAAGGGAGGGGGAAGAGGGAATCTACTGGGAAAGAGCATGGGCTGGGGCCAAGCTGCAAGAAGGTACTAAAGCTGCAGTTTAGGTCTGTCCTCTAGGGAAGGGAGATGCCTATAAAATAAAACGGATTTAGAAGAACCCCCAYCCCTAAGAAAAGCTTTCAGTTATTTAGAGCTAGTCATAACTGGAAAAATTGAGCCCCACATACAAGCTCATCCTCCAGCTCCACCAGATTCCTCCTCATCTCGTGTCACCCCCAACTCACATGGGGCAAGGAATCATGTTCTTCATGTGAATAAGGGCAAGGAGGAGCAAGGAGGCTCCTTCACAGGTGATGTGGCTTCCAGCCACCACCAGCCACACGGGCAGCCCTGGAGATTAGTGCACAGCAAGATGTGCATGGGAGCCACTGGGCCAGGCTTCTTTTCCTGCCCAGTGCTGCTTATATTGGAAAAGGCAGCCTGATTTTTGGACTCCTAAGTGACTAGTTCCAATGAATTAGGCCCTGGGGGCCCAATTTGCTCAAATGTGGATAGAAAACAGAAAATCAATAAATACAGAAACAGCAGTAGGATTTTTACTCTACAAAAGTAGTAAGAATACAGTTTTTCTAGTCCATCGTACAACCACCATAGCACAGGGTTTAACAGAACTCCTTGTTGCAAATTTTCCTTTCTTTAGGCTTATTATTTTAGGGAACTAAGAATACTTTCAATCCTAAATATAAGTTTTAAAGTGTTTTCTGTCTCTACTTAATACCTTAAAAAGTTTCTTGAGTAGTCTTYTTACAGTAATGGAAAATGAAGAAGAAAGATACAGTTTGGGTAATTTTCCCAAGATTCTGGAAGAATTAGGAATAAATCTCTTATTATATGAGCCACATAACTACAGATGCTTCATCACAACTATGGAATAAAGCAAATGGATATGACCATTTTTCATAAGACGTAACAAAAAGTTGTATCCTATTTTTTTTCCTAAATTTCTTTGCTTTTTTTTGAAGAAATTAAAATCTATGCCTTTTTGTATCCCTGCCCATTCTTTGTCCTTTCCAAAATGAATCATTTTGATCAAAATATACTTTTCCTATGGCAAAAAAATTCTTTTGGTCAAATAGGCATTCTGGGTTTTGTTGAAAAACTACTCCACAAATACCCTCAGAATACTTCCAGYTAGGAATTTGGTTTCACTCATACAGTTGCACTACCACATTATTTCCCCTTGCACTTTGTGGGTACTGCCATTAGCAGCATGTTTATTAGTACGGAAGATACAGTTTCATACTGTTTTTACAGCAGCATTCCTTACACCACAACTTCACTACATGGACTAGTCACAACCAAGGAAATACAGGGTAGAAACAGCCAGGTAAGTGCTACACAGCCGGAGAACAAAGCAGGGAGGTTTCTTCCTGAGGCACTGTGCAGATGGAGGAAAAGCAACGTGCTTGGCAGAAAACAAATGGTCACATTTTGTAAAATGTGGGAGGAAGCTTCAGTGAAGGTACAAAGTGAAAAGTAGGATGAGACTATGTCGAGAGTTTTCCTGGGCTACAAACACGACTGCTGGCTTTTAGCAGCCCTGCTGGGCTTGCAAATTCAGCAGCCCACTGTACAGGCCATCCACGGTGCATGTAATAGCACTTGTGTGTACACTAATGGCAGCCCCTCGAATACAATCTTTTATCTGCTACGCCATCATGTTAGGCCACTGGATGGACATGTTTTTATGCAAACATTACAACACAGCATTGAAAACATGCAGAATTTACCAGGAGCTGTCAGCTCTTTGTCTCCTACAACCATTTTGCTTCCTCACATATACATACATTTACATCATTTAAAAAATGCGTATTATTAAGCTGACTGTTATGGCTCCTCTGGAGTGGTTACCGTCTATTATGTAAACATATCATTGCTACAATTTATAACACTTCTGCTATTTACCCAATAGAATGTGCAACTGTTCCAAGTGAGCCATTACCGTCTGCCACGTAAAGTAAATCTATCTTCAGCTGCTTTTGCAAGCATGAGTTATAATGACACTTAACGTTTCAATAGTGCCATACACATTGGAAGATCTCAGTGCGCCTTATAAACATTAATGAATGAACTTAGATTTAAAAACAGTCCCATGTGGCAAGAATTAGAGCTAAGCCAACAATTCACAACCCGGCCCCGATTCAGCGAGAAGCTTAAYGACAGGCACTGACTTCAACACAGCTGCTTATGTGCTGCAAGTTTCACATGTGCCTAAGTTCCCAGGTGACTATGAGTGTAAGGGGTCCACTGCATTCATTTTTCATCTCTTTCTGTCTGCAGAACATGCTCAGCTTACAATCTTAACACAGGAGGTCTTTGCAAACCGGTCCCTGAATTCTGAAAGACATTTGGTTTGAATTTGATACACGCACAGAGCACGTAGTGTGTTCATTCCTTTTGGGTTCCTTGTATTCGGTTAACCCTTCGCAGAAGCACACTGCTTTCATTAGTCACCCCGCCGCATGCTCTGTCTTCTTAGAAATGTTGGGGGGAGGCAGACAGCAAAGTCAGCCAGAGTTTTTCCCCAGCTGGGTAGCAAGACCAGCATTTTGCAGTTGGACATTTCTGTTTGCTGGAGGTTTTGAGTCTTGAAAGCTGTTAATAGAGACGCAGGTGTCCAGAGCAGAATGTTAAAGAATTACATGTGCCCACTGCAAGACACGTAGAAAGAGTGCAAGGTCAGGGCCAGCATAGGGTTATAGTAAACAAATAATCTTTGTTTACTTTTTTTTTCATCTTAAATCAAAGCTTTTGGATTTCTTAGATGTCATGATCAAATGGAATCCTGCTGAACTTATTTTCTTATGGCAACTCATCTGGGGCTGAGGGAAAGGGAAATGAAATTTTAAATTAACTTTGTTATTGTCATAAATACAAAAAGTCAAATTGTCCTCTGAATTACACTGGCTATAACAGAGTTACGCTGGTACAAATGAAAAGAAAATTGTATATTTCTGTTTGACTTACCTGAAAAGCCCCAAACTCTTGGATCAATTCTCCTGATGTCTTAGTAAATAGAACCCTTACAATGAATCGTGATAAAGTAATTTAAAAGACTTCATAACTGACTTCAATCTTTGAGCATCCTCTTGGTGTGTATATATGCATGGGACTACGAGCTGAGCCAGAATGACCTATGCATGATAGCATTTCTCTGTGAGAAAAGGCATAATAAACGGAGTTAAGACTTTGCATTTTAAGAAAGAGAAGGAGTATTTAAGCTCAAAAAATTATCCAGGTTGCTAGTTATGAATATATTGGATTACATTCTGTTCTAACAATCTGTTTCTAAACTGCATCAAAGGTATATAAATACTCTTTAGAGCTTATAAGCCACCCAGTTACTCTAAGTAGGAGACACTGTACATAGCCTACTTCTTGAAGATACACAAGTGTTAGAACTGGAACTCAAGATATGTTGGTCCCAATAGTGCTTTCAGGTGCAAATTCTTACACAGCTTGGTGCACAAATATCAGATGATTTACTTTGCTTGCAAAGATGATAGACCACTGGAAGTATATACCAGCAATATTTCAGGTTCGTGCATATGTACGTGCCCTCTGATGGAAGCTAGGTTATGTGTATATAATGCACCAAGTGAATGTTAGCTGGAGAATTGACAGATGGGCTAAAACCATGTGTCTTGCAATAGTTTGACATTCTGCGGGCTGGCAAACCAACTGGAGGGGAAAGCAATGTGTAGCAGGACAACAGCTCACAGAAAGGTTTCAGCTGATCTCCCCCTTTGCTTTATCATATCCTCTTCTGTTATTTACTATTGCTTACAGTTTCCCATTCACTCTGTAATGATATGGGAAAATGCAACATCTGGAAAATTGGTGGAAGTCACTCCCTTAACACTTAATGAACCTGATTCTTTTCTGGCAGCTGATCAGCCCTGCTGCACCTCCACTTAAATTCAGAGTTTAGTTTTGATTAACACTTGTGTAACCAAGGAGAGCATCGTTCCCATGGTCTTTCACACCCAACATTTAATTTACTGCAATGACTGACCAGAGACTTCTGTACAACTAGTATCTCTTGCATTAAAAGTTAAATTCTGGGCTTTGTGAAGTTTATGACAAAATGCTCACTGCTTCTGAATATCTTCTATCTTTTCAAGGATATCTAAGCCATTGAGAATGGACAGTACAAGTGCACAGTCTCACAGCACAGAAAGATACTGACATGAGAGATGAAGATGAATGATGCTATCACAAAAATACAGAACTTCGAATTTCCCTTCTTGTGTAGATCTAATTTAAATCAGATCCTTCAATATTGTACAGATGTGGCTTATACTAAAGAGTTTGAGAACAATCCCTAAGTAGTGAATTGAATACTTTATCATTCAAAAATGTAATACAAAAGTGAGTTAAAAAATACAAGATATGAAAGAACTGGGAAAAAATTAATGTTCATACTCTCATAGCTCCTAATGATAAATGATGTCTTACATGTAGATTGAAAATTGCTTGCATTTTGCTTATGATGAGTTTTTCCATTTTATATAACTGAAATAGAAAAAGAAGTATTGAAATATTTCTAATTACAGGGAAATTCTGAATTGGAAAATATATCTAATTTCTCTACCTGCCTCTTACTGTTTTTTGAGAGATACATAAAGTGCCAGTTTGAAAACAGTCAACATGGATTGATTCCAATTCTCTCCAGATAGCAGAAGTTTGTATGCAGCTGGGCACTGTTATTAGCAAACATTATTACTTGAAACATAAGTGCATGGATTCTTTGTATTACTTCTCCGAGTATGGCAAAAGACATAAGAAAGGTTTACACTTGATCTTTCAGTACAAATGGTACTGCGGGGCTAACCAGCAGAGCCTCCTCATCAACATGGGTTATGGGAATGACCCTTTTCCAGCTCTGCTCTCAGCTCTCGCTGCAGTAGCACTCCCCTATAATAGGAACAGAAGGCATAGCCAGAGTGGGGAATGCGAAAATTGTATTTTCTTTCTCATGGCCCGTTAACAAAACATACTTTAGAGTGGTCTCAGCTTACAGTGGGAGCCAGGCAGACCTACGAGCATAGAAATACAGGAAAACCAAAGAGGCAGCTTAAGCCATCTCTCCCTTCCCCCACTCCCTACACTGATGGGAGTAAATAAAATCGAAGAACGTGGTTTATGCTGCCACCAGTTCGGATTTGGAAGTTAGAAGTTCTAAACTTTTAAGTTAGACTATTTTGAGCAGGAGTTTGACCAGATGACCTCCAATTGTCCCTTCCAAATGATTTTTTTTCCCCTGTGGTTCTATGATGGCTAATAATGGATCTACCAGTGAAAAGAATCAAATGACATCAGCTTCCTGAAACATTCAAGCCACTTTAAGAAACTAACTTCTTGTGTTTTAGGAAGCAAAGGGAAGGTAAAGTTCAAACGAGAAGACATAGATTACAATGGCTTTTGAATGACTAGCTTTCAGAAACAGGCCTCCTCTTAAACCTGTTCTCATACTAGTGAAGAGTGTTTTTTCCTTCCTCTTGAAATCTTAAAATTTCAGACTTAACACTTAGGCATCCCTGAACAGTGCCTTCCCATTTCATTCCTTCTCAAGTGACTTTCAGGCCGCACAGTGCTTTAACTACTGCTTATAGTCATGTAGTTTTGAACTCTTCGTTCCCAGTACTATTCCTCWCTTCAGACACAGATCATGTTTCTGCATAAGAGATTTCAACAATATGTCACATATGTCACATACGGTGATGATACCTTTCTGTGTTTTTCACACCTATTGTGGGCATGGCAGATTTGCCTTTTGACTGTACTTAATTGGCTTTTGGTTTCCTCCTGAGAAACTATGATTGGGATTATTTCCACCCAACTCCAAGCATTTAAGTGATGGTACTAAAGTAGTAGCATTGTCACCTTCTATATTCAGTGAAAGACCTTTGGAAGTCCTTACCCATCTTTGCAGACAGAGGAATGCTGGGTCTTAGGTGTATAGTGTCAGACATGAAGAAGGCAACATTAAGAGGCTGCAATTTTAGACTTAATTGTACATTTGAAGAAAATGTCAGGAGTTAATCATTGTATCTTCCATGGGGCTACTAATATGTTGCAGCCAAGCATACTTGCAGATGTTTCAAGGGATTGGAGAGCTTGGAATTAATAAAAATAGTATTGAGCACGTCAGGAGATAAACATCTTTCTTCCATTTTCTGTTGCCACACAACTAGTGGATGTATCAAATACTAGTGTTTTTTTTTTGTTTGTTTGTTTGTTTTGGTTTTTTTTTTACCAGAATTTGGTTTTCATACCCAGACCAACAATACTTTGCCAGTATAAGGTGCAAATTGTTACAAGCTGTGTGTAGGCTAATCTACTAATCTTGCTCACTTAAGCACACTACTGACTTTTTTCTTCCAAGGCACTGACTTCATCAGCATACACTAGATCAGCTAAATGTGCTTTGGATTTGTTGCTTGCAGTCTCAGCTTGAAAGAATAGATTGAGCTTTTCTCCTATCAGTTCCATCTCTTTTCACATAAAATGCATTAGAGTGGCATAAGGTAATCATTAAATATGAGTTTTGGCCCCAAATTGATAAATGGTCCAGTCACTCTATCCAACTGTCTTGTATTTTATATGACAGTTTTCTTTTTGGCTAGATGGAGAAGGCCATAACAATAGATGGCTTTCTGGCAAAATCTAAAATAAAGCCAAAGTCTAATGACTGCATTTGTAGAGGTGGTTCCAGGTAAATTTGTTCTTAAAAGCTTCAGTTTAATTATTGTAGTTACAGCCTTTTTTAAACAAAAGAGAAATATAAAACTAGAATAGGATGACCAATGAGAAATGGTAACTGTATTTTGGGGGAAAGCATACTCAGATTAAAGTTTATTCAGAAATTACTTCTGTGGATTCTGAAATTCCTAGGAAGTGAGTAGATGTTCATGAAAYGCAGAGCAGCCTCTACCAGCAATGCTGAAATGAGCAGCTCTCCAGTTCTGGCAACGGCTAAAGGATAGGGTCTTTCCATGGAATCTGCAAGACTGAATATTCTGCAGTAAAGGTTGTTACTCTAGATAACCTAGTAACATTTTGCAGACACCTGTGGCTGGGTGGCAATGAGGTCTGCGCTGGAGACAAAACTTACCCRGTAGTTACATAGAGCCTCACACAGGGCCTCTACAGAGGAGGTTTTCACACCGTCTGAGAAAGCTACTGCTCCCCAGCTCGCTCCGGGATCAGCCCACACTGTGGCAAATAACACTGGGATCTTAAAGACTCTTATAAGTGTGCTGTTCTGGTCATATTACCCTGGCCTTAAAAGGCAAGCTTATCTCATACTATTTCCTTCATAAACTAGGACCCAAATGGCTGATTCTGCAAAATGCAAGTTGCCCTGTACCGCACTGATGCAGTCAGCACAGAGAATGCTCAGTGTCTTGCAGGCTAAACCATAAAGATTTATATATAAATCATATATAAATCGCTTTAGTGGTATTGCTTTTGTCACTAGGATTCCGAGGGTTAAACTCCCCAAGCCTCCTTGTGGAACGATGAAGCCCATTTTCTCCTCTTTATCAAAGTTACCATTAACATGGGATTATACAGCCACCGAGTCTGGCTCTGCTTTGCAGTGTGTCTCCTAGAACACTGCTGTGGCAATATAAAGTGATGATTATTGCAGCTTTAGGGCCCTTTGCAATATAGRGATAAATGTTTTGCATTTTATTTCTGCCAAATGCAGAGAACTCTCCATATATTGTACAGTATCACTGCAGCCTTTTCTTCTTTTTTCTTCCCACTGTGATAGGTAGAGAGGTGCCACCCTGCAGGGATCCCGCCAGCCAATTCTACACCCAGTGTGGAGTATTTTCCTTCCAGCGCTTCTAGGAAAAGCAAAGTAATCAGCACAAAAATGGTGCAGTGGTGAGGGGGGAATCCTAGGGTTTCACTTCAGGGAATGGGGCTCAACTCACCTAACTTCAGCTTGAAGTGAGGCCATCCAAGACAGTCACATAGGACTATTCATCCTCTCCTAAGAGAGGTGGRCTGAATTACTCCCTGGAGGTGCCTGCCTTAGTTTCTCTGTCTCTTGACAGAACTAAGATAATTCATGCAGACCAAGTGGCTAGCTACTAGATAGCTGAAGTTAAGATGAAATTGGTATCACCCCTGTATTGAGGCCCACTTCTTGCAAAAAAAATGTAAATTTCACTGAGTAARTTACAGCCTTTATTTTCCTTTTAATGCAGGATACAGTTTCAAGCTGCYTTTTATACCCACTCTTTCTAACCTAGGATTTCAGTGATAAATTCTTGCCTGCTTGCCTAATAAATTTTGCTCTTATTTACAAACTGAAATGTCGCATGCTTGGTCCTAATATTTGGTAAACATAAAGGCTATAGTAAGGATGTGAATAGACACCAGAGAACTAGCCTTCAGGCTGGAAGGAAAATGAAGCTCTGCAGGGCTGAAGGAATATGGCCTGTCAACAGAAACAAGGAGAGAAAGAGAGAGGCAGGCAATCTTAAAGATGCCTGCTGATAAATGCTTTTGTGGTCCTGTTAAATGATCATATTCACTCTTTAGTCAGATTTGTGCAAGCACAAATCTAGGAAAAGTGCCAAACAAAATGATTTCAGTTTGGGAAATGGCTTCTCATGCAGAATACTAAAAAAATTAAAGCACCACTCCCCAGCTTTCCAGWTTCTTTTTCTCTGGCGTTTTTACGGAATTCATTACAATATAATAGCAGGGTCATTTTTTGTAGCCCTGATGGCTGAGCAATATGAGTTCACGTGAGCCTGACTGCTGCTTCTCCCCGAGACCCCAGAAGAGAGGCTTGCATGCACGAAGACTTGTCTGTTTTCTCCAAATATACCAGCTGGTTTAAGGCAAGCTATTGCCTCTCCCTTCAAGCTGGTTATTGCTTCCAAGAGAACGTGTAGATACCCTTAGTGTCAGAGGTGACTGAACAAGACCAGGATCCACGCTTCCCTGCAACACAGGCCTAGCAAGAGTTGAATGAGTATTTCAGGCTAGCAAGAGAGAGGGCCAGAGCAGTGCTAGGCGAACACAACAGCAAGCAAGGAATGTAAAAAAGGATTTGGGGACTAACGCCCGACACCTGCAGCCTCACTAGCAGGCAAATTTTCAGCTCTGTGCAAAAATGACTCATGCTGATTTTAAAGTGTAGAGGAAAAACTTTGGCAGCACAGTGAAAAAGAGGCAGCTCTCATTCCAAGGAACCAAATGGCTGTTTTTTTAGAAAACAACATATTCACTGCCATTTTAATCTCAACAGGATCATTTCCCAAGACCAAGAAAGGAAAGAAACTCTGGGTTATCAGCTAATCAACATCCTCCTGCTTACRAGCACTGCTGAGGCACTATAGAATCACTCCCTGGTAAACTGATAATTTCAGATTTGTTGAAAAGCTCTGATTTATTTTGTCTAAGTCATGTATGAAAGGAAAAGGTGATGATGGGGTGTTTCAGTGGGGGCCAGAGGTGAGATTTCAAAAATCCTCTGCTTTTTCATAAACTATTTTTGGTAATTTCTGAGAGACCAGTGCTACTTCTTAGTTGAAACAAGAGTTGAAAAATCCCAATGTGAGAACAGAGGAATATGTAGGCAAGGTTGGCAATATAGACGACTGTGTACAAAACTCTCACCTTCTATGATCAGCAGGCAAGTCTCCACCCCTATATTCATTACAGCTAGAGCTTATTGTGACTTTGGCTGTCAAGGCATTAGCACTCTGCTGTTCCAAGGTAAAAATTAAATCACATCACAGAAAATAGGCACTTCAGACTGCCTCTAGCTGTTCTACCCAGCTCCCATCAWCCTTAGGGATGCAAAAAAAAAGCAGGGGCGGGGGATAAAAAAGTGCAAAAGATTGCATCTTTAGGCTGCAKCCTCTAGCAAGAATATTCTTGGGAAGAATATATTAAAAGTTGTGATGTCTTATCTGTAGGAAATTCTAGAAATTTCCCTTTTTTGGAAAAAAATAAATTTCAAGAATTTCCCATGAAGGTGAACCCCATTTATTTTTGTTTCTAGTAGTCAAAATGACTGGTTTTGAGAAAAAAAATGGAGAAACTGGAAATGGGAATCATTACAGGCTCTCACTTAACCCACAATTCCTTGTGTAACAACAGAAAATCAGAAATGGAAAAGTCCTGAGAGTCCATGGATAAGGCAGCAGTCTGGGAGTGCAAGAATGAGAGCTCCARTCCACTGACAGAGGTGTCCAGAACAGGATTTTACATGGAAAGACTTTTTATCTGACTTACTTAGGTCTGGCACCCTAAATGAGCCATCATCAAGAACTGGAAATCAACCTCTAAATCTTTTGTTCTCTCAAATATGGGGAGAAGCTTGTTTTGAGTAGAATGCAATGTTGAAGTTTGAGGATTTAGGGTTTTTTTACATTTAGGTCAATTTAAGAAAGAAATATATTTACTCTCTGTTTAACTCAAAGTACAAATTTGTAAATAACTTAATGTATATAAATAGCTATTTTTCAGTTAAAAAAAAAAAGTTTTTATCTGGAAAATTTCAGAAGTGTCTACACAAAAGCCCTGAGAGAGACCCCCAGCATGAGCTCTCAGCTACACAGCAGTGAGCCAATCTCCAAGTGGGCCAAAGGCTCCCGAGCTTCTGAGAGCCCAGTGCCCTGGGAGAGTTCTCAGCCCTGAGAAGTCTCATGGTCTTGCAAAAGCAACTGCTGCTGGGGTCCAAAACCTCCTGCTAGGCAAGTAAGCGTGAAATGGTGAAAACCTCATTATGGTACACTGTCAATTTGTTAAAACTGACAGTGACACAAATCATTCCAGATGTGATGAGTCACCATTTTCCGACAGAAAAAATGGTTTAACTGGAGAACATCCAACCCATTCTATTCTTGGGATGCACAGAAATTCCATCATACTAGACTTCCTCTTGTTCTTTGACCTGCAACAAAATACGGCCACAGCTGATGGAGCCCAGAGCAACATGCTTAAGACGATCCTGCCTCCAAGCATGCCCCATTCCCACGAATATCTTATTTCAAGGGATATCACTAGTTTCAGGCTAAACACACCTTCAGCATTGCCATACAAATGTGCTGTCCTTCTCACTGTAATTTCAAAGTCTGTGCCCCCAGAAACAGAGCTACAAAGTAGACAACAGAAAGACCAGTATACTTTAGGAGAATACATCCAAATGCAGTGTATATTTCAGAACGTCTTTTGTTTTAGACATCCCTTTGTTCTACAATTGAATTTTGGCRGATGAAGAGGTATGTATCACAGTCTTACAGTAAACTGGAAGAAATTTGATGATTCCCTGAAAAAAAGGTACGTCCCATTCATCGTTTTTCCTACGTCCTGAAATGTGACTCTAACTTACCTACAGGCAACACTGTTTTCTACTCCTGTCAGTAAGAAACCAGCGCTCAAGTGGTTGTGTGCTAGGTAAGTGCTGTGCATCTCTGTCCATCTAGTTCCCAATAAGAAGTTCAAAAAAGGGGGCAGAATACAGAAAATACACTAGAAGTATAGGAGAAGGAACTGCACTATTAGAGGAACTTCTAAMAGAAGACATCAAGCACATGTTTTAGGAGATTTTTTTCTTTTAGGTGATTTTGTTTTTAAGAGATTTTATTTTCAGTTTTTATCATACTGGTCTTGGTCATTTTTCTCTAATACAGGGGTTAATGTAATTAGGAGTTTGCCAGTTTTGAGCAGAATCACAGACTTGAAATCAATCTGACTGTGACAGACTGTACTAGAGTGAAGACAGTTKGTATGGGCAAAAACTTTTCTCTATCGTTTTATAACTCTAGCAGTTGGTCTAACAAAATATTTAACATCTCTCCCCAGAAGATGCTTCATCAGTCTTTACATAGGCATAGGTGCAGTGATTCTAATGGAAATTTTGTAAAAACAATAGATGGCAGAATAACAGTAGGATTTTGTGTGAAGAGCAATATTGTCACCTGTGTTGGATCTGGTTTCAATCTAACAAAGAGCTATATAGAATATGAATGTTTTGTCATTTTAAGAAAAGACTACATTAGCCCAAAGTCTTCTGTATTTTAGATTAAATGATAGACACATTCATATATTGCATAAAGGAGAAATAGAGAAACTTGGAACCTCTTGCAGCAAGTGAGAGAAGACCCAGAGAGGATATTCAAAAGACTCATGACTTAAATCATTTTATCTAATTTGGAGAGAGCAGAATGTTTGAATTGCTAAATATTAAGAAAGAAAGTAAACCATTCCAAGATATTTAAGTGAGTTACTGATACATAGTGTAAAATATGGGAGAACTCAGCAGCAGTGTAAATTTGCATTTCCATGGTCATCCCTGCTGAGATTATCTCAGATGAAACAGTAGGCTCCACATACGTAATTTAGCAGAGGAACTTTTCAGGCTTGTTCTAGTGAAATGTGTAGTATATTCAATTATTTTTATGCAGTCTTATTTCCCAAATGCTGATGTTCCTTAAAAAAATTCTAACCAATTTAGCTTCATTCCCACCAGCAAATTAGTATAAAATGACAACTGGCATATTTAAGAAGTGCTTTCTTGACTGTGCTAATGAACAGGATGGTGCAGTGCAGCAAATATTGTTAGGACCAAAACAAAGAGAGGAAAGTAACAAAATGGGGATTCTGACCTTATGTTTTTGGTTAAATCCACCATTATTTAGCAAAACATTAAAACATTTGCCTTTCTGATTCAAGGTCCACTGGGTGGTAACCATTGTGTATGCAGTATTTGTTCACACAACTCTCTGTTTTAATATCCAAATACTTCTGAATTATTCAGTTCACAACACACTTGTGATAGGGAAATACCATTCACATCATTCTACCACTACGGAACTGAAGGGGCCCGTAACAACTCATGTCATCACAACTCAAGAACGACTCTTGCCTTGGCATACCTTAAGCCATCCAACTAATTCCACGCTACATAGCACTTAACACAAACTCTGACTCCACAGCTATCCCATGAAACTTTGGTTTTTCTCATCTAAAAGCATCTGTAGCACACTGCTTATGCCATGTACAACATTTGCGTGCCCTGTACTTGACCAGGCAGGTTCACCCCTTGGACCTTAGTACAGGTCACATTTAGTTTCAACACTGCTTTTAAACTCCTATAGATGAAGCCATTCCACACCTTTATAGATGACCAATCTTATAGTCATGAAGTCTTGTACCCTTGCAGAATAGCTTGAGGAACTTGGGCACAAGCTCCAAGCTCACATTCAGGTCAAATGTCGTCCCTCTTTTAAGTTGAAACRTCTTAAAAACCCTTTAAAGGTTTTCTAAGCGTTAACTTTTCTATGCTGTTACAGGAGGTCGCATGTTAGTATGATGTTTTCTGGGATAGCACTGGAGGACCAGACTTGTTACAGAGCCAACACTGGAGGACTCTCCTGCCCARGGCAATGATCTTTGCTCAAAACCTAACTACAGATTTTCTCCAAGACCTTGTTATTCCACTCCAAAGAAATCTCAGGATTGATCTAGCAGGCAGGCAACATGTACAACCATGGAAACAGGAAGCTGAAGCAGACTCAGGAATTAACCACACTGCTAAGTGCAGTGAAATAAATCAGTGTTRGTATTGATCCTATGCATGCTATTTTGTGTTTAAATTCAGACTTGAGTTAGCCTATTTTCCCTAGACCAAATGTTCCCATATTTGAAGGTAGTTGTCTCAAGAAAAGTTGTCCAACAAGCCCAAGTAGACCCTGTAACTCTGTCTAAGCCATAACACTCCCGCCACAGGATCTAAGCGTTGAAGCATTTACTGCCTCATGTTTGCATCTGGCAATAAAAGATTTTCTGCAGATCATTGAATAGGTCTGTGACAGAGCAGCTCATCAAACTTATGTTTCAGTCTAACCACTGGATTATCCCTCCACCTGAGAAGGGGGCTTAGAGCTTGATCAGTGTGTGGGTGGGAAATGGAACAAACAGTTATCTACACACATTCAGCAAAGGTAGAAAATATGGTTAGCAGTGATATTTTAAACCTTTCTATGAAATGATCCATTATGAAATATACTTTTTCCTTTACATACYATATTTGCAAGGTGGATTCTGATGAAAATGTCATTTTAATGGTATTTTCTAGTACTGATTTTGCAATATTTAGAATAARCTCTAATCCCTTTGCTCTAAAAAATAGATGATCTATGCTCTTCCCATACATATAACATAAAATGAATTATTTACAACTCCAGAAGAAATATTTCTTTTTAATTAGCGGTATAATTAGTGAATCCTTCATGTCTATTTTTATAAATGATCAGTACTTTGTAATTTTTAGAAAAACAATTTTTACATAACGATTTGAATGACAGCTATATAAACCTGAAAAAAATCAGCTGTTTTACAAGACAAAGACAGAAAGACAGAAGGAAAGAGAATACAAACTTTGCCATTACTTCATTYAAGATTTCATCCACATGGTCCCACGAGGAAGTTAGTTAAACAAATAAAAAGCTACTTAACATGCTAATTTTACCAACGCACATGTGAATCTCAGAGAGCATGAATAGGAAGAGATGTATGATGTGGCAGACAGTGTAAACAGAAGGTGAATTCCAGAAAAACCTTTTAAAGGAAATGTGTCATTTTCTGGGTTTCAAGTATGTTTATTTTGACTCTAGGAAACTTGCAACTGATGTAATTTTGTCAGATATTTTTTGACTAACCTGAAAACCAGCATCCCTAATTTTGGTGCTAATTTTACTGCAGGACAGAATTAGACACAGAAAAAAACAGCATATTTTTATCTTTTAATATAAAACCAGAAGCTGTAGCTGTTTCAAAGGTATTAGAGCTTTCACATCTTGAGTCAAGGGCAATGAATTAAGAACTCAAAAGTGGATKCAACCAGCAACTGCATTTGGGCTGCTTATGTGAGAAAGGGATTCTGTTGTGGTTATTTGCATTTTGGCCTTCTTGATTAAGTTTGGGATTAAGTGTGATTACGGAGATAATTTGCAGGCAGTCATGGCACAGCTGCCTGGATCCATCCTTTATCAGAATTGCCAGCACAGTGCAGTCCAGTAGCACCAGATTATATACTAGGGAGCAAAAGGGGGGAAGAGAGCTACTATCATGACTTGTGCTCCTAAACACATCAAAATTTAGGAACTTTTGCAAATACTTCTCATTGTAATTTATAACGTGCAAAGCAATAAAATCATTTCCTTTAGCACCGAGACCGAATCAAGAGGCAACTGGCCATCCTGTAAAGCTGTTTGCATTAAGACCTATGTGATTGTGTTTGGATTTGCTGAAAGAAGCACCAATGTTACTGATGCAGCCTTCGCTCCTTTGCCAGTAGCTAGAAGTGAAGCACTTTTTAAATTTCAGATGTTAGCATTTTCATGAACAGAGAATATACCAAGATATGAGAGAGAAAGCACTTCATATAAAAGCAAACAAGTAGCATTTGTGGCAGAGCAGCGGCTGCTCTGTGTTAGCAGTTAACCATTTCAAGACACGCAACTGTAACCTCCAAGTACAGACTCACTTTCTGTTTTACGTCATCCTGAAGATCTAACGAACTGGCACAGCAAAGCAAGCATTGCCTGCAACAAAGAAAATGAAATATTGCAGGAAAGAGAGGAAGAAGCAAACTTACAAATGCCACATAGCTGAGTCTCCTAAGTCTTGAGGATATGATGAATTATCACATTTTTCCGTCTACAAGACACAGACAGCTGTTTAGGTCACCCTCAAAGTCAGCAGGAGTTTTGCTGCAGAGAAGGAYCTGGGAGTGCTGGKRGATGACAAGTTGACCATGAGCCAGCAATGTGCCCTTGTGGCCAAGAAGGCCAATGGTCTCCTGGGCTGCATTAGGAAGACTGTTGGCAGCAGGTGGAGGGAGGTGATCCTGCCCCTCTACTCAGCCCTGGGGAGGCTTCATCTCGAGTACTGTGTCCAGTTCTGGGCTCCCCAGGACAACAGAGACATGGAGCTACTGGAGAGAGTCCAGTGTAGGGCTACAGAGATGATCAGAGGGCTGGAGCACCTGCCCTACGAGGAACGGCTGCGAGAGCTGGGCCTGTTCAGCCTGGGGAAGAGAAGACTGAGGGGGGACCTTATCAATGTATGTAAGTATCTGAAGGGAGGGTGTCAAGGGGATGAGGCCAAACTCTTTTCAGTTGTYCCATGTGACAGGATGAGAAGCGATGGGCAGAAATTGAAGCACAGGCAGTTCTGCCTGAACGTGATCAGGAAATTCTTCACTGTGAGAGTGACAGAGCACTGGCGCAGGTTGCCCAGAGAGGTTGTGGAGTCTCCTTCTCTGGAGATATTCAAAACCCACCTGGATGTGATCCTGTCTAACATGCTTGAGGTGACCCTGCTTGAGCAGGGAGGTTGGCCCAGATGATCTCCAGAAGTCCCTTCCAACCTCAACCATTCTGTGCTATTCACTTCCAGAGAGCCAGAAACTCAGAGCCCCATCACATCAATGCTGGAGGTTATTTAGATGCAAGCTTTTGTTTTGATGAGTTTCCATTGTATGTCTAGGCAAATTGTGTTTCAAGTCCAGAGAACTGTAAAGATGGTGCAAAAGCAATATTGCTACACTTGAATGGTATTTTTCTTAAATTTCAGGATGGATTTGACAGCCCAATCTACTCRTCATAAACATGACATAAAACTAAACAGCTTTTATTTGTATCATTATTGTTGATACTTAGGGACTGGGGTATCTGGAGAGATGGGACTCTACTKAGAATTCTAGGTGATGTCAAATATTATTAAGGAAGTACTAACATTTGCTGCTTTCCACYCAAAAAGCTCTTTATTTTGAAAACAGACTTTTTCCCCTCTGTTTTCTATTAGTTAAAAAATTTATCAGTAAAATTTCCGCTTGTGCAATCACAGATCAAAACCAGGATCTAATTCATTAACTCCTTYGAGGTAAGTAGATATTTCTTTCCTTACACAGAAAAGGTGATGAGTTGCACTAATTCACTAAGCTGAGTGACTTTCTTTTACAGGCAAATCATTAGAACTGGAAAATTCTTGTATTTCACTTTGCTTGTTGCTCTACTATGTTGTATTTTGAACCAGGATTCTGGGTCTTCAAGGATTTACACTAGGTCACTTGTGGACAATATAACTGTGAGGGTGAATGTTTTTTGTTTTGTTCTTGATCTTTTCTTTTTTCAGTCTCAACTCATATACTGACTGGCTTTCAGTTTTGTAATAAGGAAGGCTAAGCAATACTTTGATGGATGAGAGTAAAATGCAAATCAGGATTTCCACATGAATTGAAACTGAAAAAAACTTCTCAAGTTACCTTGCCTTCAGCATGTTAATTTGCTTTAATAATATATGTGTAGTTGTCTTCTTCCTTCCGCTCTACATTTCAGCCTCTTTTTATCCTTTCGGATTTTTTTGAATTGATGTGAGAGTGAGAGAAAAAAACATTCTGATACTTAAGGTCATCTTTATGATTTTGAACTTTAACAACATCTTCATGTACTTTCCCCTTGTCTTCTCCACAGAACTGACTGAGGAAAATTCACTTCGTTATGATCAACATGGAGAGATGTGTCATGTCCAGTATTGCACTGAGTGCCTATGGCGAAAGCCAGAGATATAATATCCCTCGTACAACGCTGAATCCACCTTATCCTGYTACTAACTGCAGACCTGAGGTAACTGCACAGTTTTGGTAAATTACAGTGATTAATCACTTCCTCAAAACTTGCTTCTAAATAGATGTTTCCTAGTGAAAGATAGGCTCATTAAGTTCCTCCAGCTAACCTCACCATCTTAACATCAGAGGAAACTTCCTGACATCGGTCTGTATATTCAACACTCATCTATTTCCATCATTCCAGTAACAAGTGTATCTAAAAAGGTTTTTCCTTCACAAACTAGCCACTGACTGGTGACAGTCCTTTGCACTAAGGTGTCATCTATATACTTTCCTCTTCACGGCCACATAAAAGCAGCTTTTGGTGCCTGGCTGTTTGCTTGTCTCTTCCATCTGAACAAAATGCTCCAGCCTCCCTTTTTAAGAGATCCCTGCCCTTTGCTGGGCATCTTCCATTTTGAAATGGAAAAACATGGCAAATATGTTTATGTCAGTAAGTTGTGTTTTGAATACTCCACAGCTAACTAGAGTTTTATCTCTGGAAGCTAGAATCTGTTTGAATACGTTAAGCATTTGGTTATTCCTACTGACATGATCAACTAAACACCAAATCAGATACTGTCTAAACTTTAGCAGTTTGAACTAAACGAGTGTTGAAGAGAGAGAATCTGCACTTGATGAATGTGAAATGAATAGCTTTTCTAAACTCCAAGCAACATTTCTATGCTCACTGTCTTACTCAGATTACCATCAAACATTTTGGGTCGGATTTTAAACTTGTTCAACAATATTAAAGAATCTCTGTAGCTTCTTAGGGAATTTTCCCTATTGCAGGACTGATGCAAAACTTGTATGTGAAACTTCAAGCTGCTCACTTAGAAGAATTTACCATAGGAGTGAGGCAAAAATAGCTGTAAAATTTCAGCCATTCTAGGTTTCAAAGCAGTTTCTAAACAAAAAGTGGAAGAATACCAGAAGTTAACTGTCCCCAAAGGGCTGGTCTAACTAACTTCCAGTGCTGCAACATTACCATTAGACCAGGCAAGAGGAAGCTGGTGTGTTGCAAGGCAGAACACCATTAAAAAAAAAGAAAAACAAAGACAGTGATTTTTAATTAAGCAGGAATGTTTATAAATGAAAAAATTTGTTTTTTGTGGAGTGTGGCTCTTTTTCTTAATAGGTTTTCTTAAAGTCTTTCTGCTTTTAGACAGCTACTTCTCCTCCCTTCTTTCAAGAATACTTGAGACAAAGAAATATCAAACAATAAAATCCAATATATTTTGTGCTTAGTCTTAAGAAGAAAGGCAGTTCTGACTAGCTGTACATACAGTGCAGCTCTGTTCCCAGGAGGTCAGCTATGACAAGCCTCTATACTGTGTTTTAGCCAGTGCATGTCTTTTATCTTTCAGCACAATCAAGCACAACTCTTGTTTTTATCGATATGATTTGGCTAAATGGTCCTTGAACAATGCTGTAAGAATGTGCCTGCATGCTCAAGGGCCTGCATTTAACATTATTCCATTTTTGGAGGAGGTATGGCTGAGTCGGAGGAAATATGCACTACTGTGTTTTCGAGGGATTTCTGCAAAGTAGTTTTCTCATGCATTCTGACTTCACTCTGGATTATTCTTTAGGAAGTGTCCTCAGTCAGAGGTGCTGAGAATCCTCAATTCTTCTGGAAGTTAGTGAGACTATGTCTTTTTTGCATATCATTACAAAACACTAACATTTTGGATGCTGCATCAAGCCATACCTACCTCAACCAACTGTAGTTTCTGCTCTGATTTGGGATTTGGCCAGAGCAAAACATTCAGTCCTATCTTAACTTCAACTGTTACTTACATTTCTTCATTATTCCACTTTTACCAGCTGGCCTATTACATTATAACATGTCAGGAGAGAATGTATCTGTTACATCAGGTTGTGCTACATCTGTGAGCATAATGTAAAACTGGGGTTAGGAGAACAGGGTTTTCTCACAATTGTGGTGAGCAAAATGGCTGTTCTACAAAAACGGGTACTGAACAGTAAATCATAAACCTAGAGATCTCATAATTTATGAATTACTGTCACTTGAATGAGTTATGTTACTGCAAACATATCTTAAGGGAATGTGCCGTTAAACTGCTTTCTGAAGATGTCAAGGATGCTCTTTGCTTATTTATCCAGAGGCACTCTGGAAGTTTGGGCGTATGGTATGAAGTTAAAAAAAAGAAACTCTTAAAAATGCTTCAGGTATTCTCTTGTATATACTGCAGTGAAAGTAAGTCTACTTTTAAGAGAGCACCCAGATGTGATGGAGGAAAATGCACCTAAACTGGTGTACATTGCCTTTGTATCACTGAAGAAGCTGTGAGACTCTCCAGATAGATGAGTCCTGAGCCAGGATGGAATGACTGTGCCAAGAGAGTTCCCTGAAACCGTGTGGTGGCATACTACAAAGGAAAGATTTCAAAAAATCTGAGTTAATTGATACCAGCTGGCAGCTTGCTCCAAAACCATTATTTTCCTTCTAATTCTTAAATCTGTAATTAATCTGTAATTTTTGTTAAGGTGCATTTGGTACAGTAATATTTTTATGCCCACAGGTGTTATGAGACAATATACAGTTGGTAAAAAAAAAAAAAAAAAAAAGCTTCTCATTTTTACACCTGCATCTTCCATGTCCATGAATGCAGAAGAAAATGGTCCAGCCTGCAGGACTGTGCTGTGGCAATTAGTCTGCTACTTTTCAACTGTTGCTATGAAGAGAGCTTTTGAGACACTAAAACAATAATGTTATTATTGTCACCAAACAATACTGCTCAAAGAATCAGAGCTATATATAAACTCATAGGAATGTTTTCATCAGGTTGGGAAGCCAAGTCTTTGTGAGGCTGAAAAGAAGTTTTAGTAAATGAACAAGTGCCCATTCTGCATTGCATTCCCCAGGGGTTAGAAAAAATGGCAGAAGGCTACATAGTTTATGGCATATCAACATTTTTTTTCATATGCAGAACTASAGAATTGAAAATATATCTTTGTTTTATATGGATTTTCTTTAGCCCTCAGACTGCACTRTTCTTCAGATGTCTTTCACTAACAAAGACTTAACATTTACCAGARGATCGGACAAATTCCTCAGGCATTAGAAGCATGGCTGATTAAAAAAGCCTGCATTTAGTAATTAAAACAGTGCAACTAATCCATAACTTGAAATATTTTGGAAGCATATCATATGATGAATAACACAGCTGTCAAGTAAAGAGAGCTTTTCTCATAAAGGATCACTTCACAATATGAGCATCTCCAGATACCCTCCAGCAATAGCACACTTTTGCATAGTTGGAGATTTTTAATATTTCTTAATAGCCAATATAAATTACAAAATTCCATAACAGCGTAAGGCTTTCTACGGCTGGTTTAACACTTGCAGAGAGCAGCAATTTGCTGTACAATCTAACTTATGCTGACTTGCAAGTGGTTTTGATAAGTTTAGTYGATGTAATGAAGACAGGTTTTGACAGGTTTTGTACATTGCTGGTCATCCATTTGTAACAGATTTGTCATTCCCTACAGTAAGKGGCTTAAAGCTTTAGACCAAGCAACTAGTCACAATAGATACATCACGAGGACTGTGGAACACCTAATTTCTATGGAACAAACCTCAAGGAACCAAATCCTGCGACTGTAATGGTAAGAACCTCCTCCCACCGCCTTTTGTCATCTTTTGATTGATGCCCATTCAGCTGATTGACACGATCTTCTTTCCTCATGTCCATACTGCCAAATCAGATCACACAAGTCCCAAAGCACACTGGTAGCAGGCCCAGTAAGAGCACCTGCTATGCTTCAAGCCTGAACAAAGTTAAGGTATGTCCTTAGGTAGACTGATACTCTGAATTTGCAGTCAATAAAGTAATAAGGGAATGTTATTTACAAAATCTTCTTTTTTTTCAAAATTTGTGTTACTTCAGTTAATAAACATGTACACATCTCTCAATGAAACCACTATAGTAGAGCCATTCCTAACTGAGAGGGCTTTGGGAACTATCTTGCTGCAACCAAAATCACAGAGGAAGGGAGTTCCTGGGTGTAGGACTGCTGTCCAAGCCAGAGTTTGCACAGTAGCACCCTACCAAGCTACCAGCAGACGTTCCTTGCCAATTTTTCTCTTCAGGTTGCATTAGTCTTAACCCTCAGTCACCAGAGGAAAAAGACAAAAAGGCCTTAAGGCTCATGCGAAATTCAGACCACTAGTTAAAGAATACTTAACTAGGTAACTTGTCTAGGCAWGGATGGGAAGAGCACAAATTACTCGGTCATGAACTGGAAAAAGTTTACAATGCATTTGGGGAAAATTTTACTTTTAATACCTCTGGGAGTTGAGACTACAGAAAGAAAAGTATGGGAGATTTCATTTCTATTATCTCTGTATTAGGTATATTAATGCAATATCTACATTGGACAGGTAATATTTGCTGGCACCTGCCTGCTTAAACCAATCCATATAAATTATACAGCTGTGTTCACAAAGAGCATATTACTTCTTACCTTTACTGCCCACAAAAACATCTCTGTAGATGTTCTCAAATCACATGGGAATATAAATGCATATAATGAAATTGGATCACACTAAGGTGTTTATTTCTTCATTGATTGAGAAGCACTACTAAATCCCTCCAAAATTCCTGTATCCCTCCAAAAGAGGTGACTATAATTTCTCAGAGAAATTTTCCCCACACTACTACTTGTCTTCTTGGTACTCAAGATTATCAGAATGGAAATGTACGATGGGATATGGAACTATAACACAGTGGTTATTCTGAAATGAATAATACAGATGAATCACTAGACTCCTAATTGCTATTAAATATAACCTAGATTAAGAATATGAAAAGCAAGCTTTTCATCAAGATTACTTTTGGCCAGTTTGGAGGCTTTTCTCTGTTATGATATTAGGAGAGAAACAAAGCGGAGATAAATGAATTGCATTGCCATATAATGTCAGTAGAAAGGTAGGTATGGCAGGTCCTAGCTGCTAGTAGACAGTGGAAAGACTTAACTGGTATTTAAAACAATAGGTGAATAYTGTTGATCTTCAGTAGTACAAAGGGCAGAATGAACATTTCCTTCCTCAGCATATAGTAAATTGTGCATATGCATGTTTGTGCATATATTATTTTGATAACATTAAATAAGAAATCTTTGATTTTGGGGAAAAAAAAGGTACAGATATCTAGATGCATCTGGGAGAAAACCTCAAGAGGTTGGTGGTCATGGGTCATCTCAGTTTGTATAGATACTCTCTCACAACCAAACAAACTGCATCTTGATGTTTCTGCATTCACTTTGCTATAAACGCCACATAACAACTGAACATTAGAGATCCACAGTTTCTTTTACTCAAAAGGCTGGCATGGGGGAGGGCTCTACTAGTCTTAACCCAAGTCAACTGCTTTCATCCAGGCAAACAGCTGGGTGACTAGCCAGGGTCAGAGCTTGATTCTTTGTACAGTGCCTTGCTCTTAGCAGCTTGATCCAAGACTTTGTTATTACACCGCCCTTACGTTCTCTCCCTCGCCTTTTCCTGGTATTTGTTACTTCAATGGCGACTAAGTCCTTCTTGCGCATGAAGTCACAGCAAACTTTGCTTTCGGCTTTGGTGGGAGCAGTATCCTGTATGAGCACATTATAAACCTCTTTCTGTCTTTGACTTACATGTCAACACATTTTGCAGCTCTATAGAAAGTATTTTAGTCTTAAAACAGATGCTTGCTGTAGATAAGCTAATGTAGATAAGATAATGGAATACTTTGTCAGCTGGTGCTGATTTTAAATTAGAACAGTACTATCTTCTATGAGCTACAGAAAAACACTTTGGTCTTCTTCACCAATGTCAGTAGCAGTGTAAGGGATACTGTAGTGCTAGYATGGAAAACATTCAACCTGAAAAACTCTCTAGTTTCAGAGAGCCAATATTACCTGCAGATCTCAAATAATAGTGTTTGCAAGATACAAGAAAGAGGAAAGAAAAACTGAGATTTCTCCAAACRCTTCCTTTGTTCACTGTGGGCTCATTTTAATCATTGGGAACCACTGAATAAATAGAGAGGATTTTATTTTTCACCCTGAYTTCCAACTTGCTTTATTTTAAATCTAAAAATAATCACTGCTCCTTTTCTCTGTGTTGAAATTTAATGACAGTTTCCAATGCRTTATTTTAATTATGCCTCTAAATTTGTTCATAAGCTGTCCAGGTCACAAGGAGAATTAAAAACAAACACTAGTAATGTGTTTCTGCATTGCTTCTACAGGCAGTGATATCTGACTTTTATCCAGAAGCAAAGCTAGCAGGATTCACATGACTAGAAAGGGCATCAGTGCAGTTTGACATTGTCTAAGCTTCTGAAAGTCTGATCTGAACCCTGCAGTGCCCCTGCTAATTTGGGATTTATATGAGAGACACAGGCTTCGTGACTCTAAAACAATACATAGGTATTAGAAACTAAAAACTCCCCTCTAAGCAGTATAAATTYATTTAACAGTGGTGATTCCAGGAGACACAGTAGGTTCCTCATTCATGTAAGTTCTTTCCGGAGACCTTATATAAAAGTAGTGTTTCATAAGTAGTGTTTCATCTACAATTTTCATGATTATCAGAAATTTTGCCCTCATTCCAAAATTCACTAATTAAAAAAAAAGTCAAATCTCAAAGCAAAGGCTAAGATACGTTTTCCCCTAAACTCTTGGTCACGTAGAAAAGAGAATTTCATAATTATTACAGCCTTCTGTTACTTCCAACAACTCCAGGACAGTCTTTCAGAATTTACTAGCAAAAAAAAAAACATTCTCGTAGGAGGCTTAGTCCATAATTTTCTATCACTCACACTGAAGCCAAACTTTTTTCACTTAACAAGTAAGCCTGTTAAGGAATATGCCATTTCTGGTACCTTTTGCTGCATTTCTTTGCTCTCCTTTTATGTACACTGAAGGTCTTTATAGAAAGGTGACTGTCTATACCTTTAGTTCCAGCAATGCCTCCAGCAAAGAGAACAAATTCTTGCTCCTGCTCCCACACGGTGGTTCTGCAAGGTCAGGGTTCAGATGTGCAGAGGTAGGGTCAGAGATCTTGCACCAGCTGCTGCAAATTTTCTGTTGATCAATTAACAAAGACTTCACTGTACAGTGCTGTCAGTCTAGGCCTTTTCACAAGTACTACAATAAACTTTTGAAAATGAATATTCAAGCTARGCCATTGTAATGCCACATATTGCATGAAGTCCTGTGTAGAGTAGCAGACCACAGTTCAGTCACTGCACAGATGCTCTGAAGTGTGGGAGCAGAGCAATCTTTTGTCTTTTCTGCTCTCTCCATTTCTCAGATTAAAAAGATGTAAATACAGAAGTAACTGAACACAACTGTCTTCCACTGCAAAWGACAACTACCACAATAATTTTTCTGTCTTACAGTCTACATATCACAAACCAGCAAACAAGCTATACTATATTTATTAATCACCTAACAGCTAATTTTGTTTTCTAAGTTACCACACGATAGCCATCCTGGTATGTGACCATGGAAAAAYCTGTTCCTTTAGAAGATACCTGAAAAAACTTTATTTGTTCTCTTCTTTCTCATGTTTTCAGGCCTGTAAAATAAGGAGTGAACACATGTGTTTGCAAATTCTATACAGATAATGTCTGAACATTCCTTTCACGGTATTCCTTTCATGGACTGTGAAATAGTAACCGTGATATCTAATTAAAAAAAAMCAAGAAATATGTCAAAATGTATTCAGGCTCATCATTCCATTACACTGAAGCATTTYGGTATTGACTCACCATTTGTCCGCATGATCTGTCATTTCCCATAACAGTATTTCCTTTTTCAGTGAAATAATATTCCTATTATTTCTTTACTGCGGCCTAGAAATCCATTTTACATATTGCCGATTGAAACAATTCAGATCTTTATGTTCACTAGTTAATGAACATTCAGTATTACCATGTTCACCAAAATCACGCACTACATTTCAGAAATACCATTTACAAAGTAGTCTTTGTGAAGAACTTGGCAATATCTTTTTATGTGAATAATGAATCTATCAAAGAGAAATAATGATAAGGCAACTGTAAGTATTCTATCATTCATGTAAAGTTTGATTAAACTATTAGTTTGATTATTTACGTGTGATTAAAAATTTGCAGGTGTCAAACATTTTAAAAAGTTTCATTAAAAATAGTACATTAAAAAATTATGAAAAAAGCCATGTAGAAAGCTAAAGAGTGATCAGAAAACACTACAAAATTAAAAAAAGAAACAAAAAAACAAAACAAAACTGGTGACCTATCCTGTAAGGATGGGAAATGCTAATATTAGGATGCATCCTAAGGAAAAGTCCATAAATGAAAGCAACATAAGTAATCGATGATTGTTACTTAAAAGAGATACTTAATACAAAATAAATACAATTGTTATTTACCATAAATTGTTTAAATTAACTGTTATTTTTTATTTACTAAGAGAATTAAAATTTATATCTGACCTCCCACAGATCTAAAGAAAATTATAGTGCAATTTACCTTGCTTCATTACCAGAAATATTTAGTCTTCATCTTCTAAAAAATGTTTACATTTTTTATTATTCTGGTTTAAGACAGCAGAAATGACTTAGCATTATTGTAGCTGAAGGAGCTATAAGACTTTTCATGTTTTATTATACAAAGATTCATAGGAAATAACACAGAGATTTGGAAATTCAGAGAAGGGAATTAGAAAGGTAAGGTTAATAATTTTTAACTTTAGTGCTATCAGAAAGAAATAAAAATTTAATTCTCATAAAACTGCATGTTGCTTTTCCATTTTGAGATCTCATTCATCTTTTAATCTTCATAATCTTGGGGAAAAAAGTGTAATAGCCGCAATAGAAACAGAACATTTTGAGCAGCAGGGGTTTTGAGAGTCATACCTTTCCACTATATTCACTTGCAATCCTTAAAAAAAGGATTAGCTCTCGGCAGCCAATATGCCAGCTGTTCCTGGGATCCTCAAACTTTGAAGGTCTTATCATGTATTTAGGTATGTACTAACTTACGAAGGCCACTAAGAGTTTCTCRTCTGCAATAAGAAATGTCTTAAAAATCACTCTTGTCCTTTCTCCTTTCATGTTAGGTGGCATAAWGATGAAAAAGAGAGAAACGAAAAAGGTATGTTTTAGGGCAGGAGYCTCTTGGGAGATAGCTGCATATATTACATCTCTCAGCAGGCAGCCAGATCGTTAAGTCTGGGCAGAGCTCTTTGCTGCTGGAAAGAAAATGGCACAAAGAAATCTGCCTTGTTTGCATCTCGACTCAGTCCTTAGTACAAGTGAAAGCAGCCTAAAAATTGTCTGTACCCACATTCCCCTCACAGGTAGCAAGTCCTCCTATGGTAACAGCTTTTGGGGTGACAGGGTGACGCTGTTGCGGATCTTTTTGGATAGGAGTTATCTTTCAGTCAGGGCAGGTTTTAATATCACAACAGAACAGCGCAAAGCAGCCTGAAAACCCAGCAAACTGGGTTAAAACTTTCTCCTCTGTGGTGCTGTATGACTGCAGACAAGCTCAGCAAGTGAAAGGAAGAAACACTGTCTAGAAATGGAGAAAAACAGCCAAATATACAGAATCACCTCAGCAACTGTAAAGAGTCCCCCAGCACCTGCTGACGCCCGTAGGTACCGCATTATCGTTACGTAAATGGTATCGTTCTACCAGTACACCAGAGCAGTCAAACCTGGGGGCCGCAGGTCCTAGCTGACTCTGGAAGGTGCTGAGAACGACAAAGCAAATCTTCATCTTCTCTTCCCAGCAGCTGTGCACAGTGTGAGTAAAGTTTACTATCAAGAACTTCATCCAAATTTCCCATAGCTACATTAGCCGTGGACTGGTTCGGAGGTGCAGTTTGATGGAGCGGACATAGTAAGAGCCTTCAACAAGAAGCAAGTACAGCACTGGAGAAGCTGGACTCAGTCCAGTGGCTTTCTACCCTTTCCACCTCCCCCCCCCCCACCCCCAGTACTGGCAGAAAATAGCAGCAGGCACAATCAGTGCTGGGGAATCTGAACTATTTTAAGTTCACCAGCTTTCACTTCCTAGGGCTCAATAGATCTCAACAGGTGCCAGCAGCAATATTTGGAAAGGGAAGGCAGATACAGCAAGAGTATCAGATTATATAAGTGCAGTTAGTGTCCAGTCCCAGAAAAATCATCTCTCACCATACAAATTAAGTCAGTAAGACTAAGAAGAAAAGTAAAAGATCAGCTTTTTTTACTCCAAGCAGCAACAAAAAAAATCTTTACTAACCTGTAATATACAAACTACATCAAGGAAAGAAGAAACAAGGGTAAAGTACTACTATAGTGCAATTAAAGAAAAATATCTAAACTCTACATAGGCAACCATTGAAAAACCTACTATCTTGGCTTTTTTCTATATGAAAACTGAGTTAATTGCTGCCAATCATTTTCACCTCCTGCTAATTAGTTTCAATTTGTCTTAAAAGCAAATCATGTGCTATTTGAGCAGTTGACCTTGGAAACATTTTTAAGGAGGAAGAACTGACTACTGTATACTAAACATCCAGATGATTTGTTTGCTTTTGGGGGGTAGGAAGTGCTCCATATAGGATTTAAAAGCTGAATAACACAGATGCTTAAACCAATCGTAAGATGCAAGCATGTGGATCAAGAAGCAAGTTGTATTTTTAAGCTCTACTCATAAAAGTCTTGAACCATAGCTTGCTCCTCTCCTAGAGCTGTTGGCAACTCCAGACTAGCTTCACCTGTCTCAAGGGCTCTGTGTAACAGTAAAGTAGAGATCCTAGCAATCTCAAGAATAAAATCTCTACAGCCAGCTATTGAAGTCCAACTTTGAGGAATCATCTTTCTTTTAAGTAACTTCACTATGCATCTTGCATAGTGATTTGAGGACACTTTTTGCATACAAAAATGGTAACCTGTCTTAAGTTTTTATTCCCTCATTTCAAGACTAGGCTTTATCCCATTCCCTTGCAGCTAAGTAAACCTATTGAGAAAAATGTAGTATCGATTTATAGGTTGTTCTTAGCAAAGCCTCGCATGGTTTTTTCAGCTGACTTTGCAGTTGATTTATGGGCTGTCACCAAATCAAGGGTCAGAAGCTGACACCAAATGTCTTCTGCAAGCTTTAATTCCTTATTCATTATAGCGTCTTCTTCATTTATATTCTACTGAACTGAACAACGCAGGATTTCCTCTCCTTTTGTTGGATAGCTTCCTGTTCCTGCAGCTGCCTTCTGCGATGTCAGAACATAGGAGTTTTTAAATGTTGCCCAAGGATTATGTTACCCAAGTCCTTCAAAATAAATCAGATTTGGGAGTTCTACTCCTTTTAGCATCTCTGAGTATCTCAGTTTAAACAGCCAAACCTCCTGTAACAAGCCAACTCCTCCTCTTCCCCAGACAACTTCTTGTTGAGTAAAGATTCAGTGTGGCTTGCCTTGAAACTCACATGTTAACAATACACTGAGAGATTTTTGGTATCTTTTCTCCTTCACTGTAGCAGAAAAAGATTTCTACTACATCAAGTTCTGATATAAGCCCGTTTCACTATATGTATAATTACATATCATTCTTGCCTTCGCATCTGAGCTAAATCAGTTCTTCTGGTGACAGAGTCTGTACTCTGACTCTGCATTTGAATAAAGCATCAGTTGTATTGAATGTGCTGGAATTGGCAGATGGTTGGTCAGTCATTCAGTTTGATATTAATTGCTTCTTTGAGATCCTCTTTCAGTGAAATGAGGACAAAATGCATACTGTTTTATTTTGTTAAAATAAATCACATCTGAAATTCTTTGACTGAAAATTCATCTGCTTGGCGGAGAGTGGGCTTCCTCCCTAGGAGTTAAAAACTGACTAAGAAATTTAATGATGTAAAGATTACATGCTTTCATTCCAGTGTCCTTCCAGACATCATTTTGTTTGGAAGAAAAAAAAGTACAATTTTCTATTAATGCCTGAACAATACTTGTAATTGATGAGCAGTTCTTTTTCCCCAGAAGTTGATCATGCAATTTGTTCATTATTAACAGTCTTTAAATTCTTCACAATAATTTATGAACACGTTCAACTGTACTCATGTGTGCCTTCTAACGGGTCCCGTTGAAGACCATGGTAGCAAGCAGGGACAAGATTAAGTAAAATCAAGACTATTTGACAGTTGTTTTTAATGACTGGACATCTAAAAGAACTAAAGATCTAGGATGAGGGCTAGAGTTCTGCTCTTCACRTATTATCATGGGTCTATTGCAGGACCCAAAGATTTTCTTCAGGAATTAAAGGTACTCTCAAGAACTACCCCACATACTTGTAATCATATTCATACTTCACATCAAAAGCAATCTTTTCCTCAGTATATTAAACATGTGTCTAGCACCTCAAAATCATTATGTCTGATTTAATCTCAAATTCATTACTTCACAGATATGTAAAATGTATGTCACATCGTTTATTCATTGGCCATTAAAAATATATAAAATAGTTCTAAGCTTTTTAAAAGTGTGGGACCCTTTCTATCTGATAGTTCTGTATTGCTATTTCCATCACAGCAATTACAGCAGATGCCAAATGGCACCCATTTCTTATTGATAAACTATATCTTCTAAAGTATTTAAGTAAGTAATGTATCTACTCACCCAAAATATTTTTTAAGACTAGATAATCAATTAAAACTGGAGGCTGCCTACTTCTGCAACAGTAACACTGTTCTAGTTAACTCAGCTAAATGCTTTGTTTCAGAAGGAAGTCTCTTCCTCACATCAGAGGACTCAGAACTCCTATGCCTTTCCCCTGTTCTCTCACCTGCACTTTTCCTTGGGTCCCCTCCACAGTCATATTTCCTTTTTTCCTAAGCTGATAGCACAGTACAGTGGCCACTCCAGTTTTTCCCTCCTCTTAGCGTATTTTTGACGATACCATGCATGATATCCAGTCTTCACACTCAGATACTTGAAATCATTAGTGAATGTTTTAACAGCTCAGGTCTACTTGTGAACAATTTGCAGGTACAACAATAGCATAGCTGGTGTTCTTAATTTGAGTAAAATGCCTTACTCAGTCTTGGGGATAGATCCCAAACTAGCAAGAATCACTTTAGTTCCACAAATTTTAAATGGGCAGTGTAAATTTATACCAGCCAACACTTTAGTTTCGCAATATCACAGGGTCTCTTGGCACCTCATGTGCTTCATCTGGAAAAATGGATAAACTTGGGACCAACACCGAGAAAACAGATTTTGCCTCTGTGCTGGGCTTTCTTAGGTAAACAATGAAAATGGCTTAGTGGTCTATCTATCTGCTGCATTTTGTTTTACAACTATGTGAGAAATACTCATTAACCAGATGTTATTGACATTGGCTAAGTCTCTTCCCTGAAATAATATACTAAGCCCGTATGAAGGAACCACTAGAACAGTGCAGACAGCTACTTGGATACTGTGGTCTCCCTGTTTCTTGGCCCATGGCTGCACGAGGGATGGGCCAGTTGGGTTCCGAGCAGAAGAGGCCTCCTGGACCTCTTCCGAATGTTGTGACCTTGAGCTACCTCTGGACTGGTGGATACCACCATCATTGGTCTTCCTATCCACTCAAAACCTCAATTAATTCTGCCCACAGTGGTTTTATCAGAAGACACTAGCTGGCAGAAAATACTACAGTCAGAGTGTCCAAAGCACCAAAACCAGTGCAGCAATACCAGCCCTTTTCCTACCTGTCTTTTTAAAAGTTTACTGGGTTCAGCCATCATTATCACGCTGTCTTCAGGCAGACTGTACAAGGTGTAAAACTTGCGATGATGACATCTTCGAATTAATCCTGTATTATTGTCACATAGTATTGAATCAAGTCTCTTCGTGAAAGACAATTTCACTACTTTATTTCTAGTAGCTTCCTGTCTGCAAGATTCACAGACATCAGAGACATTCTAGCTATGTTTTTGAGAATGGCTACAGTGCATCTCTCTCCTGCTACCTAAGTTAGTAGACTGACTCCAGTATCAAGCCAGTCACCAAAAACAAAGTGTTTTTTAAAAATTGAAATCTTTACCACAAAGGTCAAGGAGATGGATTTTCCCTTGTGTCAGTAGGGGCACCCTGGAGTGATGGCAAGAACATCAAGTGGCTGTATGAGATATTTAGAGAAGGAAAAACAAGGTGAAACCAAAGATTCTGAAAAGCTTTGGGTAATGCAGTGAGCTTCTCAGGGGAGCTAATTAGCCTGGGCTTAGTGCTGGGCTCATGCAGCTCTGCTACCTCTGTTTCTGCAGCTAGTGTCTTCTTGGTACTGAGCTGTATTACATACACAGACCAAATCATTTGGGGCTAGCTGGGCATCTCTAACATGGCACTTTAACCCTGAGTATAGAAGACCAGAGAGCTGCACTGAAGCTGACAAGACATCCAGGTGGGAGTAGTAGGGCATACTCACACTTTTCTGCTGAAAGCTATTAAAAAAGGAAAAACATATCAGCTAACCTGTTAATCATGCAGGTAAAATGACCATTACAAAAATACAGAGGAGGTAAGAAAAATAATTATTTTCCTAGAAAGCTAGCATGCCCCATCCTTTCAGCATAAACAAGCCAACAAATGAACAAGAACTTTTGTCAGAGTGAAGATGTGCAAGGCATATTCCTAAAACAGAAGAAAGCATGTTTAGGCACAGCAGAGCAAAAGAGGAGGTTCACACACTCAGCAGGATTTCTAAGCTTATGAATAAAGACGACAACTGAGTGAGAGCAGAGCCAAAACTCAGAGTAAAAACTACATAGCAATATTCACACCTTTAATGAAGCCAGGGAATTTCTGGCTCTCCATCTTTTGTGCTTTAAATATGATATTCCTGGCATTTTGCCTCTTTGTGCATGTGTGTGTGTGTTTTGGTAATGAAAAGAAATCCTAGCTTTAAAGAATGTTTCTGATGAAATACCCTCTTTACAAACTCTGAGGTCAGGGCCACATAAGCATCAAAATGCTGGGCCCAAAGATAAGCAAAAATAAAATCAGATCAGAGTGAATTTTATCTCCCAGAACAGTGTCCTGTCAGGTACACAGATTATCCTTTTCATTATATAGGTCTCCAAGTCACTTCTAGGCATGCTGCAGCCATATATATTTCCTTCTGGAGCTACTTTGGAGCTAAGTTGTAAGTACARTCTAAGTCTCCTCTCACCAGCCCCATAAATTTGTAAGGTAGGAAAACTCTAAAATAATGTGAAAAAGTATTTCATCAGTTCCTGTTGCCCTACAAAATATTTTGGCAGCCCAATGTTATTTTCTTTAGACCATCTTTCAACACGTTTGCTGGGAATGCCATAGCTGGACAAGTCTGCTCTTAAAAAAAAAATCAAGTACCACACTCATAAAAATTTTAACTTATAATAGTGATGGAAAAGGTCACAAATGTAAATGGCTGTGAATGGTTACAAGTAGAGTTTCTCAGAGGTCTGTCTGGGCCTGGAGAAGGAGGCAGATTCACCCTCATCAGGTTTGCAGATGACCTGAAACGGGGGAGAAGGTGACAGTCTGTACTCTGTACCAAACGCAGCTGACACGCTCGAGGACAGGGCTGCTATTCAGAGGCACCTAGGCAGGCTGGAGGAATAAGCTGACAAGAAACTCATTAAATTCAACCAGGACAAATGCAGTGTCGTGTATCTGGGACAGATGAATGCCTTGCAGGGTATAGGCTTGGACTTCCTGGCTGGCGAGCAGTTCCTTTGAGAAAGGCCTGTGGGTCTTGAGGGGCAGACTGGAGGTAAGCAGGAGCCGGGAGAGCCCTGACACTGATGAAGGCTAACAGCATCCGGGGCTGTCATCAGCAAGAGCATAGCCAGGACATCGAGGGAAGTGATTACTATCCTTTGCTGGGTCCAGTTTTGGGCCCTCTCAAATCAAGGAAGATGTTGATAAACTGCTGTGAGTGCGGCAGAGGGCTCCTGAGGGCAATCGGGGCTGGAGCACTTRCCCTGTGAGGAGAAGCTGAGGGAGGGGATTTTGGTCAGCCAGGTGAAGCGAGATCCTCCTTCCCTTTGGGGGACCTACCTACAGCCCCCAGTACCTACAAGTAACCACTGTGGAAGTGGCTTGGAAAAGGGAAGTTTCTCATTGATTTGGGATGGTCTCACTCAACAGAAGTGTGTGCTAATAGACATTAAATAGATTCTGGATCTCTGAGAAATTTAGCAGTAGGGGAAAAAAAAAGAAGTTTCCAGATATATAGCCAGGGGCCCAGGTATCCTACAAGAGCAAATGCAAAAACAGGTAGAGAAGGAAACAGCAGTCAATACAGGCCTCTTGCTTGTTGCAATGTATTCCCCTTCTTTATTGCTTGTCCTACCACCTCAGCTTAACAAGCTCTGCATTAATTCCTTTTGAGGGGATCTAGCTGATGAGTTATATTAGTTTAAAGTTAAGTTTGTTGGCAGACAGAACAAAGGAAGTAAATTTGGGGAGTAATCATAACTATGCTACAGGGGTGAGACAGCAGAAGATAAACACTGTATGCCTGTGCATTTACCAACTGAAATGCTTTCAACTTTGTAATTGGATTAATGGACATTAACTTTGGTATATATTGTCCACATCACCTTTTAGAATGAATTTTCGTGAGAGAACGTTTGCCCACTCTACATTCACCCATGCTGTTGACTTGGCTCATTTCCTTGAATGGRCTATCTTCTTTACGGACAACCCTCCCACTGAAAAGCGGAGAGGAATTTGACCTCCATCCTTTACCCTACTACTGACAGCTAAACCACTAGTGTGRAGTAGTTTGTAACAATTTCATTTTACAAAGAAGTTATAAAGCTACTAATATATATCCCACCCTACCTTAAGTCACCGGAGAGTACTACCAAGGTACCTTGTGGATCCTCTAAGAAGATTAGGTTTGACTGTTTTGGAAAATAATTAGTTAATCAGCACTAAATCAGCTTTAATGGGGAAGGAGGCACTGAAAACATTTGGAATATTGTGAAATTACAAAATGGTCAATATGGAAAGGTATATATTTTACTGTGACAGTGGATAAGCTTTTACATTTTCAGGCTTTGACAGTCYCCATCTGAATAATGCCAATATATATGCCTGATAAGCTGAAAATCTGGTGTGGCATACCTTCCCATAACAGCCCACTTCATCACTGATTTTACAGATACTTTCCACGTAGCACTTTTAGGCTGAATTGCTGAATGCTCTCTGTCAACTCGCGAGGACCAGCTGTGGCTCCTTAACGCGAGGATAAGTTTGGGATTTCCCCACCTTGCGGTACAGTGGGTGTAGCTTCCTGGGCTGTGAGCGTATGGTGCGTGTAGTGAACATGTTGACTGCAGGGCTTTCATTGCACACACTTCTCAACAGAATTTCCGGTCTGAGTCAGCCAGAATTCTCCCCGGGGCTTTTACTGTGGCACGGCTCTTCGGCAAGCACAGACCTCAGAGTCACAGCCTGGCCCTGGCAGATGCTATTCTTATCACTGGTGTRGGCTACGAGATATGGCAACTACATACAAATGGAAAATCCCTGTGGTAGCTACCAATACTTTCCAGACTAACGCTTGAACCACTAACATTCAGAACATGAAAGACCAACTGCAGTCTCTGAAGGTAACTTCTAGGGAATTACACTGACCTCTTCAGAGGGAGTTTCCCCCTAATCCTGAAAGAAGTTAACAAAAATACTCAAATAGAAGCTGTATAGGTCATTAATATTTGAGATTATTTACCTCCTAGACTATTTTCTTTGTTAATTTTACCTAGAAAATGTAATGGGTTTTGACTCAATTTTATTGTTATTTCTTCAGTGGCCCTGAATCCCATAAAAATCTCATAAGGGAAGAACTCTCTGATTCCAGGTGGTAAAAATCAGAAGCACCTTCATTCTCCGCCTACTTTTCTTCTTTGATCTTGTGCTTTGCTGTAGTTCTGTCCAAGCAGTTAAACACAATTTGATACTCATGATTTAAGTAACAAAGAGCTTGTGGATTTAAACAGTTTAGTATATTCAATGAGGTTGAGCATTTCAGTTCTTACAGTTATTTAGACTAACTAGGAAAATTCAAGCCTTGTTTTCCTAACTGGAGTTTCACTTTTTGTCTAAAACATACCTAATGAGCTTGGCTACCAGTCTCTGCAATTGCTCTCAGATGCAAAATAATTTATTTTCAGTCGTGTTGAAATTAAAAAGCATCCGAAAACACTCGTGCTTTTGCTGCAATAAGACTATTTTGATTTTAAGGTAGAAAACAAGCAGAGCTGAGAAGAAAGATCTGACTGTTCTTCCTCACACAACTCTGTGGTGAAGAACATAAAATCTAACTAATTATACTTCCCACTGCAAGAGGCCTCTACAAGAAGAGACCAGATGTTCAGTTTTAAAGTTTGGAAGACTGAATAAGAGACAGGAATGAGAGATGGAAGGTAGGCACAGAATAATCATATCATATGCTTTAAATCCACCAACACTACTAAAAAAAAAAAAGGCTTTTGTAATGTGGCTATGAATCTTATACTAAACGTAAATCTATAAAAAATGATCTGTAATACAAACCCACTGAATAAGCCCCATTTTCACTTTGTAAAAGCAATGCTGTTGTTTAAGAAACTGAAAAGCCTTTTCTTCCCCGAGAGTTTTCAAAGCTGTACTGTTTACTTTAGACAAGGTAGAGCAATGGCAGCTATATGGGATGCTGCTTGCAAACTGAAGAACCCACAAAGTCTTTATTCCCTCTTGTGCCTGGAAGTATCCCCAGAGATAGATATAACACTGTCAAGCTCTACYATTCATCATGCCTATTTAAATACACCACACTGCACTACTCACTACATTGGTGAGTCTACTTTGTAAAATCTTAACATAGAATTTGGCTTTTAGTTGGGTCAAGTAACTAAGAAAAATGTTTTTCTCTGTAATAGAAATGAAAACAAAATAACTTAGTTGTGCATTTCTGAGGTTATGTTTCTGTTAAGATACATTTGTTTTTGCTTTTGCTTGTGGAAGCAATGGTAAGAGTGACAGAAACTGTATTTTTTTGACAATTCTGGTACTACAACTGTATATTAGTCACCTTGCTAAACAATACAGACCATCTTTCAGATACTCTGGAGAYAAGCATGCTATGCAGAACCACTTTACCCACAACCATTCCCTCCTAACTTCTATGCCCAGTCATTGGTAGAAACAACAAGGTTTTTCACATGGGTAACAGAATTGAAAGATCTAATCCAAAATCACCATTCAACATAAATCGAAGGTAGAGATCTGAAACTTTAGAAAGAGAAGCTATTAACCAATGTTTCTTTTCTGTTTCTTCTCCCTAGAGTTAGGTTATATTGTTCTTGCCTTTCTTGGAGTATTGAAAAAAATATATAGTATTTATTCATTAGTTGTGAAATATTTGCAATAAATACTGGTTTTGTTAAAAGACAATAAATAGTAAGTTTAAGTTTTCTCCAAATACAAAAATTGGAAAAGTTTTGGCATTTACTTCTTTTCCTGAAACACTGCATTCCACCAATGTAACATCTACCCTCCCTTTTATTGATGACTGGCATTACTTCTTCATTTTTTGTGAGCCATTCATTCCTCTTTCCATGGGGCTGGCACAATATCTTAACCATATAAATAAGCCTATCCACAGGTAGGACCTCAGTGAGAATAAAAGTCATATTTATATAGAATATTTGTTTCCTACTTAAGGTTTGGTATTGAATTATTGAATATTGTAAAAATAACAAAATAACAGATGATGAAGTAGGTTTGAGTTTTCCTTTGAATACAAATCGAAATTACTATTTGCACAGTATCAATTCTTAAATTGTATTGAAAAGCTGAGTCATCTTATTGAGGATAAAATTCTGGTGGGGCAGATTAACTGCTTTTCAGTGAATCCCCACTTTTTGTGGGAGTTGTGTTCACTACCAATGTGGTGCTTGACTGTACATTAATTACCAAGAAAATGTCCTACCACTAACATGGGAGGACATGTTATAATAAACTACTTAAAGATTACTGTGCTAAGGACTGGCTGAACAATTGGACTAGAATTTATTCTCATCCTCTGATAGGATTTACAAAAACAGTGCAATCTTTCTGAATGACTTCAGGAAAAGCAAGAAGGAATCCAGAATTGACAGTATGATTAATATTAATACTGTAGTGATGCTCCAGTCTGTTTTCTTAAAAAGGATCCTGAAATTATAGCTATAGTGCTGCTGTTCCTCACTTCATCTATGTCTGAGTCCATGCTTCCTCAAGATTGAGTATCTGAAGAAATTAGCAGAAGATAAAGGCCACCAGGTCTTTAGCTGGTGTGAGCTGGCACAGCACCGCTAATGGGCAACAGAGCTATAGCAATTCATACCAGCTCAGGATATTCCAAATTAAACATTTTTGCAACCTGAAAGGAAAGGCAGAGGCTACATGCCACAAAGCAGAGTCAGAATCTTTTAGTTACTTTCTTTTGTACTAGTGTTAAGGGGCATAGTGGGGATGAAGGGAAAAATGAAAATTGAATCATGCTTATGCTGAAGGAAGAAACAACAGAGAAAAATCAAGTCACAATGAAACATCAAATGGTGTATATGGAGTAGGAGGGGTGAGTCCGTTGTATTTGGTACTTTAGTAAGGCTAATTTGTATGTGAAAAATGTGAAACAGGATGCAGAAAGCAACACATGGCAATATGAATGAGGTAACTAAAACCATTTAGTGCATTTCCTATCAAAATTTGAGCATATGCAAAAATAGAATGGCAAGAATCCGTTTTAGAGTACATAGTGGTTGTTTACACATGTTCTTTTATGCTTACTGGAAATTATCAAAGTGCTTTTTGTACAAAAGCAACTTGAAAGGTCTGTGACTGTGAATATTTTAGTCAGCCTAAAAAACCTCTGAAAAATATTAGCTGGAGAGGAGGTGTGAATTTCACACTCACTGAGCGAGTGTGAAACCTCACTCACTGAGCTGTAGGACCATGAGTTTACCTCTTGCAGAAGTGAGTGTCATTTCTGTGGTGGGTATCAGAGAATTTCGTTGCTGAGGTTGCTTTGGGCCTGTCAGCTTTCATACGTCCTTTGCCTGTTTTGATCACCCAGGATCTGTGTGTGCTTCCTTAGCTATCTTTCATATTTGCAAGCATCTATCCTGCTTGGGAACTCTCAGCAAATATACTTGTGTGTGTGTGTGTGTGTGTGTACTTGTTTGTGGGTGTGTACTTGTGTGTGTTCAAGTGTTTGCCAATACATTAGGCACTGACAGAATTGCATCTGGCTCAAAGAAACTACTGGATATCTACTCTGACAGCATTCCAGTATTAGTAATGACATTCAGCTGAAGCAGACACATCTATGGAACAGTCACGCATTTATCTGGTCTTTTGAACAGAGATGCTAACTTGAATTGGAAAGCGCAAAGCCYTTTCTGAGCACTCATGAGGCAGTTGGGAATAAGGAATCTAGAAGACTTAAGTCTTTTTCCATCTTGTTCCTTGGAGCCTGAATATGCAAGAACGAAGMGCAGCCTGAGGGAGGTTTCTCCTTTGCTCGAGCCTAAGCCTCTAACATCAAAACGAAGAGCTTG
>NW_028186479.1:2389513-2463234 GCF_003343005.1 Rhea americana | reverse complement strand
GGAATATAATTTCATTTGCAAGGGTGAAATAAATTGAAACAACAAACAATGTTAAAGAAGAGATCTCTTGATCCAACACAGAAAAAAAAATCTGAAGAACAGAGAGATAAAGCCTGCTTATACTTGGGAGGCAGCACTGGGATGTGCCAGGGCAGGAAACAGCACTTATCCTGTGGCATTTTGGGGTCCTCTTTGAGCAAGGAAATACCATCATGACCTGTAGTAGATAAGATAAACAGCTCTAAAGACAGCTGCAGAGACTACGGGAAATCAGTTGTTCAAATAACTGCTTACATTCTGTGCATTTAGGAGAGCAAGATCCACCTCCTCTGCTCAGTTCTCACATGCTAGTGATTGATACTGTTGGCGCTCCCCTACACCTTCTACTTTGTGTTATAAAAATATAAAAGGAATGCTTGGTAGATTAAAGAATCCAAGATCAAAATTCAAGCYCTCCCTCCCTCCTCTAACGCAGTTTCACTAGCTGGTAAAATGAAGAGTTAAAGTGAACGGAAATGGAGTCTGAGATCAGACCTGAGGCCAAGTCCTTAGTTTGTTTTTTGCTAAGGCTGAACTCAAGGAAGTCAACTGGATCCTTGCCTGAGTAAGTACCGGGCAGAAATTAAGGAAGGGTTTGAAGACTGGGTCTTTGATGATTAGGTCAATGCCTTCCGTGTAATCCCAAGTGCGCAAAGTGCAAGAAGAAAAAAGGAAACTGTACCCCTTAGCATTTCCCATTGCCAACTCAGGAGGGAGGACTTCAGCACTTCTATTATAAGTAGTGTTTTTCTCATYAGAAGTATTCTACAAAAGAACTGATATAACCCTACTGAAATGAGAGAAGGGCTGGAGGTGGGCAGTTGTAGCCAGATGACAGAAAGTTCAAACAAAATCAGCTACAGTTTTCACTGATTCCCCTCTCTTTAAAATCACTGTTGAACACAAGGCTATATGCACACATCTCCTCTGCCTTGCTGAGCACAGTACTTGTTTAACTGTCGGGCTCCAAATCAGACCACCAAATACTCTGCAATGTAATTGCTCAAGTACTTAGTTAAAATGTCTATAAAACCTATTTCAGTGGGTTYTTTGCCTGATTCAGTGAACTCTAAGACTGCATTTACATTAAACTCTTAGGTCCAGCAAAATCTGCGCTGGTTTCTAGGCCTACTTCTACCTTGGTCCCAAGTTCAAGACTTATCATTCAGACTAGAATTCTACTTGCAGCTCCCCTAGTACTTCTTACTGTTTTTCATTTTGAAATTATTCTACCCAGAACATCCCACATGTGATTGCTGAAGATCAGTCTAATAATTCAGTGGATGCTTTGCCCAGCAGTTCCTGGAAACAACAAACTAGGACAAACTGTCAGGAACTGCATGAAGCATTACGAAAGAGTTCATAGAGTTTCTACTAGAAAGAGCATTAGCCTGCAGCAGGCCTRCTTTTTCTTCCAAGGCATGGTAGACCCTCTTTTCCATTTTCACTGGTTATTAACTACCCCTGCTACTGTAACAGGAGCTCAGGGAGTCAGCTGGGAGGATTACCATAAGAAGAAGAACAAGGCCAAGGAGGGGGAGACAATGAGAGTAGCAATGAAGTGGCAGAGTTGAAGAGGAGAAAGGCATGGGATCTCCAAGGGACTAAAAAGAAAAAAAGAAAAAAAGAAAAAAAAAAAAAAAGAAAAAAAAAAAAAAAAGGAGTAGGGTGCATTTTAAGAGTCTTATAGAATCTGATCTTCACATAACCTCTAAGGCAATGCCAGCAGCTTCCTCTGCTTATTCAGTCATGTAGGAATAGGTCAGTGTGGCCCTAACAAATAAAACTTCACAAGATTTGCCAAGCTTTCACTGAAACTAGTGTAAAACATACAAGCTGTGTGATTGCAAAAAAACAAAACATGAATTTTACATACATACATGGAACTTCTACAGAGCAGATGCTCATCCTACTAACACAAAACATCATGCCAAAAGTTCCCCCAAACAAACCACCAAAATTATTTAAATAGAACAATAATGCTCAGAAAAAGTAACCAATAAATGACCTTGCTCATGCTTCATAGGTCTGAGGAGAACATTTTATTCGGATCCTAATATCATGGCCAAATTGTGTATTGACTCATCACCCAGACAGTCTTATGACTCCAGTGGAATTGTACCAATCCCAATCAAACCTAATTGTCCAGCATCCTTCCCTCAAATCCCAATTCCCTTCCAATCCTTTTCTTCCCACCTCATCAAGTGTGCCTTGAGCTAATTCAATGGCAGCAGTACAAATACAACATTGCAGGACTGACCAACTTTATGTATTCACAGCCATAGGAGCCAGAAAGAGTCAGTAATCCTGGAATCAAGTACTGATTAGGCTGCATATAAAGCCAAACTTAATTCCATTGTTTTGCTGCCTGCAGCAGCAGTTGGGAGAGGAAAGCTATTAGTAATCCCTTCTGTGCTGCTATCACTGTAAATAAGTGTTTTTAGTGGATTACCCAAGGATGTAAATTTCATATTTTTAAACTTCCTTATTGCTGCCTAAGCTGCGAGTGTAAATTAAGCTGTAAGAGGTAACAGATATATAACCAAGAGTGCTCAGGGTGTAAGTTCTGCTTCAAAAAGCTTGATTAAAGACACAGATTATGGCATCAGCAGAGCAGATTTATATTTATACTGTCAGGTTGATCTGAAACAGACAAGATCTTTCCAAATAAGAAAAGAACCTAAGCAGATTAAATCAGCTATCCTTGCTTTATGCAAATACATATATAGTTTTGCTTCACCCCATTTTCTCCCACACACATCACTTATTAGCATGATTTATTTATTTATTATATTAAAGCAAGAGGGAAAGTTTGGTTGCTTAGGACTAAACTGATAAGGGACAGAAAGGGCTGAGGCAGGTACTTGATGGTTTGGCTGGCTCCAGCACTAGGCAGACAGCTGTAGCACATCCTCATCGCAGGCTGTGTCAGGAACTGATGTACGACTCCACTTAGCGTGAAGGGGAATCTCACACCCCCCTGGTGCTGAGAGAATTTGTGTGCTGAGCACATCTGTCACTGTGCTGGTCTCACCTTGAGGAATATCGGAGCTGCGTGCTCCGGGATGCCTTCGCGTGTCATCAGCTGGTGCAGGTGAGCAGCTGTCAGCCAAAGGGGTCCAATCTGGGAATTCTGCCCGTCAGAAGCAGGAGGCAGAGACGAGCACCTCTCTGCTAGCTGTAACCAAGGATGTTGGTCCTACAGGGCTCGTAAAGGATAGCTGGCATTGCCACAGGGAGCTTCTAACAAAAAGCAAGCCTTTAGCCTGGTATGGTTTTTAAAAAAATGCCATTTTAATACGCAGCTGTTCAGGTTTGACTGAGCACAGCAGAGCTTTCTACAGACATGTTTTGCCTTCCCCTTGCCCCCCCCCATGAGTGTTTAGCAACGTCTTTCTTTTTACTCACACACACACAAAAAAAATACCCACTAGTTCTTTCCTGCCATGTTCCCAGGAGATAACTTCATGAATCATTTTCTCAGTAACAGTTTGTTTTTAACACTTTCAGCATACCCTGAAGCTGGAAAAGGACATGCATATAGACCATACGACCTCCCTTGCTGGCTGGCTGACCTGGCAGGAGGTCTGCACTATCTAAGCCAGGTAGGCAGTAAGGTTTAGGAACAGCAAAACTTGCAGAGGCAAATAAGATATGCTCAATTGGCTTCTTGCTGTTTACGCTGCCAGTAAAGAGATGATAGTGTTCATACACTTATCCTCTATTTACTGAGCCATGTCAGCTGCTACATTATGGCTATCTAGCTTTTAGATCTGGTCTATGCTTTGACCTGATGCAGAAATCGGCATCAGAAATCAACAGGAGAGCAGTGTCTGTGTGTGCGTGCCTGTCTGTGGAGAGCAGGACCCTGCACTGTGCAGCACAAGGCTCATGATTCATCCGAGAACTGTGTAAGCTGTAAGTAGTGCACTTTGACTTAGCACAGGCATATTCAGTGTAGAATAAATTTCATGCTAGATTACAATAAGAAAAAGCTYCAGGTTTTCAAGTTGAAAGCTCACTTTCTGAGACTACTCCCCCTTGTCTGCTTGCAATCTGGTGGCAGAAATATTTGCTTTTTTCACTTACATATTCACTACCAGAGCGAGGAGAGCAGGCTGAAAGTGAGGAGAGCACACTAATGCACAAAGCACAAAGGTGTTTCTTAAAAGAAACGTGATGCTAGGTGAGGGGAAGACAGAAATGTCTCCCTGCTTAAACCAAGAACACAGACTTAGGCATAAGTATAAATGTAGATTCTGGTAATGGATTCATTGTGGGTTGGACATTTACTGTGTCATAATTCTAAGAGTCTCTCCYGTAGACACCTCTGTAAAAGCCAGTTTCAAGGGCAAACAGAAAAACAGTTTGAAAGAGTATCTTCCACCTTCTGTCACATATAAAATTAGGTGCAGTTAATCAGAGAATTTGAAGTGTTGAAATTCTCTGACAGCCTCATGTAAGGAACGCAAACTGCAGTTAAGATATAACAAAACAGGATGTTAAAAGCCCTTAAAAATAGCCTCTTATTTTATCTCACTCTTTCCAGAAGTTGCTGGATTAACCACTGTGGCAGTCTGCGGGGTCTCCCATTTACGTTACTGCAGCCCTCTCTCACTGTGGAGAGTATCAGCCAAGGCTCAGCCCGCTGCGAAGCCCAGAGCAGGCTGAAACGGGCCAGGAGCACGGCGCTGGCATGGCCGGTCTGCTCCCACCTGACACCTCGTAGATAAGCGAGTGACAGTCTGTAAGTCACAACAGCCGAACTGCCAAACTGCCAACTTCCCTAATTCGTGAGTGATGCTGGAGGCTCTTGGAAGGGGAGGCAGAAGGCCAAGCACTTAGTAAAATGCTGCAATAAGATCATGAGAGTTTAATCAGGAAGTCTGAAGCTGTAGATTTTATCCCAGAAGCATATGAAAATCTCACCCAAGAGTACAGAGCATAACAGTACAGAGCAAGATCTCTTAAAGAAAAAAAAAAAAAAAAAGGCGGGGGGGGGGCAAAACCAAATTCCAGTTTATGTTGAAAGAAGGAATTTTATTTTAAAAAGTCTCCCTCTGATAGTTAACACTTCACTTTGGTTTCAGCTGTTATCCAAATCTGAAAAGTTCTGCATCACCCTCTTCATTTTGTGGAACCAAATTCCTATTCTGCAGAGAAAATGGAATGTAGGTTCAGTAAACTCAGAAACTCAGTGAAGAGCAAAAACAGTTTATGCATCACAAGAGGACATGCCCCTTTCAAAAAAAAAAAGAAAGAGGTATTGTATTGAAAGTATGCAACTGATAAAATAATCCTATAATATTTTGACTTGGAAGCATTCAAACTGTTGAATGATAACACAGCAGGGTTGATGAAARATCAAAGTTCATTGGCTAAATTCTGCTCTCGGAAAGGAACAACTAAGATCAGAATCTCTCCCAATTGCTATCTGTTTGCCTTTTTTATAATTAAATCTCACAATCTTTCCTCAGAMAAAATCATCCTCTGGGATTGCCAGCATTTTTGTATGACTTCAAAACTTGGCACTTAGTGTTCTCAGGAGGAAAATCTTTAAGAGTTAAAAGAATACAGCTGAACTGCAAAGAAGGAACAGGCCAGAAGTGGCACGACCTCATCCCCTAGCAACAGAAATCAATAACAACAAAGATAACATAATTACACYGCAGAAAGGATCCAGAGGGCAGATTATGTCAAGTATTATGTTGTTAAGAAAGAATGACATGTGAAAGAGACAGTATGCTTTAAACATGGAATGAAATACAGAAAATGTGGAAGGTAGATAGGGAAAAGTGAAACACAAACACAGAATAAATTAGCCTGCAGCCTCTTAAAAGGGAAAGGAAATTATTTCTGTTCCTGCTTTCACAGTTTTATTTATTCAGTCCACAGAATAAGATTCCCAGGGGAGCAGAAGAAGGCATTTTATTTCACCAGAAGCATCACTGCAGAGGGAAATGGATGACCCTACGATGACAGCTTTCTCCTGGAGCTCTGCAGACCCCTGCTYGGTTCTCACTTAGGCACAGGTGGCTCCTACTAGGCAGATCATGGGTTTCTTGTGCCTCAGCCTCTCATCTGAAAAACAGCACCACTACAAGGGTATGGATTCAGAACCGMGGTGGATCAGATACTGCTATAGTCTGGGAGCTACGTGGAAATACCTACAATGGAGAGATTTCTGACTGCAACGGCAGCCTCTAGAACAACACACTGCTCTTTTACTGCTCAAGCTGCTCATATGCTCAGAAGAGTCAGGAAGGMTGTTGTGATATGGCAGCCCTCCATTTCACCGCAATATCCAGAATTTCAGTACCCCACAACTGCCAGCACAAAGACTATTTAAGAATATGGTCACTGATACAACTCTCTTTTAATATTCTCATACTGCACTGAAACATTAACTACTGTGGGGTAGACTTGTCAGGGAAATCTCGTTTTTCTAGGAATATCTGGTTTTAGGCAAAGCAGACCGGTACCAACACATGCTCATATGTCTGTTGCTCTACATAAGGCAGTAACATCCTGCTTCTAGATGCTTCTACATTTCAGCCGATTTCTTCCCTGTTGTCACTCAAGTCCAATGTCACGCTTTTTTTGACCCCTTGCTGCACATAGCAATAATGTGGGTTGTGCCACTCACAGTAACTTTTGCCTATGWATTACATAACTGAAACAATCACCAAATACTTGGGTACCCACCATCCAAGCCTGCCACACTTCTTTCACCCCACTGCCACAGCAGCTGAGCTAAATGGACCATCCCCCTGCAAGGTCCCAGGCTCTCAGGTCTCTGCTCAGGGCCTATCAGGCTTTTATTAACATTGCACTCTGCCTTTACTTCCGTGCACCAGATATTTGCTAAAATAAAATGACTTAAACAACAGAAAAACACACACACAAAAAAAATAGCAAAAGGAATACTTTAGGTTAATGCTACTCACTCATYGTAATTTCTACTTACAGATACAGGGCTAAGCTACAACTTGGAGAACTGGCTTTCCAACTACGTGGGGAACTGAACACCAGTATCAAGCTGAGAAGTTTGCAGTGATTAATTCTTTGGGGTTAGATGTCCACTGAGAGTCTAATTTTCACTTATTTTTTCTTCTAGTGTTTGTGAAAGCAGCTCCTGAACCACAAATACATGCTCAAAAACAGCTTTAAGAGTTCAACCACAAGTTACAAAGCTACACACATACAGTATTAGGATGTAGATGAGGTGTGACTCACACTGTGGCTTTTGCCTCAGTTAAACACTTTATTCTACCTGTTTTCATTAACCTCGTAGCACTTGATGTGGTCAGTATTTCTACCTCTATGCTAAATTTTTAACAGGCAAGGTTCAAATGTCATGCATGGGAAACACCCGAGCAGATACACATTGACAGAGAGGCTGCAACTCAGTCATCAGCATTGTTCAAGTGTTACAACGGTTCCTGGCAAAGTTTTGGCCCAGTGCTGAAAACCCCTCTCACAAACAGTTTCTGGACTGAGTTCAGAAGCTGATGCTGGCCAGAGATCATTCCCAGTGGCAATTTGGATGCAGCCACCTTGATTTGGAGGATCAGAGAGTTTAACAGTATGGACACAGGCTTTTCCACACCAGTTGGCCTCACAGCTACACAACAAACCTGGGCACATTTAGTTTACTGGTATRCATGTAATCTGTGACTGCTTCTGCCTTCTTTCCATCAGAGACTAGCCTAAAACGTGTCATTGTTCTCAAAGGTTTCCTAAGTCTTATGATTTTGAGCTAATTCTYAGAGAGCATTGCCTCATGCTTCCAATCTATGCAGAGTCCTACCATAACACTTTTTGAACCTTTGCAGGAGAAAGTCAGTACAAATTGGGCACCCATCCTGACCTGCTTTCCTGTGGTACCCATCTTCACATCTCTTTTATAAATAGCAGTAGATGATAACAGGCCAATTATGGTCATTATTCCTGTCATAAGATGTTAAGCTCAGCACAGATGGTATCTTATTCAACCTTAACATGATGCAAACAATAGAACTATTTTAACACACTGTATAAAATAAGGGGACTTTCCACACTCTTTCCCAGGAGTGCTTGAGTGCTGATGATTTAGCTATCTTGGCACCTATCCTAAAGCCACCAGCTGAACTAGACTATTTTTCCTTCAGAACAATACATTTTGCAGATATTACTAAATCCTGTTTTTTCCCAGCTTCTTATGGAACTGTGTTAATCACATCTCAGTGACTGGGAGAATCAGTGCAGTTGATGCRGTTGCGTAAGGCTTTCTCAAAGGCTGCAAAGTCAGTCTCTTCTAAAACTGGCTGTTATGGTTCCCTGCTTTAAGCTGCTCTTTAACTCAACTACGTTCCCTTTGTGTCATCCTAGGCATCTCTTCTAAATCCAAAAAAAGTTTATGGAAGATTGATCAAGTCACTGATGGTGTCTCTATATGACAAAAATGATCCAGACTCTTCCACCAGATCTTCCATGAATTAATGTGAAGTAAGGGCATTACCTGTGTTTATTAGCAGTTTTTGATATGAAAAATATTTTGGAGGCATGAGGTTAAAAAACAGGGTGAAATGAGTTCGTAATTTTTTTCTGACTAGTAATCTTGCAATCAGCAGRGATGCTGAGTTTACTTGTATTGGCACACAAGCTACTGCTCTTCAATTAGTTCAATTTATTGATGTGTATTCACATGAAGTAAGAAGATTTTCCACATGAAGAAAGAATACTTTGATATCCTTGTGACAAGTTCTGTGATTCCAAGAAGATCAGAAGGCTTTGGATGTTACCACAAATTAGCACGGAAGGACATAGTAGAAGTAAATGATAAACAGAGAGAAAATATAGTCAGTTTACACAATGTAGAATAATTCTAYCCTAGCGAAAATGAATTTACACGGCCAATATATCATCCTGCCAATGGCACCATTCATGATTATTATCTGTTGCCTGTAATATTGGCATTTCTTAAGGACACTGCAGTTATTTCATAGATTGTTAGATGGTACGTGGTATCTGGAGGAAAATTAAACGGTGATTGGTCTAGTTGGAGCTGTGGAGAAGAACTGAAAATCTTCAGCATTTATATTTCAAATCTATTATATTTAGCTATCTGTCAGAGACAACAACTCTATCTATGAAAGTCAGTGGCTGAAAAGGACTGTTTTGGTATTTTTGTTTACAACTCATTCATGGTAAACAAAAAATCTCATTAATTTTTGGACAGTTTTTTAGAAGGATTGCATACTCTTAAGTAAAGCTCCATGGTTTACATGCTTCTAAAAAACCTTGATGGTTCAGCTCAGAACCATTAAAAAAAAAAACAACCACTGCACTGCTGAATATTTTTTTTATGTGGGCCTATTATTAGCCTTGAGGCAATAAATCACACATTTCAATAGCTGGAGGAAGTGGCACCAGCATTTGATGGATCAAAACACTCCTATAAATCCCTACAGCTAAAATGATAATCATGTATTGACAAATTCTTCCCTAATTGGAGAAAACATTGTTTAAAAAACCTCCAGAAAATCATGACTTCCTCTACTTCATAGCTGGTGTATAGGAATGAATATTGTTGCTATTCTTGTTTCTGAATTTTAAAAATATGTTCAAAATCACAAACATTTATAAAGAAGCTAAGTAGCTTATTATTTAGTTTTGATACAGAAAAATATTTGTATGATGATGTATGAGGTAGAAATTTGATAGTTTTAGGAGGCATTTTTGAAAGAATGCTGGAAAATGTTAACCGATTTGGTGTATATGAAAAGAGGAAGGATTCATGTCTTGGGCTGATTTGAAAAGTATTTGAAAAGGAGAGGAAAGCACTGTCAAAACCAGCGTTTTTAATGTTAACGTTCCAGTATTTGCTGTTTTCACACTTGCTAGAATCTGAAGTCTAACAAAATCTCAAGCTTCATGTTTTTCTTTTTCCTTTTTTTTTTTTTTTTTTTTTTTTTTTTTTTTTTTTTTTTTAATTAAGGAACCATGAGGACCTACAAACAAACCAAATTAATCAGAACGGTTAAGTGGTCTGAATACAATACCCTGCTTCCAAAACTGCGTTTTAAGTAAAACCTTGTAATCTTTTAGAAAATCTCATCATTGTAAGTGCTTGACTAGATTCCTCTAGTATGCAGCTGGCCAGCACGTTGAGGAGAAGTTACAAGGTGCTGCACACAGCTGAAAGGAAAGGAGAAGCAGTAAGTGAACAATCACGAAGAGCCTAAGGGGAAAGAACCTTTAAGCTGGTGTGGCAGTGAAACCCTGCTAAGAACTCAGTAAGAGGGTGATCTTGAAAGAAAAAACACTGTACATGGAGGGCTATAGAAACAGTGTGATAATGTCCACGATTTTATGTCAAATGAGGCCTTGACTTCTCTAGGAAAATGGTACAAGTGCTGCCAAGATATGGATCTGATCGTCTTCCTAAGTATGTTTCCTGGAGAGTCATCTGAATACTCTACCATAAGGGAAAATWATCCTATAATGCCATTCTGCTCTGCTGCAGAAGACCTTGCAGAAAGTGAGAGCAGCCATGCAAAACAGCAGCTAAATTTGCCTTGACATCTTTTTCTTAGCAGACCATTCCTAAGCCCAAGGTATTGCATGGGAGTAAAGGCATTGGTTTTCAAAATGAGGGGACTGTCCTTGATCCTGCTGGCCCATCTCTGTTCCAAGATATCCGGTGATTTGATAAAAAGAAACAAGAAAATGTTTGGAATACACCAATACTTTGTTACAACTGCTTCTGCTTCACTGGGAAGCCAAACAGAAAAGGCTTATTCATATTTTACCTGTTGACAGAATGATCAGGTTGGAAGAACAGTTCTTTCTCGCCCCTTAAAAAAATAAAGGATGTGATTCTTCTTTCTACAAATGAATAACAGAAATAGCTCTGTTGAAGTTAGTGAAACTAAAGAGTAAGAAAAATGGAACTACATCCTAAATGTCAGTACAGTCCCTCCAGATTTTCAATACTGCTTGGCACTTAGACAACACTTTTTATCCGAGAAACTTAAAAGGCCAGTTCTTAGTTCATCTTATAATACCCSTCTGAGGTTGGTAAAACGCCGAGATAAAGAAACTTGAGTACCAAAAGGTTAAGTAATTTACTGACAGTCTCACAGAGTCAGTAGCAGACAGGAGAGGCCCAAATGCCCAGACCTGTGCTGTAAATATAACATGCAATAAGCAAATTCTGGCCATTTTTAGTAATTTGTGTATCTGTTCTTTAATGGAATGCATTAACTATGCATCCTTTGGGGCTTAAATTCTCAGTAAGTCAAACTGAGCTAAGGCTTGTTTTAAATGGATGTAGATTTCTAAAACAAACACCAGCATTCTCTTAGAAAAGTGGATCATAACTCACAGACAGACTGTTGTTCTGGAAAGAATAATCAGGATAATGCAAGAAGAATTTTGACTGTGTTGTCTAGTAACAGTTATACCTACCATACCATACTACATTTAGTAGTCTCTCCCTAAATAGCTACACCACAAATCCTTACAATGCTGCTTTGGGGAAGCTAGGAAACACTCCGCTTACTTTCCACACAAAAAAGCTGATATCCACTAGAAAAGTGGAAAAGAACATTATTCAGTTCAAACCAGTCCAAATTGTGAATGCCCCAAGTGACGATACTAGCAGTAATAAAATACGATCTCATTTGAATATCTTTTCTACAGCTACAGGACTTTCACAAAAAGTTGATTTAAAATTTGGACTTAGAGTTCAGGAGTTCTGGGCTTATAGATAATTCACAGCCCACATTAAATCCTGTYTAGTAGCACTCATAATTAGTGAACTCTTAGCAATTATATAAAAACCAGCAGCATTCATAGGAATAGTTAAGTCAGCACTAATTTACAACTATGGAAGATCTTCAGTTTCTTTTGTAACTGATATATATTATAGGAATGTGCTTATTAAATTTGCAAGTGGCATGAAGCTGGAAGGAATTGTGAGTATGTTGGAGGACAGGATCAGAATTCAAAATGATCCTGCCAAATTGGAGTAATTATCTAAAAAGAAAGAAAAAAGAAAAAGAAAAGGATATAATTCAGTGAGGTACATTTGGAGTTCTACAGTCAGGCAGGAATAATTAACTGTTTAACTGTATAACTAATCTTTCATTAGACAGGGATYCTTTAACAATGATTTAGCTTTGACAATGATTTAGGGTGTATAGCAGCTTGGAAGCTGATGATATGTTAACAATGTCATGCTGTTGAGAAGAAAATGGTAAATATGGTACTAGGATATATAAATAAAAATACCAATTACAAGATACAGGAAGCCATCCTTCAGTTCCATTCAGCTGATGCTAAATGAATGCTGGGTAAAGTGGTAGTCCTGTGTCCAAATTTGAACTCTGCTCCAAGTAAAATGAATAGTGAGAGGAGGAAGAATGTCCATTCTCAGTAATTAGTAGAGTCTAAAGTGCAGTAAGAAATATTTAGCCTGAATATCTGGAGAAGCATTCTAACAGCAATGAAGTAAAACACTGCAGTAAGTTGCATGGTATCTCCACAATCTCCCCCATCGGTTGTCAGACATACTTCTAGCAGCATTGACATCAGCACAGGAAGTCTGCTAGATTGCTAGATGATTTCTGAAGGACTTGTCAGTTCTATTCTGATGAAATGGCAGTTATATTCCTTTAACATTTTACATAAAAGATATGCAGGATTCATTTTTTTCCTGACGTAGGGTGAAAACTGTGCTTGATCACACCACTTGATCAAACTCTTTACTCATGCAAAGAGAGGAAGGACCCACCTGGACCAAACGCCTCCTTAACTGTCGGATGTCCAAACCACAAACCATTTTACTACAACAGCAACGTGCTATCGGGAATCTGAAGCAGACATTACTCTCAGAAGGGCTGTAGCTTTCAGTTGTAGATATTATAATCAAAAACGGTGAGAATGAGTTAGAACTTGATTAAGATGGCAGTTCTTTTTTGCTCGAAGCTAACTAGAGTGATAACGAGAAAATGATGGCCTAGAGCCATCTCATGTGCAAGTACATCAAGCAGAGTAAGCTGTGTTGACAGAAACACCAAAATGCAGAGTTAAAGAGTGTTTTTACAGATAAATCATGCCTGGCTTTGATCRTGTATATGATCCATCAAAAACATTTTGATGAGAAAGAGCTGGATGGACATACATGGTGCACTCAAGCTTATATTCCTTCAAAATTATTTTTGCTCTGCTGCTTCTCACAATTTAGGCTGACAGTCTTTACTGCAAGGATTCAAATTAAGGTGAGATTTTAAAACATCTTCCAGCTATTTTTCTCCCTCTTGATTACTCATAGAAGCTTCAAAAYAACTCTACTGGCCCTGAAGAAGTAGGCATGGATGAGCTGATCCTGACATCAATTATCCAGAATTATAAACCCTACCGGAAAGACATTTTCAACTCCAAACAAACAAACAATTGTTCCTACTTTAGAATGACATCTTGCTTTTGCATACCTGTCTGTTTGGACCAGAGAGGGAGAAACAGGGAGGGAAGGGAAGAAAGACAAGTGAAAGAGAAGAGGAGAAGTGAGGAAGAGAGGAGAAAGAGGGGAGAGGAGAAAGAAGATAATAAGAAGTGGGGAGAAGAACGCTCCTCACCTTTATTTTCAGGGGACTTTCAGTTTAAAGTTGCAGACCTAAGAGAATCCAATAAATTTAATTTATATTGGTAAAAATGCTGTCCCCAAACTATATCACCTCTGAATTCAGTAAGTGTCATCACTGTTAATGACAGAAGAATTTGGCCCCTGATGTTTTAGATGTTTATTTGAATTTTCTCCCATCAAAGCATTTGAGACAAAAAAAMCTCTTTTTTTTAGGTTTGTGTAGCATTTGCCTATTTAAGGGACAACCTCCCCCTGCATTCTTCACAGAATTCCTGAGTTAATTACTTGATAAAGTTATATTTATTGTATCCTAAGGGCTTCTAGAATTAGGTGCTTAGCAGTAAAACACATCCAAGCTTGGGTTGCATGTATGCTGAATGAAGCAATGCCAGAGAGTATATGTCCTCTATTGTGCAAAACTGAATGTGTAGTTAAATTAAGAACAATAGGTATTCATAAATCACYATGAGCGCCCATGAGAAACAAGCCTTCTAATTAAATAAGTAGAGAATCAGTGTTTCTTGTTCCGGGAATTGTTATTTGGTATTGAAGCAGAATATATGGATAGTTGGTAGAGAGATATTTTTTGTTAGACGAATTATTAGGCTTATTTATAATAAAAAAGACCCTTCCTTCACATTATTAAAGTTAATATATATCCTAAATGATTTTGAGGGAAATYACATGCATGCTTTTTTAAAGAAATTTTTAAGTGCTTTTATAGACAAAGAAATCTTTGCAGTCAAGATAAAATAAAATTGAAAGTATGCATGGAAACTGCAATGGAACTGTATTTTATTTTGCTTTTCACCTAGGAAAAAAAACAAGAAAAATGTTAGTGTCCTTCCTCTGAGAGGAAATTTTTGAAGAAATTTCTTCTGGAATTTGAAAAGAAGAATCAGACAATTTGTCATCTTGAAAATACTTCAGAATTTCAGGGGAAACTATTCAAATTATTCTGTACTCAGTGAGTAAATGTGGCTTTAGGATGGCTTCCAGATTTTCTGATCCTGATGGTGGTTACCTACAGCTTTACAACTATAGCAAGTTACACATGTTTTCCCATCATCTCAGCAAGAGAAGAAAGAAAACAGTGCATTGTAGTTTTCTGACTTAGGTCCCACAAGTTCAGCTTTTTATCTGCCTGTTATGATATCTTGCACCTCTTCAAGATCAAAGAAAAACCTATGTAAATTATACTTGGCAGTATAGTCAAGAACGTGCTTATTTCAGATGATGTGGGCATTAAACACCACGTTTGCTTTAACCTGTTCAAAAAGAAAACAAAAACATTCTAAGAATCTCAAGTCTGCTATTAAAAACATGGAAATGTTAGCAATTATAGAAACAACTTCATGTATGCTAGAGTGATTGGTTGAATCACATTAATAAAAGACTGAGAGAAGTAACTACATGTTTTCTGAACAAACTGTAAGTATTCAGATCACCAGTTTAGGAATCAGATTCTGTTSTTACCGTTAATCTGAATTCCCTCTCAAATACATTAATCACTTGTGTAGACACTCTTATTTAGAGTTGAGGTGGCTTCAAAACACTGCTTATCTGCATTTTTACTCAGAGTGCCTACACAAGAGTTAACTAATACACTTCACTGCAACCTATTTTTCCTTTATGTTCCTCTGTTTAGAAGTTCAAAGTAGTGTAATTCCACAAAGCACTAACTTTGACTCTGGCTAGAACTGGATCTTGTGATTATCCTCCATGAGATTTCCAAGCTAATGAACATTAAGCTGTCAGGGCACCCTGCTAGTCCAATCGAAAGCTGACCACGCAAATTGAAATCCATAATGTACCTGTATAACATGTTTGAAACTTTCTACCTCCACGGAGGATGATTTGAATACATTTTGTCATGGGTGTTTTAAGGTRGAAGGATACCTTTCTGACAGAGGTGGACTTAGTGGGTTTTGCATTAACATTTTTCCACCCAAAATGAACCAAYTTCTAGACATACCTTTAGGTCCTGTGAATTATAGACCAAAAGATGACATGTGCTTGGTATTTTCCTTGAAAGTCTTCAAYAGAAGAAAAAGTTAATTTTTGAAAGATCTGGATTCAAGCTAGTGTCTCCTTGCAAAACTTCATTCCCTCCCATTAGACATATCACATCCCTACTTTCTGTCCATTACTATCATTCTTCAGCTCTGGTTTTAGCAACTTGAAATTGATGTTTCTAGCATCTTACCAATTCTGTCATCTAACTCCGTTTAGACTGGAAGTATGATGGGATTTCTAAAGTACCCAAACAAAGCATTCTCTAATGCCACCACAAGTCAATGGCTAAGATGTTTCTGAATATCTTATCTAGGACTTCAGATCAAGAGCACTCCTGGAGCTGAGGCTGCAGCAGCAGAGAGAGTGTTTTTAGGGCATTCGCCTGCTAAAGTCAAAACTGTAGAATAGAAAGCTTGTCTCTATCATCAGGTTATTCGTACCATTCTGTGGCAGTTTGTAGGAGATTCAGTCATTTCAGTCATTCATCACTATGCTTTGTGGACTTGGAAATATCTGTACTGTGCCCACAGAACTGTACCTAGTGGTTTTTGTATATCTTTTCCTTAATATAAAGCAGGCTTTTTTCCATAGGGTGCCTTTTAAATGACCTGTGGAAAAGCAGCTTACATTCTAAGTGTTTATATAGCTTCAAACCCATTGTGGCTCATTATACACTTYATTCCATGCAAAAACAATAATTAAGGAAATGCTCCTGACACTTCTTACTGCTGTTTTTCATGATCTTGGTGACACAGCAAAAAGACAGAACCTAGAAGCATGAGGAGACAAAAGCACAGTATGATGAGGTCCAACTCTGTAGTACTGAAAAGCTTCAATGAAGGCTGCTTGTCCAGGACATTCTGTCCCTTGCAAGTGCCCAGTAACCTAGGGCAGTAGACAATGTTCCAGGGACCCACAGGGGCACTTGTGGCTTTTGAAAGCTTAAGACTTTGATATTCAGCCTTACGAGCTACATTATTTTGGGGGGTATTGTAAGGCTGGATTTATTTTCTGCCCATAGCTTTTTCTGCAGAGTAAATTCTCAGCCATGTGTGAGAATGTATAGCACAATTCACACACTATTTTGCCATCATGTCACAGAGGACACACATTGTCATTGCTATTGTACCCAACTCCAAACACAGGATATTGGTCCCCTGTGTGTACAGCCACAACTAACAACACTTTACAAGACAGAGGAAAGCAGAGTCTAAAGAAATTGATTCTAAAATGAAAAAGACCCCAAGCAAGCCTTGCTAAGCTAAAACTCATTAAGAAAAAAAGAATTAAGAGAACAGGACTATTTTTTCCCCCTATTGTTAAATGTAAACTCAGATAATAGTCAAAAAGTCATGGAGGATAGGGGAGGGAAGTCGTGGATGATTGCTGCATTCTTTATTACGTCCCCTCTCCATCCTGGCAAGCTGGAACATCAACGTAGTTCTCATGCCAGCTTCCAAGTAAACAACACGTACTTCCTGGCTATCTCTAATCTGGACAGCAATGTGTGTGAAGGGAGAGTGGTGAGTGATCTGTAGTTCAGACCAGGTATCCTGTTTTGACAAGAGTGTTTGTCCTTTAACCAACATATTATAGAAGGTATTCTCGACATTTCTGTGTCATGTTTTTTGGGAAAGGCCTAATTAAGTCTTTTGGGAAAGCTTTAGTTTGGATTACTAAGAAGTTTAGAAGGCCAGAGGTAACAATTAAAAATAACCCAAAAAAGAGCTGCATTGATAAAATGTTTTTTGCACTCAACATTTCAAATTACAGCTAATTAAAGACATTCTTTTTCCTTTAATTAATATTTAAGCTATATATTTACTTCACAATATGTGGTTGAAAATAAAGTTTTAAATTTGCTTCCAGAGGTTTCTGAGGAGCTAACTGAACTGTTTTAGCATTGAGCTCACCTTTCCACTGAATAAATAGAGCTGCTCAGAAATTTTTCAGTAAACCACTTTTGCTTTGGAAAATGCATATTAATCAAAAAAAAATAGTGTAAGTAATGCTTCCAGTAAAACTTCTGCTGGCAACAGCTCACAGATCCAGAATAAAATTCTGGACCAAATTTTAAAAAGAAAAATATTTGAATCAGTGTAATTAATTATCTGGTACTTGAATGAGTTCAGACTGTATCTGGTCTCCTATCTTTGAAGTGAATAGTTTATTCCGTGGGCTAAAGAGAAATGTTTTATTTGACTCAGTGAGTCATTAGCTATACTGAGCTAAAGAGTTCCCACAACACAGTTTTCAAAATGGATAACCCATACTGATTGGTGATTAGGTCATCAGTCTGACACTTGGAAGATCTGGGTTGCTATCCTTCTTCTGTCTAATGCAGAGCAAAGACCTGAATGTGCATTTCCTACACCCTAACTAATTGCCATAGTCACCTGCATCCTGGCTTCTTTGGTACGGAAAAAAGAAATCCTACGGTCTTAAATCAAAAGGGAACATTTGTTCAATAGTTTTGTTTCCCCAGACAGCTTTAATAAAATGTTTTATAATATGGATGAGGGAAATAATAAAGATAATATCATCTTCATAGTTTAAGTGATCTAGTCCTTTGTACTCTTAAGACTTGCTGCATTTTATCCTGCTATGGTCCTTTTGTACTTTGCAATAATCTAACAGTTGGGCCCCAATTTCTTTGGAACCCAGTTCACTGAATAACATGGACATAACCAGTCCTSCTATGGCTCCCATTCTAAGCCAACAAAAGCACAAGTAAGTTTCTCACCATCATCCATGGGAGGGGAACCTCGGCCTGCCCAAAGCAGGACCCATGTTGTTTGTGAACTTCCATTTCCTGACTTAAATCCAACATAACTTTAGCTTTTACTCAGGATAAACACAGGTAGCACCATGTCAGGGAAAGAGGGGACCAAATGAAGGCAGGTTACTTCTCTCAAAGGCATTGAAGGACTTAGACAAGCTCTGGGATGAGAGGACACTTAGGAACCTAACAATTCAGATTGATCTACTGTGTCCAGTAGCCATAGATTTAATCTTTCTCCACCTAGCATTATTCATTAACTACTTTTTTCTGACAAACAGTATTATTCAAAATGTTGAGGCTTTCAGTTAGCTGCAAAACCTGTTTAAATTGTTCAACATTCAGAAAAAGTTAATTCCCATGTTTTTTATTTTATCTTAAAGAAGTAACAGCTTGTATTCCCCTTTTTTCTTTTGAAGAAGAATTTTATCTCTGAATCCTTTAGAATTGCCATGACTTCTATTGTAGTCAAAAGAGGGAAAACCAGACTCACGCAGCCCTCAACTTCCATATCATTGCACACAGGTAACCTTGAGCTGAGTTTGCCCATTTATTTTATCATTCTAGAGCTTTTGCACATAACTTTCCTTGCATCTGGAACCCCTCAAAACCAAAGGCCTGTGAATATTATGGAAATGTTAGGAATTTGCTATTAGGTCCTAAATTTCTAAAGCATCTTTAATATTTTTTTTGAAAAGCACATTTCCATGCACATCTTTTCCATCAGTCCATTTCCTTCTCTGAGTAAAGTCGATCTGGAGGAAAAATTTCTTCTCACTAYTTAATAGCAAACATGAATTTTCATGGAGGAATATGCAGCAAATGTAGAGACTGACAGTGATCTCATATACCATTGTGAACTGAGTGGGTCAATGAACAGAAGTCCTGAAATACCATTAGTTTTACTTTTCTTTGTTTGCTTTTTTTTTAAATGCAAAATTCCAATTCCCTGAGATGTTGCAATGAATAGTGATTTCAGGAGTGCTTCTCAGCACAGTGCTGAAATAAAGACCACTGGAGGGAACTAGTTAAAAGGATTTACTTTGAAATTATCTGGTATGAACTGAATATATTAGAAATAATGAATCATTAGAAGCTGATGCTTTAGAATGCTAAATCCTCATTTTAGTTAAATATACTGGAGCTGCACAGGAATGATCTTAGAGGGTAATGAAAGGCAAAATAATGACAGATTAGCCAGTTCACTAACTTCACTGATTAAAATCTTTCTCCAAAATGAGCAAGCCAAATTAAATGGAGGTGTGAGGTAAAAATATAAAATGTACTTTTTCATTGAAGTTTTAAGTACTTCAGTAAATTTTGTGGATGAACTTCAGGTCCAACGAGCGAAAATGTAACCTGAAGCCTCTCCCTGCATTTTACTCAGGATACGATGATGTCCCAGTGACAAAGGCTATATGTGTTTGACAAGGAAGTCTCACAAAACTGAATTCCTCAAACTGTGACTAGAAGTCAAGGCTTACAGTTAATCCCATAGCTGCAGCAAATCAATAGAGAGAGAAAAGGATTTTAATCAGGTAGAGCTTTTTTGTATTAATTTTGCAGTGTTCTGGGAACAGCAGCCTACAAACTCAGAAAGCAAAAAGTCCAGCCCTGGTGCTGCCCTAAGTATTTCTTTTAATTTCTATTTAGCACACACAAATGCAACTAATTATTTAARTTTGGAAGTACAATTAGCATCCTAATTCCCACTACAGAAAGATATGTTTTCCTAGAAAATGCAAAGCAACCCTAGAATTTCTTGAAAAATGTCTAAGACCCCAAATTGTCAACTTTATTTTATGGATCTTACACCAGATCTGTCTGGCCTGCATGAGCTGGCTGGTAAGATTTGTAAAACTAGTGACCCAAGTGCTTCATTTGTTATTCTACAGCCCCCAAATTGTCATATTTTAATTTCATTTACACTGCTGTCATTCTGAATAAATTAACTGGATAATATCTTGATATTTTTTCAGTCAAGAACAAGTCTCCCATTTACCTCACTGAAACTGGAAGTTCTCTCTATATTCAGTGGAGATACTCCAGCTCATCTCAATGCTATCGGCTCAGTGTCTAGCCTTTTATATCCTGGAGTTACAGCATAAATAAGGCAACAATTAGAGATGCAAAACAAGTTTCAGTATTAATCTTGGAAGCAGAATGTGTCACCCTAGGAAAACAGAAATGTGAATCTCAAATGACTTAAGTAGAGCTGCCAAAGGGGATCTCTAACATTTCACTAATGGAAAAGTGAATTTTAGATGGTAGGCATAATTAGAAAAGTACAACAACACTTGAAGCCATGTGACTGATTTATATACAGCATAACTTCAAATATGTTCAACTGTTACTTCCTTCTAAAGGTATATGGCAGGAAAGCACTGGTCATTTTTTCCAGGGGTCTCCCAGATAATAACAGATATGTGGAGACGCTTCTCTAGATACTCTTTCTTTGAAAATTGTTTTGCCGCAGTCTTTTGTTAAACATGGAAGTCTGAAAAAATGTCATGCATTCCTATTTTCCCGTACCTGTTTTTAGTTGCAGTGGTTATCGGAGGTTGTTTTCAGACTCAGAATCAATAGCAAGCAAATTATTTTTAAGAGGGAACTAAAGCAACTCAGTGCCTCTTTGATAGCAAAACTGACATGTCTGCCTACTTCTGTGCAGTCTAGCCAAAACCAAAACCAGCCTCTCATTTTTATAAGGGTACTACCTTGCCAACAGTTGCAAAAAGGATAGCACCTCCAAAATTTCCACTATTTGGTAAAATTTTGTTCCACAGAAAGATTGAGCTAGGCTATTAACTGAAGGGCCAGTTTCTGAGCTTAGGATATTTACAGAGAATTTACTCTGTGTTTTTAGATTATGAGTTGGACTGCCTGCATGCACAAAGGAGGAAGATTTCCTCCAGTGCCTTGTACAGGACAATACTGGCAGTGTGGCTACATTTGTCTCCCATACCACTGAAGCATATGGGCTAAGACACGTCAACCTGAACAGACCTTAAGCATGTAACAGGTAGAAGTGGGTATTTCTAAGGCACAGTACCTTTCAGAGCCACTTTGCTCAAAATTGAGCCTAAAGGCTACAATCTGATCTTTTTTTCAATTTGCTTTTCAAGCATCACTTCCTCCAAGCTCAAGAGAGGTGCATCTCTGTGAGTAAGAAGTGCAGCAAAAGGGGCAGGAGACCTGSRTGGGTGMGCAAGGAGCTCTTGGTCAAATTCAGACAGAAGAAGAAAATACACAGAATGTGGAAGAGGGGACAGGCTACTTGGGAGAATTGTAGGAATGCAGTCRGAGTATGTAGAGATGCTGCGAGGAAGGCTAAGGCCCAGTTGGAATTGAGTCTGGCAAGGGATGTCAAGGACAACAGGAAGGGCTTCTCCAAATACATCAGCAGCAAGAGGAGGACTAGGGAATATGTGGGCCCCCTATTGAATGGGGCGGGGGCCCTGGTGACAAGGGATACAGAGAAGGCAGAATTACTGAATGCCTYCTTTGCTTCMGTCTTCACTGCTAAGGGCAGCCCTCAAGAATCCCAGAGCCTGGACGTGAGGGAGAAAGTCTGGAGAAGGGAAGACTTTCCTTTGGTTGAGGAGGATAGGATTAGAGACCTTCTGGGCAAGCTTGACATCCAGAAATCCATGGGCCCGGATGGGATGCAACAATGGATACTGAGGGAGCTGGCAGGTGTTGTTGCCAGGCCTCTCTCCATCATTTTTGAATGATCCTAGAGAACTGGAGAGGTGCCTGAGGACTGGAAGAAAGCCAGTGTCACTGCAGTCTTCCAAAAGGGCAAGAAGGAGGACCCAGGCAACTATAGGCCGGTCAGCCTCACCTCCATCCCTGGAAAGGTGATGGAACAGCTCATTCTGGATGTCATCTCCAGACATACGGAGGAAAAGAAGGTGATCAGGAGTAGCCAGTATGGATTCAACAAGGGGAAATCCTGCTTAACCAATCTGATCGCCTTCTATGATGGAATGACAGGCTGGATAGATGAGGCGAGAGCAGTGGACGTTGTGTACCTTGACTCAGCAAGGCTTTGGACACTGACTGCCATAACATCCTCCTAGATAAGCTCAGGAAGTGTGGATTACACAAGTGGACAGTGAGGTGGATTGAGAACTGGCTGAAAGGCAGAGCTCAGAGGGTCATCATCAGTGGCATAGAGTCTGGTTGGAGGCCTGTGGCTAGTGGTGTCCCCCAGGGCTCAGTACTGGGTCCCATCCTGTTCAGCTTCTTCCTCAATGACCTGGAGGAGGGGACAGAGTGCCTCCTCAGCAAGTTTGCTGATGATACCAAGCTGGGAGAAGTGGCTGAGACACCAGAGGGCTGTGCTGCCATTCAGAGAGGCCTGGACAGGCTGGAGAGCTGGGCAGAGAGGAACCTCATGAGGTTCAACAAGGGCAAGTTCAGGGTCCTGCACCTAGGGAGAAATAACCCTAGGCACCAGTAGAAGCTGGGGGCTGACCTGCTGGGGAGTAGCTCTGCAGAGAAGGACCTGGAGTGCTGGGAGATGACAAGTTGACCATGAGCCAGCAATGTGCCTTGTGGCCAAGAAGGCCAATGGCATCCCGGGGTGCATTAGAAGACTGTTGCCAGCAGGTCGAGGGAGGTGATCCTGCCCCTCTACTCAGCCCTGGGGAGGCCTCATCTCTAGTACTGTGTCCAGTTCTGGGCTCCTCAGTACAAGAGAGACATGGAGCTACTGGAGAGAGTCCAGCATAGGGCTATGAGGATGATCAGAGGGCTGGAGCACCTGCCCTATGAGGAGAGGCTGCGAGAGCTGGGCCTSTTCAGCCTGGGGAAGAGAAGGCTGAGAGGGGACCTTATCAATGTRTRYAAGTACCTGAAGGGAGGGTGTCAAGGGGATGGGGCCAGACTCTTTTCAGTTGTCCCATGTGACAGGACAAGAGGCAATGGGCAGAAATTGAAGCACAAGCAGTTCTGCCTGAATGTGAGGGGGAAATTCTTCACTGTGAGAGTGACAGAGCACTGGCACAGGTTGCCCAGAGAGGTGGTGGAGTCTCCTTCTCTGGAGGGCTTCAAGACCCGCCTGGATGCAACCCTGTCTAACATGCTCGAGGTGACCCTGCTGAGCAGGGAGGCTGACCTAGATGATCTCCAGAGGTCCCTTCCAGCCATACCGATTCTATGATTCTATGAAATACCAATATACTACAAGAAAACAGTTTTTTTTTCCTGAGTTCTGCTAAACAAAAATAAATTAGAGACTAAATCACAGCTTCTAATAAAGTAGTTAATATTATAGGTGAGTGAACCATGATTTTGACTAAAATCATTTCCAAATGGGAAATACCCCAAATATGCCAAAAGCCATAAAGGTACATGACCGAAACACACTGTGAAAAGGAGTAATTAATGGGAATAAGAAGAGATAACATGTCTTTTAACTGTAAACTTTGGTTTACATTGCCTTTAAGATCTTAATTACATTTCTCATTAGAAAGTATCTCAAAAAAGAAAGAGCCTTAATCAATCCAAGATGGATTTCTTTCTTAACAGAGCCTGGCAGTCGTGTATTACTAAATGTAATTCTGAGAGAAAATACAGTATGAGATTTGCAGTTAGATTGGTAAGGAATTAAAAATCCTCAAGTTGCAGATAAAACAAAATAGCTTTTCTATGTCCCTCTTCATAACAGCTGATCCATCTGTCTCATGGTTTTAATACAAAACCCATATTTAAATTTTTCCCCTATATAAGTTTTCTACCCAGGAAATCAGTGCCTTCCAGTCATCTCTTCATATTTTTACTTTCTACTCTTCTGTTATGCACTGGAGTCTTTTCTCTTATATAGTCTCCTTTCTGTATATCACTTGGTGCATCACAGGTTTATTTATGTGCCCTGTCTGCACGCTCCCTATGTACTTTTGCCTTCTAGTGGATGGCATGTGGGAAAACCATTTAAGTGCCCTCTAGTGACTGAAACTCGCACAAAATATATGGCTTGCTGCAGCAGTCACCACTACCTGAAGGACCCAGGAATAGCAAAAATGTGCATGTGATGTGCTGTGGGCACCACACTTTTCCTTTTTAACTTTTGATTTTTTCTGTTGGTATGACCAACACTACCGTACTGCGCAGAAGCTATAGGGCAGGGATCATCAACCTGATGTCTTTACATAAATTGAATCTTTAAAATGTGTATAATACTACCCAGGAAAGTCCAGGAAGCTATCTGCAGTCTACAAATAGTAAAAGATAGATGCTAAGCTGATGGGAAACAATGTATGTCTATCAGYCCATTTTGGGACTACATAAGAACTGTAAAAATAAAAAGTAATAATAATCTATCAGCTGTTTCTTGTATTCTTAATGAAGCCATTTCAGCTATGTTTCATTACTCCCTTCAAGCAAATAGTGGTAGAAAAGTAATATAGTAGTAGCAATGATGGCAGAGTTTCCATTCGACTACTCAGTCTAGAAAATGGAACATAAAAATTAGGCTCTTTGAATCTGTTCAGATTTTGAACACGTGAATCATGTAACCAAGCCATAGGCCAAAAACTTATTCTCAGGAATGTACTATTTATTTATCATTTTATAGGCTTATTAATCTAGAAGCTTAGCCATTGGCAACAGACAACCATATAATATGATACATGTAAGTTCTAAAGTCAAGACATCTTGAAAAATGAACACAAATTTTAGTCAGAAAAATATGAAGAAAAAACACACAAGTTTAGATCTAAATTTCAGCCACTTAAGAAATAATGAAAATCTGCAATGACACATGGAAATACGTTATTCCTTTTACATAAGAAGGAGCCTTTCCATTCTAATCAACCAGTTAAATAAGTACAGCAAGCAATATCACAGACACATTTTGGCTTACTTAAAAGACAGTCTGGTACATGGGTTGTTACAATAAAAGAAATCTGATCCAGACAGGAGGCCAACCTTCTATCATCTACTGAAGGTACAGGTCTTAGGGAAATACAAAAGATACTCAACCTGCCAGTCCTGCCTGGACAAATCAATTTTCTCTCTTCTACTTACCAGGTGTTTCCTTCCTTTACATGCTATTGTTCAAAATAAGAAATCATGTGGTACCAAATTAGCAGAGTAAAAGAGGGGGACACACGTACTTATGACYGTCTTGCAGTTATTTTATACCAGGCGAAGTTTATTCAAGACTTTCACATATTTAGAGATTAACATCAACTCAAGTTCTGGGAGGCTTAAAGAATGGAGAAATTTTTGAAAATTCATCACAGAAAAGAGTTCTGGGGGTTTCAAATTGATAAGGCATTTCTCTGGACACTCTTGGAGGTTCACAGATGGCTAATAGAGACATAGTGCTTTAATCAAAGGATCCAATTCTCTTTTTTTTTCCCTAAGTACTTAGTTTTTTTAGTAGTTGGTGAGTAATTTGCGAGGCAGAATAATTGCCTTTACAAAGTGTTTCACACAACATCTGCCTCTTTTACATACTTCAGTTTTCACAAGTTATAACAATAAATACCCATCCTTGGATGGATGTCCTTGAAAAATTCTTCAGTACATGCTTCGGTAAATCAAGATAACTCAGCAAAAAAAAAAAAAAGAAAAAAAATGCAAGCAGCCACAGCTGCATATGCTTAAAATTATTCTAGACATAAAAGTTGTAATGTTTGTTGGGAGAAAATGGATCTGTTGAAAGCCAACACGCAATGTGAAAACAGATCCTGTACAGGTGTGTCTGTTCTGTGGCTTACTGCTAGTGCAGTAAGTGTTGTTGCTTTCCTTCCTTTTACCCCCAACCCTTTTTACCTTGCAAACCATTAATCATATAAGGTTTTCATCCATATTCTTCTTTTTTGCCCTCTGTTCCCTTTAGACTTGTTGGAGTCCCTCTTAAAACTTTACTTGTAATCTTATTTTCTGGGTTTTCTGATTTCCCCTTTCTCATCCTCCTTTTGTACTACGTGCAAGACAAAATGTTATTTTATTGCCCTCTTACAGCACAAACATTTCTGAAACCATAACAAACGTATATTTAAGACTGGAGAATAAGCCTTAAAAATATACAAAAATTCCACTGGTCTGTCCCTCTCTAAAAAACCTGCGTGAGTGGGCTTAAATAGGGATATTTTATTGTTGCTGCARTGGAGCAGGATTTTTTATTGTGGTTTTGCCTTAGAGAAACTCTTTGAAATACTTTTCATCCCTCTTGAAGGTCTCTCAGAAACAATCTTTCACCACTACAAATTTCCCTTAAGCAGCAGGACAAGTCTGCCTGCCAGCAAGCCAATTCTTTGTCAGAATGAAGAGTTTCTCATCAGTAAAAGCAACATCTTCCACACTGCATTTCAGTCTCTGCAGTAATAATGTAGCTCTACCATTGACTTGAAAATAATTAGACAGCAGTATCATTGCTATTTTCTTCATTGCCAGCACAGTTCTTCAAAGCAATAATTCATCTCTCTCCAGGAATATCAAGCTCTTCAATTGAATAATGATGGACTTGAGCAAATACCAGTCTAGCTCTCAGCAGCAAGATTCCTACTGCTGAAACCTGTAATCCAGTTTTCTTATGTAGTAATCCACTGATTTTAGAACTACAATCAAATCCTCCACAAAAGGGATATAAATGTGTGCAATTAAAGCAGAGTAGCTCAGATCAAAGGCTCTGAGGACAGTCTTTTCCTCTTAACACATACTTCAACTCAGTCAGCAGTTTCCAAACTTTCCCCATGTTACTACCACCTTGAAGAAGATAGTTCACTCATCCCAACCAGGTGCTCTTTCAGCAGCAAGGGAAGAGCAGCAACATTGTCCCATTCATATCAGCATGACAGTCCCCAAACGGAGCCCCTATGACCTAGACTGCTGAACAGCTGCTGAACAACCTATCCAATCCCCTATACACATAAAAGAGCTATGCTGAAGCATATCTTACGTCTCCATTTTAGCAGTTTGAGTTTCACTGCTTCCAAATGAACAAGATTGCAAGAAAACCAGTTCTAATGTGAGTTTTGGAAATACTTCGCCTTCATTCTGAGCAGTGAAATCTTTTTCCTGTGTACACACTCTTTTTGCATGTAGGTACAGGATTCATTCTAGCAGCACTAAACAAGGTTCTCTCCAGCTTCTTCCAAGCCTGCAGCAATATTCTACTCTGATAATTTCAGAATTAGTGCTGAGAAATAAAAGCCTTTTGTTAAAGYAAAGCCTATTCTGATGGAGAAATCATGCAGAAAATCATAATCTGGAAGGAAATGCTACTGGAGTTTTCATGGCACAGTCAGATTGCTCAGCTGAGTGGATGTCTTCCTCTGATTATTGGTAAATTCCTGACCTAGTGAACAAGGCAGGTAAGGACCATGGAGGTAAGATAAAATACAAGACTGATAAAAATAACATGTATTCTGTGAAAAGGCAGTTTAGGTGAACTGTGAAACTATGCACTTGGTGCAATAGTCTGAGGTAATTTTCTTTACTGTGAGTTAACTCAAGTCTACTTTGTGTTTGCAGAGTGTGATTTTCTTCGTGGAGAAAACTTCAAAGTGGCTAGATATTTTCCAGATATCTTATTTAAAATCAACAAAGGCTGAGTGTTTATGTATACAAACGTGCTTAGAATAATAACYGTGTACATCAACAGTTGATTTCCCAATTAAGCTGACCAGTAACAGCAATTAAGATAGCAACTGGTTGTAACAATGTACTGAAAAGGCAATCTCCATTTCAAAGAGGCTTGTGTTTACCTTATAAGTAAATAAGCAAATTGTGGTTTCTTCTACTACCAGGTCTATTCTGGTTTGATTTGAAAACAAAACTCTTGTTCCTCTTTGCCAGTAAGAATGCCCTTTGAAGCTAGAAATGAAAGCTTCAGACACAGCCTGCACCATTTCTAATCACAAAAGAGCATTTAGCCAAGTGGTAACACATAGCCCTCTACATAGAGCTCTGTCTTAGGTTTGTTACAGCCCTCCTAGCTTGTTATTTGCATGACTAAAATCCACTAGAGCCTCTCTCCTTCCCTGTTGATGAACAACTCACCTCCACAGTTAGCTCAGAGAAGATCTTTCCCCTTTCCTTCATCTTGAGTCTGCTCTACCCCAGTTCSTCACCATCTTCTGCCTTGGCTACCTGCTAGTTATTGCTAGGCAGAACAGCTGAAACTTGTCAATTATAAATATCAGCATCTTGAGGGGAAAAAAGAGAAGAGTTCTAAATGTTCTGTCTACATTTTCACAATCTTTTTCTCCATTTCTAAAGCCTTGAGATACTGCCTCAAAGTACAAAACAAGCAAAGAAACTTGTTTAGGGTGGTATTCATACAGATCACATCCAGTTTGAACACATTTCCCCATCTTGCTTCCTGACGAGTAGAGCTGGTCAGGAGATTTTCTAAGAATGCCTTCTCACCAACAAGAACATTGATCAAAAAAGATCTGTCCCAATCTAGTGTCTGGTCTCTTGAAGAAAAGGGATTTATTCCTTGTTTTTCCAGCACACTACCAGAAGGATAGTGTGTCTCTAACAGTGCTGACTCGTGAGCAGGAATGTTTTCAGCTGAGACAGCTAATGAGGCTAGCACACTGCTCACTCCTCCTTACCCCACTACATGGAGGCTGAAACTCCTCTTCATTCATTTACCTTAAAATGCTGCATAGGAAGCTTGCAMTGGCTCAAGAGCTAATACACCAGTAGCTCTGCCAGCCATGTATTTAGGATTCGTTACTCTGTTACCATTCCCAAAAATGCCCTCATGAAGGAAATGCCTAGGCAAGAAATTCACTGTTGCATGGTATTCAGTAGTCGCTCCTGGACTGCTCAAGTTTATATTGTACACTGGCCCTAGGCTGAAGGGGTGTAAAGAATTCTACCCACTAAGAAGGGTTAGAAGAAACCTTAGAGCAGTCCTTTCCCTAATCAGTCCTTGTTTCTGGCTAAACATACAAATTTTGAAACATAATTAAAACTTAGACCATCCTCAAAATGACTCTTAAATATTCTAAAAATGGAGCAACTGTTTAATTCACATACAGCTCAGAAGTTTAGGACTAGGCACACTTGCTGCAATCCAAACAACAACAACAAAAATAAACAGACGGGAGTGTCATAACAAGAGAAAAATATGATGAAAACGTGTTCTACCACCACAAGCTAAACATTTTGATACCAGTCACTCCACCCACAACTCAATAAAACCAATGATAAATAAATACAGAAATGGCAGATTCACTTTGACTGAAGTCATTTGACAATTCTGAAGTGAGTGAAGTAAGTTGTGGAAAAAAGGGTGTGGGACTCTAAATTCACAAAATGCAAGTTGCCAATCATCTTCTTGCAGGAGTGACTAATGAGGATGTAGGTGGGAGGAAAGGCTGGGAAATATTATTAGAAAAAAAAAAAAAAAGTAAGACATTGCTAAAAATATTGTAAGCTCCAAATCCAAGTTTATTATTTTATGGTAAGTTTTATGGTTTCACCTAACTCACTGTTAAGACTCAATCAAAGTACAAAATGCAGACACACTATAGGATAAGCACAACTGCACAGGACACATAACCAACCGTTCTCAATTACTCAATTACTCAAAGATTACTTTCCCCTTGAGCACTCTGCTGTTTATTTCCCTATGKGATCTCCTTCCATTAACACCTAAASTAATGGCCATTTAACCTGTGGTTTTCCTTTTATGAAATCAGAACTGGAAAATAAGGTTTCTGAAACAAATTTACATCAGTCTATCTGCAGAACACTTCATATTTCAGCAAGAAGAGTCCTGGCTGCCATTCTGTTTGTTTCTAGGAGTAAAAGGAAGTTATTTTCCTAATGTCTCCGAGTCTTCTATTTCTTAATTATTGTCAAAATAATCTTTGTTCATAAAAGGTTCCTGTAACTGCTTTATATTGGCTTCAGAAAGATACATACATAATGAGAAATAAACGTTTAACAGTCACTCTTTGATAAGCAAGTGTTTATAGCCACTACAATCTGCACAACTGAAACATGACTTTGTATCTTCAAATTTCCTGTCCAATTTACCTCTCAACAGCCCTACACTCTGACCCTCAATTTCTTTTGCTACTTTTTCAGTGTGCTTGCACTGCACTACACTGTTTTGCCTCTGTGCAACTGCTCAGTTTTGCCACAACTGATACTTAATTAGATTATTGGTAAATATGATATAAAAATCAAAATTATGTCTAAAACCTACATGACAGCTACAGTGCCATGAAACTTGTCTTGTCTTCAGGTGGTGGTTTAGCCCAAAGAGGAAGTGTTGATAGCCATATAGAGAGCAAAAGTGCTGGAGCCTACATCATGAAATACAGCCTACTAAGAAGTTTTTCCTCTAATATGCTTACAGTATTCCCTCTTAAYGCTAACAGTATGAGAGAATTGGTTTAGATTAGGCACAATGTAGGGTTTTGATCTAGTCTTACCTAAACAAAAATTGGGTTGGGGGAATAGAAGCTCTGCCAGCAGCATTTACTCTTATGTTCTGTCTCAATTATATGGATTAAATTTTATTCAGAGAAAACAGTATTTTCACAGCACAGAAAGTAGAAAGTAGACAAAGAATTAAGACAACAATGGCAAGAGATTCATTCTGTCTGAAAAAAAAMCCGTTTTTCAGGGTACTCTAGGCAAAATTAGAATATCTGAGAAGCATGAAGAATTAATCCTTCTTTTACAGAGGTATCGGGAAGACAGTGGGAAAACAGAGCAAAGTTGCAGCAAAACGTTAAGTAGARGGCATCAGAGAATAGGAAAAAACAAACAGCTAATATCTTTACCATGAAGAGAGCACAGTAGAATATTTAAGTTGTCATTTTTACTATTTGACCATGAGCCAGCAATGTGCCCTTGTGGCCAAGAAGGCCAATGGTCTCCTGGGCTGCATTAGGGAGACTGTTGCCAGCAGGTCGAGGGAGGTGATCCTGCCCCTCTACTCAGCCCTGGGGAGGCCTCATCTCKAGTACTGTGTCCAGTTCTGGGCTCCCCAGTACAAGAGAGACATGGAGCTACTGCAGAGAGTCCAGCATAGGACTATGAGGATGATCAGAGGGCTGGAGCATCTGCCCTGTGAGGAACGACTGCGAGAGCTGGGCCTCTTCAGCCTGGGGAAGAGAAGCCTGAGGGGGGATCTTATCAATGTGTGTAAGTACCTGAAGGGAGGGTGTCAAGGGGATGAGGCCAAACTCTTTTCAGTTGTTCCATGTGACAGGACAAGAGGCAGTGGGCAGAAATTGAAGCACAGGAAGTTCTGCCTGAACGTGAGGGGTAATGTCTTCACTGTGAGAGTGACAGAGCACTGGCACAGGTTGCCCAGGGAGGTTGTGCAGTCTCCTTCTCTGGAGATCTTCAAGGCCTGCCTGGATGCAACCCTGTCTAACATGCTCGAGGTGACCCTGCTTGAGCAGGGAGGTTGGCCCAGATGATCTTCAGAGGCCCCTTCCAACCTTACTGATTCTACGATTTTTTGTCAAACTAAGGTAGAACAAAATAACCTGACCAGAAAAAAAGTAAAACTTCAGTTTAATCACCATGCTCATTTTGCACAGAAAAAATTTTAGTTAATCTTCTTCATGAAAGAGTAGGTGGTTGTTTCTCAGATAAGTTTATTGGTTCTCAGTTGTAGAGTGCACTACAGTCATACCTTTCTGACTCATACTAAGGTGGACCCCGGAAAACCTTATTAAATGGTTGCACTAATGAATGACTCACATGTTCATCACAGGAAACATTGATGTTAATCAGGGGGATAAACACAAATGTTCTGTAAAAATGCCCTGAAGTTGTAGTCAGAAGAAGGTGAAAACAAAATCTTGACAGCTTTTCCCTGGAATGGTGTTGAGGTTATCACTGGTGACACATCCCCAGCTCTTTAAAGCTATGACTGCAGAGAAAGTGCAGTTGCGAGACTGACTTGCTACATGAAATGACAGGTAATCACRGAGAAGCATTAAGACTGCAGTGTGCTATGCTACATTTGCATATACTAATCAGAACAGAGACCAGCAGCTTAATAAACCTGCTGGCAACACAGCATTCCAGATATTTTTCAGCTAATATGTAATTTTTAAGACTGATCACAATCCTAAGAAGTGAACTTGTTCCAGCAAAAAGTGGAGTGCTTTCAGTTCCTATTAAAGGGGCTTCTCATTTTAAAGGCAAATGACTTGATCCCTGGTAGCTTTTGTGGCCTCACTCTACGCCTGCAGAGAATTAGCACTGCTACTAGTTATGGTTTGAGAAYAGGACTTTACTGTATATCAAGCAGAAGGCAAACACAAAAAAGATGCTCTGTTCCCAAATTAGCTTGCAAACCAAATTGAAAAATTTGAAATGAAAACCAGGCATGATAAACAGCAAATGTTCAAGAAGACAATGAGATGATAAGCTAGATACTTTCAGAAAGTCACACTTCTCAGTCACACATGAAGTTAATGGACAAAAGGCCTGTCTCCTACTATATTGCTCTAACAACACATATATYGAGCTATAGTAGAACAAATAAGGGATGTAGTGATCTGTCAGTAAAAAGCTGTAGCGCATGTTTACTCTCTAAAGCCTAAGCTGAACTTGCTAGAGTAGCTAGACTCCTGYAAAAAGCCAGCAGCCAGAACAGCAACCCAGTGGCATCAAGATGCAAGAGAAACTTTCTAGAGAGACCAGCAGGAAACACCAAACCCAGAGCCTGTCTGAAATCTTGCAGATCTCTGATGCTTAAAGCCTTGTACCAGAGTTTGGGCAGTATCTGATGGCAGTACTCTCTCAGGATTAAAATCCTCTCCAGAGAGTGGACACTTATAAAGTGTTCTTTTGAGCTGGTGAGCAGGGTTCATTTTGGAGCATACAACCGCCAAGGAAGTGGTATCAGCTCTCCTATTTCARGTGATAGCCTAATTTAGTAAATATATCAGTCACACAAAACTTAGTCAGACAAAGTGTGCATGAGATGGGGAGGTATGCTTCAACCTTTTGAAGGGTACTGTGTGCCCATGCAGAAAGGAATATAGCGAACCCTGGGCCAGGAGGGAAGCATAGGAGCCAGACAGGTTTCTATCCTGCCTTTCAAGACTCTTATGTGTTTAAGCTGTTACTAGGCAGAAGAATGGAAATCCTAGAGAATCCAGAACTCAGGACTCCCCACATCCAGCTGAGCCCTAGCCACGGGTACACTCCTCCTCACATCCCTTCTTGTGCAGTTCAGTGACTGTTCTGCAGAAGCATTGCTTCCAAAGAAGTGGGAAATTGTTCTGCACTGCTGTGTCCACATAGAAGTGAAGGTAGGTTCAGAGCAGTGAAGATCAGGCTCCCTTTTCTACTCTACTTGTTCCCTATGTCTCACTCATCCCAGCTTTTGCTCTGATCATCAAGCAAAACAGCCTTTTTCTCTGGCTCGGAGGTTCTAACTAATTATATAGAGTGGGACTAGCAAGTGACACTGACTGCAAAATCATTTTGGAGCCCCAGATTCAAGGCCATGCTTTGAAATCAGAGCAGGGATTTGAATCCAAGCTGCTCATGTTTCAGGTTGATCTACAAGCATGATCAGCTATTCCCTTTCCTTTGGTTCACCATGGACCATAAAAAAAAAGACATCAAAAACAACAAAGATCCTTAAACAGTAAATTACAGTGAATTAGTATTTTCTGTTGAACTGTTTCTTAGCTGCTGTGTCCCTAATGCTGATTAATGTTAATGGGACCTTCTGTGAAAGCACTAAGGGGACCAAGGCCACTGTTTCTTTGTGCCTAGATTTGTAGGGTTCCTGTTGTCTGAGATTTTTTTCTGCTGCAGGAAATAGCATGGCTGTCTCAATAGAAATATCTGAGTCAGTACTGAATCAGTGCCCAACATGATGCGAGGGGCCAGGATAGCATGCGTTGTTTTTGTTTTGCCTTTTTTTTTATGATGGTGTCATTCGAATGTAGGCATAAAATTGAGACCACAACCATTCTAAGGATCAGACACCCTAATGTGCTTTTCACATAATTATTCATGATGGTTGCATTTCTAAAGCCATTTCAAATGGATACAATATCCTGTTTTCTCTACAGCATTCCCTTGACAGCTGAAGAGCTCCATACCCTATTGGGGAGGCAGCATATTTCAATAGTGCATAGGAACAGCAGGAGAGGAAGGGTGACCTAGTGTTCCAACGCTAGTCAGAGGCTTGAAAGATCTGGATTCAAGTTCTGAAGTGAGAAGATCAAACTTCTTTAGTGAAGTTGGATCAGTTGCTTAGAGACACATTCAAAGGGGGATTTTCATGTCTAAACATCAGTCTGTTACCCATCGAACTGTAACCCTTAAAATCATGCCCATCTGCAGGGCTTCCTGGAAGGGCTAATTCTCAGAGGACCTTGAATAGGTAACATTGCACAGAACACTGATTTTGATGCTGCTTGTGGAAGAAAAGTAGAGAGCTTTTTTTTTCCCCCTCCTTCAGTCATTCAGTAGATAACTACGACAAATGCAGGAAGACAAAGTTCCAAGCCCAGGCCTTGCTCCAAAACCAGTGTAGGTACTTTATCTGATAGCTGTTGTATGTAAAACACAAACTCTGTCCAAGACAGCAGCTTAARCCCAGCCCTATCTCTTTCCCTGATAAGTATCTGAAACAATACACAACAGAGTCACGTTCTCCATTCCTGAGCCAGTCAATCTTCAACGAATTCCTGTTAAGGAACAGATTTAACAAAAGGGAGGGGAGTGTGGTCAATATAGCTATAGTGAGCACTTGCTTTTGGAAGATCTGGGTTTGCACCCCATCAGATGAAGACAAGAATCAATCGCAATCTCCTCTGTTTTGGATTTGTGTTTTAACTACTGAGATTGTCATGTGGGAAGAGTTACCTCCGTACAATTAAAACCGATCAATGGCTGCTTCACTGTTTTGGGCAGACAGGTTGCAGGCAATCTACTTTAAGAAGATGGTATTTGGGCTATAATTCCTAAAGAGGGAGTTAGGGGCTTTTTTGGTAAAGTTGTACGGATGGAAAGGAGGATACCAGCACATTGCATTGTGATACTAAACAGAACAAGGAACTCCCTGCTGACCATTCGGGTTCCTAAAGCCCTTTGGAGATGTCCAGTTTTCCTCCCCAGGCATTGTTTAGTGGTGGCAAGCAGAAACCTAAAAAGCAGTGTGTAACTCTCAGGTTGCTTTGTGCTGGAGGGTGAGAAACACTGTGCTGTGCTTTGCCCAAGGCTTATGGCTAAACAATGACTGAATTCACAGTTTGTGAAATGCTCAAAGGTTCTTCTGGGATAAAATACTATCTAAAACGCAAGGTACTACCAGGCTGATTTTCCCACCAGAAAGGAAGCAACCCATCTCCTATTGATTCCACTGGCAAAACTCTGTGTTGTCAGCGATAGCAGGAAGAGATTCCAGATAACTAGAAAGCCAGTTTAATGAGACAGAGTGAGGAATATACCACAATAAGCAGCTTTGCACTGTGATTTATTATGTTATTTGTACTTTATGTTAAAGTTCTTTCCCGTTTTGCAGCCCATGGTCGAGGGAGCGGAGGGTGTGTATTCATTGCCCTGAGCTGAGCATTGTCTCCACTTCTCCACAATGCTTTTTAACCAGGTGCACCAYCCTGGTGGTGAATCCACCAGCATAGCAAGACCAGGTGTATAACTGATATCTTAGAAATGGCAGGGAGAGAAACAGAAAGAGCTGTCCCAAATATTGCAGTGGTTAAATACCATATCTTTTTAATGTGAGAAAGACAACTCATCTGTCAGTCTCTCATCTCTTTGAGATGTGTGTGTCACATCCCTTTCTAAAATAGTTCTTCCTAGTGCAAACAAGCTGACCAAACTAGGAACGATTACAAAGTAGGCCCTGGACATCATTCTGCRTACTGTTTTTAGTCTGTGCCCAGAACATATACCATATATCATTGTATCATTCCACATAAAATGCATCCAAAGCATTTGGATGTATTCTCTAGAAATATAATTTGAACTGTAAGTGGACTGGACAAATTGTGCAACATTCAAAATAGGTAATTCCTTCTTCCTCTTCRAAGAAATCCCTAGAAGAGGGATATCAAAAGAAAGAAGTGATATTGCCAAAGTACAAATTACTTTCTGGTAGCAGAAAAATCAGTGACAGCAATACATTAAGGAAACATTGGGTACTATTAAAAAGCTGGAACATATACCAAACTAGAAACTGAAAGAATGACAATGATGATTTAAATCCAAATGTGTGAAACTCCTGAGAGATCCCTAAATGATATCCTAAAYGCTTAATGACTTTATACATTAGTGTAAATAATAAAAGTTACTGTAAACTATGAATGTGCACATGCCTGCAACAAATTATTCTGGTATAAGTGCTACTCTATAGAACAACTTATATTTTTTAGAAAAGCAGAGAGCTTCCAATACTTCAGAGAAACAAGAAAGCCCTAAAATGTAATGATCCTGGAATGAAAATTCAAGCAAATTTACTAATGTCAGATATGAATGCATCTAGCAAAACAGTAAAGCAGCTTAATAAACAAACAGATCTAATTTTGACAAAATTCCATTTTCTACCTAGGCTGAATATACGTAGACTAGAAATCCCCAGGGCCAGTTGAACCTAAGGGGCTCTGTGAATAACTTATGAGATCAGCAGTAGGGTAATGCAAATCCAAAGACTCAGACCTATTGAATTAAGTTTTGGACTGATGCATATTCTTATATGGATGAGCTGCAAAGCCCTGAATACAGAATTTATAAGGCCCATGTTGACAGGCATGTAACTACATAGCAGGTGCTATGCTAAAAGAATATTCCACAATGAACAGAACAAAAATAGCTGAAAAAACCTGAGTGAGGCCTTGCCCATCACTCAGAAACTAGATGAAATCTTTAGGGCTTTATGAAGGCACTCTGGCTCAAGACAATTTCACCTTAATAACAGGAGCTTTTCTGTTAACACAGAGCAGTAAGCGCTTTGCCACGGGATAGATTAACCCATATTTTTTAAAAGCTTAGTATGGGCATTCTGCATTTGTAAGCATATGTTGAGTTGACATATGTTGTGAAGAAGACAGAAAAAGCATATTAGAAGTTGGAGGGATGTATATATTTCCTCTCTCCTTTCCAATCTACTGCTTTTCTGCCACCCTATCTAATGTTCRTTTACTGTTGGGTTTTTTTTTACTCAGCACTTTTAAATTAGGACATTCATTCAYGAATGCAGATATTCAGAAAAGAGGTCTGACACATGACTTGCACATGTCCCTAGAAATAAGTCTGACCTTCTCAGGGCATTTTATTTATTTACTAGGTTTTTTACTCTCACAATCACTTTGTTTTACATAAAGATAGGCAGAGCATTATTTCCCACCCACTCCTGGCTCTGCTTGCCTCCCTTCTTAATTAAGTTGTAGTTCTCTCTTTTAATAAGCACCGAAGTCATTTGTCAAGAAAGCAGTTTTGCCCACTCTGCARAATGGGAGTTGTTGGTTCATCTGTTTCACCTAATTCACAAAGCACTTTTGGCACTGTTAAGGACCTCCAGCTATAATTCACCACTTCTGTAATAACTGCAAGTCAAGGCCCTTATTTTATAGATCACGGGGTAGATACGTAGCGCCACATACTTTTGCTGTAATATCTGTTGCCTTGAAAGACTCCAGTCAGATTCCATGGCCCAGAAATGAGAAGGGGCTGGTGGAGAGGTAGCAAGGGAGAAGTCTTTTCAGGACCCAGAGGACCACCACACTGCTGTTGTCACAGCATTGTGACAGAGYCGCCTAGCCTAGTCCCCCAAATATAACAACCCCAAGCCACATACCTTCTGTGGTGCTCTCTTGAGTGCCCGGCTGGAAGAGAGCTGTATTGCCCTTCAGAGGAAAAGTATCAAGGAAAGCTTATTTCCCAGAGGAGAATCCTCATATTCCTTTTCTCCTCCCATCCTCAAATGAGCTACTGTAGTGGATTTGGAGTTTGGTTAGCACCTGGTGGTATCTGAGATTGTTTCCAAGGGCTTAATTAAGATGCTGAATAAAAGCCAGTGATCACAAGAAGTGTGATGTGTATATATGTAATTCAGCATGCAGTTTAGCCTTTAAAATTATAGTTTGCTGCTGGAAAGCATTTAGTTCCCTGTGAGTTATCAGAAACCTAACATTTACAGAGAATGGAGAATTTCTTCCCTGAAGCTGATACTACAGTTCCACTTATCACAGATCACCATGCCATATGTGAGCAATTACCTTTCACTTCCTGCTTTAAACCATAGTCAACATGCTAAGCGGTCAGATCACAGTCTTTTCCTGAGGTTTGGATGCATTAACAAAGGCTTACGATAAGATGAAGTTCAGCCCAAGCTTCTCCTCCAACTTGGCTACGTCCAGAGTTGCTGCTTCAAAATTGTTCCCCCTCTACTCYGAATTCTCCCTGCTTTTCTGTCTCTAGTTCAGAGATCCATTAAATCTTCTTCAGAGCAGCAGCAGCTACTTTTCTCTTTTTATGAACCGTAAGAAATTTTTTCCTCTAGGGGAATGGATGCTGCAAAACTGGAGTGATTTCTTCCCATTTCCAGAACAGACTATTAACTTTTTCATTCTGGTCTGTTACCAAGTTTGTTTTTACACCATCACACTATTGAAAATGAATAACCTTGAGGACCTGAGTGAAATCATAGACTGGAAGAGAAAAAAGAGTATTTTATTTTTTCGGTAGCAGTTCAACTACATCTTAGAAGAAATTAAAGGTGGCTGTCAATACAATGACAGTGCTGTCCAGGTGCTTTTGCAGGTAGTATAAAAACAAAAGCACCAGACAACTACTTAAGGAAAGTCCTTTTTGAGTCATTAGCTGCCTGTGACAGTTAAACCAGTCACTCATTTTTCCATAATTTTAAGTGTTCAGAGGACTGCTTCCTTATTACTACCTACATGGAGGATCTGAACATCTGGAAACAACTAAATACATTATATTCATTGGTATTTCTACAGCACCTCTACTAAATGGAGGTRCTCAGAAGATTACCAAGCCAGTTTATCAGAACTGAATGTTTTGAATAGCTCGGATAAGCTTTGAAAAGGCACACATTTTTGGATTCCTGGGAAAAATTCACTCAAATTTATGTTTTCTGAAATTTCCCCACTCCCATAATCCCTATAATCTGTGTTAGACTAATTTATTTTTAATCCTCAACAGTCAGTTACATTAACAGTATTAGCACCAGCAGACGTTGTTGCCAACTGCAAACATTCTCCAAAGATATGTTTTTGTTCTGAATAGGACTAGAAATCTACCAAAGAGAGCTGATTTATACTGGTTGAACACTGAGCGGTAATTGATTTTCATCCCTGTTTTATTTCCTCTGTGGATAAACTACAATTTTTAATTTCTGTAGTCTTCAGTCCAGCACAAACCTCACTTAAGAAGGACAAATACATGACATAAAAAACCRAGGTTATATTATTATGGCAGTACTATGGCAACCCTTCCTGCAGTGCTGTATTTCTAGAATAATCTCAAAAAATCTCCTGAAGGTTTTCAAATAAAATATTAAAAACGTTTTTTTTCTCTCCCAGTTACTCATCTAGCTGTAAGAGCAAAAATAGTCTTCATTGTTTTTCTAGATCCATGTTATATTTCTACCACTAGTGCCTATCATAGGTCTAGTCTGAAGCTTAAGGTCAAGAGAATGCTGAATGATCCAGACCTTCCAGAAAAAAATAGACACCTTCCCCCACAGTCAAGGGAGAAGCAATTACAAAAACTAAATTTAGTAGGTCGTAGGTGGTCTAGTTATGGCCCCATTAGCCTTGTTTAGTTCAAATACATATAAGTCACCACTTCTACTCACAGTAATTGTTGAAGAGAAAAATGCTAAAAATGCTATTCACCATTCAACTACAAAGGAAGACAAAATCTCTGCCTCAAGACACACAAAACCCAATTCTTACTGCTTTAATAACACTCTTAACTCACCAAGTACCAACTCACTTATTATTACCTCAACTGTGATGATGAAGTCTCTTGTTGAGCCAATATGTGAGGTTTCAGCTTTTTCAGTTTCTCTGGTGGGAAATCAGTGTGACTTTATCCACAAAGTGATGGCTACAAGTGTCCTACTACAACTTCTTGTAGTCATTGTACCAGTTGTCCTCTGATTACTTCAGAGTTCTATAGCATCAGTCTGATTTTGCCCATAAGATCTGATGATGCTAGTAGATAATTTTTGCCACTATGATAAATCAGAACAGAAGATAAGCTTGGAGCATGACATTGTTAATGGATGGTGAAACTGAAACGCACTGAAAGATGTGACTGTCCGAGAGACACATAGGAGATTGGTATTAAGAAGTAGCATTAGAATCCAGCCGTGCTGGTATGCATCCTCTACAACTCTCAACAACTCTCAACAGCTCATAATGRTGAAGCATCAAGGGTGAGATGAAGATACCACATCTTGCAAACACTCACTCTCTCATATATGCACTTTTGACCTGCTATTTCAATCCTACATTAATTGTTCCAGCATCCTTTGCCCATGTCTCTACATCAAGCACTTGCACTCTTACTTCTCAACTTCTATACAGGACACTTTCAGCTGTTTATGAAAATTATYCTTAACTCTCCCTGTACTTTGTCATTAGCCATTTCTTCTAGTTGTCTCAGGAAAAGGATCTCTCATGCAAGATCTGGAAAGTAGTGAGGTAATAGGTTTGAGAACAATCTGGATAAATATCAAGAATGTAAACTGAGAAAGCAGCCAACACTCATTCATTTAGTATATCAATTCCATCAACCAAGGTTTATAAATTTAACACTGACTGCCGAGTTTCTAAGCATGAGTGTCTGATCCCAAAAGCTGAGGTGTTTTATTATACTTCCTAAACAAACTTTTTTTTCTCCTGATATTTTTAATTCCCATGTAGTCTTATAATTGCTGTAAAGCAAGGATATTTTTTCAAATGTTTCATATTCAGCCTTAGGCAACAATCATGCTAGGTTCCATAGTGATATTGTCTATGGTTTCCTCGCAATTCCCAGCGTTTCACTGTGTTGGTCTTTGTACGTGCAGTTGCACATTTGCCTTTTAAGCTGCACATGCCATTTTTCAGTATGTGTCTTTAGTGCTTCCTTAGAAACTTAGCTGCTGCATTTTTACTTAAGCTTAAGAGTTTGAAAGAACTACTGCCAAGAATGACCTCAGAAACCATCATGATGCAAAGAGGCAGCTCTGCCAGGCAGCATCAGCACCCAGTGACTCTGTGTTCACAGAGAGGGGTGGAGGTGAAGAAACCTGAACCCAAGGAACTCCTTTACAGAAATTGTCACATGGGACATTAAAAACAATCACTTTTCTTTAAAAAAAAAAAAAAAATCTAACTCCCCAAACATTTATATTAAGAAATGTGGTAGCAGATACCATTATTCTTTATCCCCCTTTTCCCTCCCCAAATGGTCCCCAAAACCCTCAGTACTGAAAACAAGCAAACAAACAAAACCACAGCACAGTTGTGAAATGAGACAGCTCAGAAGTTAGAAAATGAGTACACAAGCTCTTTCTGTATTCAAAATGCACAGAGCTCACTGTGGGACATGTACAGAAGGGCCCCGCTTTGCACGAAGTGCAGTGGCGTGCTAGGAGCTAGGTATGGCTGTGAAAGCATTTTGCGCAGCAGCATTGTTTGTACTCCTTATAGGGACGGCTCACCTGTGCTGCCTTACCTGAGCAAAGACCTTGTGCAAGTTAAGAAAACCCCACTGCCTGTCCACGGGGAATGTGAAAGCGGCTAGCCTGAAAGCTGCCTAAGAGTCAAGCACTCTCTTCAGCAGCCAGTAGMGTAAGTTAGATGGAGAGAGCTGAGCCAATATATCACAAACTAGTAACATTTAAGAGGCAATTCCACTCCTTGCTCTTAATTGCCCCGTGTGCCACTTTATAGCCRTACTCTTGCCTGCTTTATCTCAGCTCTTTAATCCAGTGCCTTCTGAATTTGAACCTTAGCTTGATCTGACCCTAGGCTGCTCAGCTCTTGACAAAACCTTCTCTCAGCTTCAGAGCTTGCCTGGCCCAGATCTAATCATTGGCCTGCACCGCCCAAATCACAGTCAGCACCACAGCTATTATGTAGGTATATTATACTGGTATATAACACAGATATTATCTTTTTTCCGGTAAACTCTTTGCTCTCAAGCCCAGCAATGTATCACCGAAGTAATTGTGGTACATCACACCACTGCATGTAGATCCTGGGAAAATAAGAAACACTGAAAGGCCTAAACTCTCGGATTCATGTCAGGATGTGCACTTTCAGGCATATTCAGGAATCAGGCTCATTATTCAAAGTCTGTGTTTGGTGAGGCAAGTTATAAAGTACAGACTATCCCCAAAGCTCATCAGACTGGTGCTGGGCCCTCCCCTGCRTGGAGGAACTCCTACGAGGGACAGACTGCCCTGTATCGTACTGGAACTGCCTGGCCATGCAGAGGCTGAAACCTGGCACGAGCTCTGCCTGGGCTTCTTGTGGCCATAGCTCCTCCGTTTGCAGTCCGAGCTATGAATGCCCACACATCCCACCAGCCCATGCAGCAGGTGATGTGCAGGCCCTTTAGGAAGGCCATATTCTCTGCACGGGGTTGCTTTTATGAAATTTCTTAGAGGGAAAATGGAGTGCCAGGCCTATCCTGCACTATAGCCCAACTATATCCTGCACTATAACCCAACTATACCGTACACACATACAAGCTCAGGATGAATAAAAGACTATTATAAAACAAAGTTTTCTCTGGAATTCCCTGAAAGCCATCTTGGCCTGCACCTGGGTGAAAAATTAGGTTCACAGAACTCACTTCCATGCTTAGTGCAGACAAAGCCATTGCCCTGGCATGAAGCACTATTTCTTTCTGTCCCTTTGAGACCTGTACAGAGCTGATGGCCTCTTATAGAAGATAGTGGCATCAATGACAAAACACACATTCAACCTAATCCTACTCAAGAGATCTCAGAATAGTCACATGTTTTGCAGTATCTAGTGAAAAAACAAAACATTATACAAACAAACTTTCCCGAGGAAACTTTTTTCCAGTTGTTCTCTCACTTTTTGTCCTGATCATCACTAACACTTTCATTCATTTCCTTCAGTTCGAAACAATTTAAAATAAGTTTACACATTTGTTTGCCCAYAACAACAAAAAAACAACTAAACAAAAAATGTGTGTAATTCATTTTAAAAAGCTGCACAATAAAAAGAATGCTTTCAAATAGGCTCATACGGAGTATTACTCTACTGGAAACATAATGTCACAGAAACAGCCACTCCAATTTCATTCTTCCTATACTATGCAGCAATTTTCCACATTTAGTTTTATCACCCATGTCTTATTGTATTGCCAACATCTGTAAAAGAATTCGCTTCACCTGCCAACATTAAAAACAAAACAAAACTCAGACAAACAGAAAGTGTGTTTCTTTCTTTGGAGTTCTTCTTGGTTATTTTAATTTATTTTTACCCATTCAACCAATAAATTATGGAAATGAGTAAACAACATTTGAAGCTCAACTTGTGACATGGACCAACAGAGATGTTTTATTACTAGAGTGGAATATGTGGACTGATACATAAATAATTTTAAAATCTTGTGTCAACTTCTGATTATGTTAAAGGGAGATTTTTGCTGTCTTACTACTTTATGTCTGACTATAATACTTTTTCTTCAAAGGSCAGAGCAGTTAGCCTCTAACACGACATTGAATTTTTTTGTTTAGYTCTACATATAGTGACTCAGCCATACAAAGGGCTCCCCTTTTTGTGAACTATGGATGCAGTGTAGATTCTCTTGCTTATAACACTAGGTATTTGCAGTCCAAATCCCCGATCTTCAGATTTTAAGAGAGGAAGAGAGGTACATGAAATACATGAAACAGTGTGGGAGTAAATTATGGCCGAAGCTTTGTATCTGTGGTTATATCCCACTCTTCTCACTTCATGCAAAAATACAGTTATATCCTTCATACTATTATATGCTGCCGACTCTCCATGGCTTCCCTTATGGAGAATATGAGACATAGCAGTCTAGTAATTTTGCTTTTTAATCTGTTCAAARGTACTTTTCGTTTAGTAGCATACCAATAATTGTTGCTTTGGATGACAACAACTTTGAAGAACTCCTGAGAAAAAATAATTAAAAATTTACTTAGAGCGCTGATGTTTTGTCAGATTTGGTAGCAAAATTAAAATTTTTATCAAACGATACCAAAAGAACCTAAGGTAAAACTATTACATAATGTCTTGAAAATGGTCATTAGACACAAGCTAATTAGTTTTGCTTTGAYAAGGAGTGGCTGGCTAACAAACAAAAGCAACAGTTCAAAAAGGGGAGGATTTTCTGAGTACAGAGAAAATACACCAAGGTACAAAACCACTAAAAATAATAGAAGAGCTAATTAGGATCGGGAGTAAACATTGATCAAGGAAATCTCTCAGATGACTGCAGCCAGAGTAGTGCAAGACAGTGAACAAAGAAGTGAATTTTTACTATATAAATGGAAAATTTAGAGGCAATACAGTTGACAAACATAAGTTAACAAAGGGAACTTGAAACCTGAACCACATGAACATTAAGGAAACAGCTGGATTTTTTTATTAAACAGTTTTTAGAAGCCAGTAATCACACTTACTTAATAAAAAGACTATTAAATGAATGCTAAATTATCAAAAATCAATTACAACTTGGCATACAAAGTTACATGCTTYTTTCACTTATGCACAGAAGCCTAGAATTCTTCAAGCTATACAAAGCAGATACTTTCTTGTCTAATGTTATCAAATATACGAATATTAACATTAGCCCCATCACAGCGTTTTTTCAGGTACTACAAAAACAGACAAATTTTTYTCAAACCATGCTCATCACCTACTTCTGTAGTACTTATAGAGGGGAAAGATGAGGATGACTGTGCATCACAGCAACCAGTTTATCTTCTGAATATAGTTTGTGGTTTATGAGCAAGCGTGATCAGATAAAGTGAAACCTTCGTACGTTCAGTGGAAGGAGGCCACACYAGCTCTTTGCAAAGGAGACATTTTTGCAGATAAAATCTCATGGATGCTGAGATATGTGCTGTGTCCAAAAAGGAAAGAAATATCTTTCCTCCTTAATGTAAAGAAAAGCAGTTACATGGAAATGCCTACCAGCTAGGATAAAAAGTGAGAGCTAGCATACAGAGATATACAATCATGCTTTATGCAACCCCTTGAACAATAGTTAGATTAAAATAATAATATTCAAACCCCATATTTCTTGGCTGGCTTCTTTTGTTCCCTTCTCCTCTGAGTTTTTTGGAGCACTGTATTTGAAACAACCGACTCGCATGGAATTTAAATAGGAGAGCTTTAAAATAAAGTGACATCGTGGGAATGGCAATGCTATGCTAATGGTTTATAATCTAATTGTGTCTCTTCCTAAGACAATGAAAGAAGAGGATTTGATGTCCTCTTTGAATTACAGAYACAGATTTCCAATCCATCCAGTAGGACAGAAACACAAAGAACAGAGAAGCCCAAAATCTTCATTYTATTTTAAAAGGGTCAGAATTGTCCTTATACCTGTTACTTATTAAAATGGACAACAAAAAAAGCCATGGCTGTGAAGTGAGTTATGTCATTCCATTAAATGGTATAAAAGCAGCTGTACTTATGTATTAAAAAAAATCATATGGCTATTTTACTTTCTTCCTCACCTTTCCATTACAGTCCTACTGTACAGTGTGGTATAATAAGGAAGAACAGTTAATTTTCTTGACAACAGGACTCACATCTGGATAGTAATGCATTCCTGGGGAGGAGGGYTTCCTGTTTCCATCCTCCCACCACAGAAACTATAAGGAAGATGGTGCCTATAAACTAGGGTAGTACATTATCTTTTCTTGTGCTGGTTGGCTAAACAGGGAAGAAGAATATTGCAAGTAGGCCAAGAGAAAATGGCACTATAAAAATCACAAGGCTATTCACTTCCTTGCCAAACTTTCTGTCTGCGGTAATTCTGTGCAGCCTGCTAGAAGTGGAGGCAGGAAGTGAGAGAGTTTGGGCTCAGTGAAGAGATGCCAGAGATTAATTTGGCCAGCTACGTTCATAACAGCAACAGAAGAAATTAGTCTGTCCAACCACAAAAAATAAATAAAAAAAAATCAAATCAGCTCAACTGAAGAAGTTTTTCAAGTTTCTAGGAAAATGACAGTGAACAATATGTACCTGCAAGAATAATACCTAGTTTTTGCCAACTGGTAGCCAATAAAGAAATATCTATCTATATCAGGGGATGAAAGGTTCTCAGACCACGGCCACCTTATCTCCAGCTGTGCCAAATACTAGCATGAGTTTATTTTCCAATCTCCAGCAGTGCCAAATGCTTGCATGAGTTTATTTTCCAAGCAAGCACATCCCAGACAAGGCATTCTTCCTAGGAAAAATAACTAACTTACGTAAAATAACGAGGAAAAATAACAAGYGAGGTCCTGAACCTTGAGTCCCAGGTCATAAAACTCATAGAAGGAAAATACTTTCCTCAAGACCAGAAGAAATTGTCAGACTTTCTTATACTYTTTCTGTAGTGGGAGCTTGTGTGTACAAGGCATGTTTGTACAATATGGGAAAGACGCAAGAATAAGCAAGGGAAAACGGTGACTCAAGGGAAACCATYGTAGAGAAACAGTCTGCCTTCCTCATAGCCCGAGTTCAACAACGGACCTTGTGCTTTACAAGACCCTTGACAGGGAGCTCTGCAGCAGCACTGTGTCGTGCGAGAATGAACYGTACATACCTGAGCATTCAGACGTGTACTCTGCGTGCTTTTCCGCATACTAATTCATTACAGTTTACAGTTCAGGACTGAAGAAACTTCAGTATCTCATCCCAGCACATTTCACTGCAGTATGTAAACACAAGCAATGTGTTTTAATTGGCAGTCACCAAGTGACCTGTTCTATGACAGTACAGGATGCAGCTGGACGTGTCACGAATACAGAGTAACAAATCCAACACACATGCCATTGTGCAGAGACCGCGTGCTCAAACCGAGAAATTTAAAATAGACCATGGATGTTTTGAAACCAGGCAGAACAAAATCTGGTCTCCACTCACGCAAGCAAACTGAGTTAGTGGAGAATGAATAGAGTACGCTTTCGCCCTCTGCTTTGTCCCAGGGAGCCGTCGACAGGGATTCCAGCTGGAGCTCCCTCGGAGGCCAGGAAGGGTTTCCAATGTGGAAGTTAGCTTTGGAGCTCTGTCGTGCCCCTAATTTTGTCTCCAACACTGTGAGTTAGCAGCAGCAAATACATAGTAGAAAACTATTTGTTGTGGAAGAGGGAAAATATTTTATTTTCCATGATCCTTTTATCAAATCTGCATGGCACCAGCAGAATGAGTCCACTGGTTTTATTATTCCACCGCTCCCACCCCTTCAAGCAGCAAAGAACTGCAAGCACATGAAAACGCTTCTGAGTGTTTTTCTTCTCTTTAACCATATCTACCTCCTGTAATAAATATCAATTTACCATGATCATTTTCCTGCAAGTACAGTATTTTCAATACTAAAGCAAAAATTAACATTTAACTCAGTAAAGCACAGATTGCACTGTATAGGTCTAAATCCACCACTCAAAAATGGAATCTGGACTCTGTTCAAAAACATAGTCCTGCTACTAAAAAGTATTCATGCTTTCATTTTATTTACTGAATTTACAGTTGCTTTTAAAATACAAGAGCTTTTTTCCTATTTTTTTTGGTAGTGGTTTCACTAGCAATTCTCAAGGGGGCAGGAAAACTAACTGGAAAAAAAATGAAATCTATTTTTCTTTGAATTACAGACGGTAAAATATAAACAGTTCTTCACACAAAGTTCTATTTTTTATTCCTATCGATATTTTTGTTTTTTATTTTTTAAATACAAACATGAAGAAAATAAAGGCAATTGTTTTCCTGGGGAGCTGTAACTTTTTTTTAATTTTACTGTCAGAAAAGTAGAACATGTCAAATGCAATAACAATTTTTACTGAAGAAGTAAGTTTCTGTTAAATTTTCTTTTTTTTCTTTTAGATTTAATTTTATGAAATTTTCCAAATTTGATTGGACAAGGCTGCAGGCAGCATGAATTTAGCCCTGCTTTGACCAAGAATTTGGACTAGGTGATCTTCAAGAGCTCTTTACAACCTAAATTTTACTGTTTATATTTTATTATTTATAAATTTTACTAAACAGTACAGCTGTTTTTGCTTGGTTCTCTACTTAAACAAATTGGTCAAAAAAATCTAATCAGACCAGGTTTAGAACTAGGCTGAAACAGCTACACTTGCTGTCAGTGACAGAACAACTGCAATGACCTTCACATGATGTATCTCATGCAGTAGTCCTGTCCTTGTTTTCTTTCCTGCATCACTTTTATGCTTTAAATTAACACCTGTTTAATTCGAATTCCTGGTAAATCCTAAAAGAAAAGCTTTAATTGTGAAATATTCAYGATCCATATYTTTCCAACTAAGGACTGAAAAAGGATCAGTGCAAATCTTTTGGTTCCTTCAGCAAATTATGATGATTAACTACATTAATAACAATAGCTAATACCAATTACATCTATAACGTTAGTATCACTTCAACATTCTATATTGATTTATTTTGGACTGTGACTTTTCTTGCTGATTTTAAAGTACCTAAGCTATATGAAATACTGTCATCCTAAAAATGGGAACACAGATATAACCTGAATCTATTTAAAGCATTACATTTTGGACTTACAGATCTGATGACTTGCGTATGCTTATGCTTTTACTGGCATACAATGRATATATGCCAGCATAGTTTTTTTCCTGTGCTTTTTTTCATAAACACAGCTGTTTGCAATGATTCAGTTCCCCTAATTTCCCAATTGACCCATAATGAAGGAGAGCAGACAGCTTTAAAGCACCAGTTGTTAATAGCTTTTCTTAATCCAGGTCTGTGAGGCTAYATTTGCAGTATTTTTTTGAAGGTAAAACTGGAAATGCACTAGAAATGCATACACACACACCCCTGTATAGGTATTTGTGCAYAATTAAGCAAGTACAGATACTTTCTAAAGAGAAAAGTAAATACATAATGCTCTTAGAAACAGCTGTGGCTCCTTGTCACAGAATCACGAGAGTCCTGTCAATGGTATGACAAACATGTCATTATCTTCTGCTGTCCACATCATAAGCTGAAGATAACTTAGATGCCAGGGAATTAAAAGCTTTTTGCAAGTTTTTTTTTTTTTAATAATTAAGCTGCGCAAAAGGTTTTCAACTTACTTCTCAGTGAGGACAACCTGGCAAGTTCAGGTGTCACCAGCATGGATAGCAGTAGAACCGTGATGTTATTGTTTGGAAGAAAACTTGCCTGCATAGGTAGTACCTATTTGGCAGATCCTTTCTGCAAGCATAACTGCACTGCCTGAGATCATGAAGACACTCCTGGGAACTGAAAATCTAGATGGAAGAAAAGCAAATACCCAGGATGTGTCTCAATTTGTTTAATGCAGACCATTGATATGTGCAGAATAGCATTCAACTGCAGACCATTATTCTCACAGGTTTTTCTGCCTTGTGAAATGAAGATGCAGACACRTTTGCTCTGTTTAACAGATAAAGCCAAATGTTCAGACTCCTGAATAGATTAAGCAACAGTAATAATATGACATACATTGAAAAACATTAATATTTTCCTGTGATTAGAGAAAACCTTTCTAAGATCATATATAGAGAAACCCCATGCAATATATGCTCTAAGTTTAAATAGACACTTAAGACTATGAAACAGATACATGGATACCACATTGTGCTCAAAGTATTTTTAAATGTATGTAAGTTTTAAAACACATGTATATGGTAGGGTCTTAAAGCTGGAAAACAGATAAATTAGTTATCCAATATTTGACAAATATTTTGCCTGTGGTTTCCTTTCAATGATACCTGACTAATCATATTTCCTAAACAACTATACAGCAAGTGAAAAGAGTTGATAATAGCAAGAGTTAAGTACACCATATACCATAAGTRATATGTTATATTTAAGTGCCTCAAAAATGGAGATTTGTATTAGAGGTGTTATAAACAAGAGTGACACTGTGGAGGTCTGAATATATTGGGTTAATATTCATTTTTAATATATAACACACAGCATATTTTTAGTTTAGTTTGGTGAGAATCTGGCAATATGTTTTCTGAAGGAGGGTAATATACCTTGAGTGGAAAGCAGTACTATATAATGAAAATGATTTACTGACAAAATCAGCTTTGTTTCTAYCTGCATTAATTGGGACATGACACTGAAACATGGTGCTGTAACAAAAACCTATCAGCCATCATTCTTATGACATGACGAGCCTTGAAGGTGGTGAAAACATCCAAGYTACATTACACATAGAAACATCTATGGTAGGTTGCTGGAATTCAGCTCTGTTCAGAGGGTCCAAAGTAAGCAAAGATCAGGAAGACGCTTTATTTTGTATCCCTTTCATAGAATGACTGGAAAAGAAAGAAAGAGGTAAGAGACACAGGAAGGTCCCTTCTTGCAAAATCCTCTGACAAAACTCAGTGGTGAGAAATTACTTTATTAACTTCACATATTTTAAGTCAAACATAATTTAGGCAATGGCCCATTAACAGGTGACCTGAGCTATAGCTCAGAAATAAACTAGAATTTATGGGAAAAGAAAGTACATTCTAGTGTTCCTATTTTAATACTATAATTCACATGAGCTATGCAAAATTCCCTCCACAACCTCAGCTATTTTCCAGAGGGCCAAGAAGGTGAAAAGTAGCCTACAGCTAAAAAGCAGTTTTTAACAGGCAATAATATCTCATTATCTCAGTGCTACAATAATACACAGTTTCATGGGAAACAACATTTTTTCATGTGAAAATGCACCCATACACATTACAGTCTTCATTTAAGGAGCTATTTGGGGAGGTGCAGATGGTAGGGGTCGCAGTCATAAAACAGTTACACAAAACCCCTCTAATTTGTCTCTCTAAATATTTAATTACATTAGTTTTATTTGCTTTCTGATATTCTAATGTTGACCAGTAGGAAGCCTGGAGATGAAAAGGGGGAAAAAATAGGTAGTCCAAAAATGGTAAGTGGAACTTATCCTTTACCTTGAAGGGGAAATCTTAAGAGGGGGCTTATCATAGCTAAAAAAGCCATCCAAAACCATGAGAATCAATTATCTGTGGACTACATGGTTGGTTTGGTCATTAACTGCTATAGTTGTGTTGTTATACATGTTTTTGCAGCATGGTYTACTTTATTAAAAAAAGAGATAAGAGAAGGCAGTGACTTTGGAAATACAAGGATGAGGCCTAAATTTCATAAGGACCATCCTTCTATCAGGAAAGAAGGAATAATAAGGAATACTTCTAAATTTGTGGAAGAACATATATTCAGAAGACTGGCACAGTCAGAGAGAACCTTTTACACTATTCATTTCAGTCCTGCAAGACTCCRTTTAAGTTCCCTTTCTGAATGCATGAACAATAACTTTGTTCAGTTCTCAGTAGACAGCCACACAAGGACAAAAATAGTAGAACTTGATTTAGAGAATAATATTTTATATAAGCAATATGGTGAGCGCGTAAAGAAAGTGGGTCTTTTGCATGGTGATTTGATCTCCCTGGATCATACAGCATGCCTYGAGAAGGTGCAGGTTACTCCTATCAGTATGAGAGTTTGTCAGTCCTGCTTTCAAGACCATTTCCATAGCCGGCGCTTACCAGCTCTCTAGCAGAGCTCCAGCAGCTCTAGCTGCGCTGGCACCTCTATGCTCTGAGGTTTCTATTGGATACAAGACAAGGAAGAGCCACCTTCTGTCTCCACTGTAGCCGTAGGTGCATCCATGAGTTTTTCTGCCTTTGGAAATACATGATTTTTTCTCCTTTCCTGGCAGAAGATGCAGTGCCAGAATAACCTTACTTTACACCAGCCCTTCTGGAAAATGTTTCACTCTGTTCTGCAAACTAGTACAATTGGTGGCTAAGGACAGGGAGCAGGAATAGGCCTCTCCCTTCACTTGACCCTTAAGAGGGCTTCACCTTGCTATCAGCATTCAATAGAGTAACGGTCTTAAATGTTTCTCCCAGTAACACTGAGAGAGAAGTGTAAAGACCAAGTTTGAAAACTTGGAGAAAGTTGAATCACATGAAAATATTTATGAACCAGCTTCACATGCAGTATTCAGTATCCAAGTTATCCTAATACTGATCTGAAGCCTTAATCTTTTCCCATTAGATTTTGAAGAGAACTTATATCAGGCTGAGTGCTACAATAATAGGATGTTGGACAAGGAGAAGGGATATGAAGCTTTCTTTTGGGGGGCTTATTATTGCAGTGAGGATAAGGAGTAGCAGAATTTCAGTGGGGCTGAAGAAGTACTACATGGTGTGTCAATTGCTGTGATTTGTGAGAGAAACCCACATATTAAAAACTACAGCTCTACCCAATAAGTACTTTTCTAGGTCTAGTAATAATTCAAACCATATAACCAAATGTTCCAATCCATTCTGATCTAGCTCTGTCAGACATTCCTAAGATACACTGTAAAAAATCCAAGGACCCTGAAGGTAATCACTTTACAAGCTTTATTTGTTTTGTTATAAAGTCAGGCTTTTGGAAAGCTTTCAGGACAATGCTTATGCTTGAACAAATGCCATTATAAACTTCACAAACATATAGGATACGCTGAACAATTTCTGAGGGGAAAACAAAAAAGCATTAAGCTGAATAAACCATCGTGCCCCACTCCTATCCCTTGTTCCACACATAAGCTGKAAAAAATAGATTTCTTCTGGATAAAGCAAATGCTTACCAATTTTCTTTTTTAAAAATTTGCCACCTTGACAAAACTTGCCCGTTTGCTCTATCCCAATGTGAAACCAAGATGTTTTTCTGGAACACTTTCAGACTGCACTTACTGCCAGAGTAACTGAATGTTTTATCTATTAGGCTTTAAGCCCCCAGCCATGACTACTCAAATACTGCTGATACAATGGTCTCCAAATACAGCTGCTTCTGCTAACACATACTAGGAAGAATTTTATTGTGACAGCTTATGAAAAAATTTACATAATCAAAGGAAATGTGGTAACACTTTATTTTAAGTGGCCAGTAACCAGTACTTCATCACAGGTCAACACCTACAGGAAGTGCATATGACATCCACATGAGTACTAAACGAATCCATTACGATTAGTAGTATTAAAATGAATACCAGATGCATTAACAAGGGACCACATAAAACAAAATGCTGCACAAATGTTTGCATCCCAATCCTAGCTTTCAAATAACATCAGCATATTACCCTAAAATCATTACTTTGCTATTCTGGTTCCTTTCCTAGGGAGCTTTAATGACAGTTCTTGCCCTACAGTGAATTCATATTGCATCTGGCACAGGAAATTTGGCATTTCAATTTACATAACTGTTTTCAATTGCACAAATTTGCTGTTCCCTAATTCTCAGCGTACTTTGGACAACAGTTTTAAATGCTTGACTGAGAAAGAGCAAAATTCTGAGCCAAACTTTTTTTTACCCTCTCTTCTGTCAGTAAGTTCTCATGCTTTTTCAGATGGAGGTAAAAGGAGGTTAAATTTCAAATTTCAAAGAACAGAAGTTGTCCATCAACCTTTTGCCTCATTTAATTCAGATAGCTGGGTTTGACTGACAGAGACTGGATCTTGTATTACAAGTGAGAACTGCAATCTRGGTTAAAATCCAGACACGAAAAAGTATAACGTTTCCCAGGAAATAGCATTCTCATTTATGTCAGAGCAAAAGAGACAAAGACAAATGATAATACTTCTATGAGACCAAACAAAATCAGTGCAACTTCATTATTAATTGAGTTTCAGCCGCAGATATGGAAGGCAGATGTACTTCTCTATGATACGTACCTCTCCAGATCCTACACTGCTGGATGTTGAAGAGTAAACTATGAACAAATAGTGATAGACACTACACAGTCAGTGTGAAATATCAGTGTGGAATTTAGAATAAAAACAACATAGGACAAGAGGCACAGACAGATTGGAGAGGAGGGAACCTGACATGTAGAAATAAATCAAAACAAGTAAGTTCCAAGAGGCTGTAGACCTTCTAGCTTAATCTAGTCCTAAGGAAACTCTAGAATAACTTGTAAATCTACGGAAATGTCTATGTCATTATAGTCTGATCCAGGGTTTCAACTCACACACTGAATCTTTTTACAGTTCTTGAGGGAGAAACTAGAAGCTGATATGCAAAAATTACAGAAAAATGCTAGTACAGAGGGACCGGCCAGAAGGAGAGGCAGGCAAAGCTTGGTGAATTTTGCTGCTAGTGTGTGTCATTGGGAGCAGCAATCACAAAATTACTTCTCTCCTTGCCTTTCACATCCCACGGTTCACAGATATGTTGCTCAATTTCCCACATAGGCTGCTGTGATATGTTCCATGCCTGTCATTACCTGCACATCRCAAGACAACTAGTTTGTTGTAGCAGCCTATTCTTCATAGCTGAGTTTGGCATCTGAGATGTGAGAAGGGCAGCTGGGCTTCTGAACATGACATATCCTGCAGGCCAGCACCATCTTCCTCCGAAACAAAGAAATCTGCGTATGAGGAAGAACCTCTCTGTTATAGGTTCCTAATGAGATATGTGCACCTCCTTGTTGAGTCAACAATGTCATACGACAAGCAGTGGAGCTCAAGGGAATAAGGTTTCCAGAACTATGCTGTGTTGATGCTGAGCCATGTCCAGTGCCTCCTGGCCTTTTTGAAGATAGCAAGGGCAGTTCCAGGGTGATCAGGTGGTAAGGAGACAGCAGGAATAAATGGAAGAGAGAGGAGGAGCTGGGCTCAGTGATCATAAAATGCACTGCCAAATTTCTCATGTACACCTCGGCTACAGAAAAGACAGGAACCACTGGTCTATGCGAAATCCTTCTGTTATGCTAAAGCTTTCTTGGCAACCTGGCCTTTCCCTTTTTTTCCCGTTTCCATTAACTGCTGCCACTGTTCCACCCACTACAGCTGTTCAGCAACCTCCCACTGCCTACTCACCAGTGTGTCCTACACCCTTCCTACTCCTGGTCTTCCCATTGCTACTTCCCATTGCCCAGAAGGACACCAATCTTGGGGTTGGCAGATTGGGGAGAAGATTAAAAAGGGCAGCTACGATCCTTTGACCATAGAATCTCTGTAACGGATTTAGAAAAAAGCCACAGAAACACAAACTACAATTATGTAGCACAATTACAGCTCCCGTAGACTTTTCTGCTTGATTTTCCCCACTTGTTTACAAATTCACTTCACAAAATAAATGACCAATGGCATCTAGAAAGTCAGTCAAAGTAAACAGTTTTAAGAGACCTTGAGACAATAATTTTGAAAAGAAAATACATTGTTTTATTTAAGCACCCTCCAAAAGGGATGCATGGTATAAATATATATAGATTTTTCAGTTTTCTAATAATCAGATGTAGAGAGAGGGCTATGGAATATATATATACAGATGTGTCTATCTGTGTGTATATTGCTGTAGATTTACTGTACTCTCTTAAAATAAGTACAAGATCCAGTTTACATCTGAGAGGTCCTTCAATTATGAGGCAAGAGTAAAAATTCTATCATTAAAGCAAAATCCTACAGAGGAAAAAGGACTTGAAGCTATATTAGTTGCTTCTTCCCTATAGTTAAAAACAAGAAAAATATATCCAAACCCCAGAGTCTGTGTTGAGGCTACTAATGTCACTGCCAATAAGAGTTAAAATTTCAGTTTCTGTGTTTGTCTTCTTTGGATACATTTCAGACTACTTTTACAATATGTGCTCTGACAGGGAGGTCTAAAAGAGAGCTGCCAAAGTCCTCTCTCCTCATGCACACAAAAGTATTAATAATCAACTCTTTCTTAACTCTCCCACTTTTTTGACATTGTTGATGCACAAATAAACTAACTTAGCCATTTTTTTTAAAGGAAAAGGATAGAACAGATATAAGTATTTGTAGAAAACTGGAGAAATTTTCAAGCGTTACATTTTCAGAACTACTAACACAAAATTAAAACTAATACTTAAAATGGTCCCAACAGTTTAAGGTGTGGTTCAATGACTAAAACTCAGTTTAGAAGCCTTCCATAATTCCAGTGAAGTCAAGAGGGTTTGAATGAATTTGACACAGTATATTTATAAAATATATTAAGCATATGGCAATAATATTATATAGGTTAAAAGATTTCTTACAATTTTAGCTTAAAGAAGCTTTGACCTTGTAGAACTGGAAAAATGCAATTTATAATATTTCATTAGTTTACTGGTGCTCCATTTTTTCTGGATTATGCAATTTCATTTCATATTCCTATGAATCCATTCATATTCAATAAACACAATTCTATAGTCGATCGAATACTGATTCAAAATAAGAATAGGGAGAATCCACTTTGAAATCCTCAGAATTGAAAAAATTACCATTTCAAGACAGCCTGATTAAATAACTGATGTTTATACCAGTATTTTGGGGGAGTGAGGGAGAAGGTTAAGCATTTCATCATTTTGAACACTAAAAAGCCTGTATATTTGAATTACTTACATAATATGGTCAGAAAAGGCCTAGTCTACTTTTAGATGTGAATTTAAATAGTTTACATCAACTTCAATGTAAGCTGTGTGCAGGCACTCTCAGGCAGAATTACAAGATGAAATGGTCCATTTTCTTTTTTATGACTTGCAAAGAGCAGGTACAAATCATGAAAAAAAGCATTTAGGTCTTTACACAGGTCTCAGTTTCTGAGATCTAAAAGCTAAATGTCAAGAAGAGTATTTCACAAATCTCTGCTGCACTGCCTGTTGTTTTCTCTGTAGAAGACAGCTTCTAATAGTTAATACATTTTGGTGTTTTCATGCTGTCTTTTCTGCATCTGTCATAAGGGCAGAGTTTTCAGGATGCTTAAATAAATTGTGGGTTTTAAGAGGAAAAACAGTATGATTTGAAGGGTACTATATGAGTACCAAGCCAGTCAGAGAGCATTTTCTAGTCCAGAGTCTGAACTAGACATTGAAAAGTACTCTTGGTTTCTGGTTTTGTAATACTGAACAATTCTGGCTTGACTTCTTCCAAATGGAAACAACATTAGTCATTTAATCCTGCCTTTGGAAGGTTTCTATACTGTCTAGCAAAACCACTGCATTGTGTATACCTCTGTGGAGCCTCATAAAAGAACAGTTAAAGAAACAGAAAGAAATTCCACATCGCTCTCTAAGATTATTGATTTTATTCCTCATTTATTGTTCTAGGATTCTAGCTATTATTATTTTCTCACTTCTTATACAAGCAGTCTTCCCTATTTCCTACCTGCACCGGTTATTGTAACAAAATGCTAGTTGACTTTTGGAGATTTCTGAAATTGACCTTACATAGATGTCAATAAATGATTCTTAAAAACCTTTTCAGCAGGTGTCTTCAACAGCTCTTGATGAGATCATATCAAAGATGAAGTTTGGACTAACCTTACCCAGAACAAACTGAAGTGCCTTACTGAAAGACAAAAACCAGGGAAGAATAGAGACCTCTAGTTACGATCTACATTCATCTCAAACTGAGCATTTCTTTTAGAGAAAGCTAAAGGAAAAGGTGTCATTCTAAACAAAACAGCTAACCAGCAGGGGGAATTGTTTGTTCTGGTTACTGTCTGCCATGCCAATGCTGCCATTTTAGGAGACATGAAAGATGGATGGGGAGATTGAGGAGAGACGTAGAAAGGCTCATGAAGAAAAAGAATGGAGCCAAGATTCAGAAGCTTGTGAGACTATAAACTGTACAAATTCAGAGACAACTAAATTATGCTAAACAAAGTGCCTGCTCAAGAGACCAACTCAATATGTCTGGGCAATTTCCCGTCTTGAACACGACTGAGTCAAAAAAAAACCAATCCGAGTCGTATTCAAGACAGCCCAAAGTTTGAGAGAGCTCCTTGCAGAAAAGAGAAAAGCCTTTTCCAAGAAAGGCTTAGTGTAAGAGATAGCTTCAGCCTTGTTTCCTTAAAGTTCTGTTCAGTTTGTGTTCTTGATTATTCCGCCAGAACTTCTCTTTCTCCTATGAGATCAATGACAATCTGCAGGCTGCTCTGATCTATGATAGTTGATGCTGACTCAGCTAAAGTCAAGTCAAAGAGGCAGCTCCCACAGTTGTGCCAGACTATGAGCATCACCCCAGTGAAGGGTTCACATCAAGGGTTCAGACAGTGGGATCAGCTTCATTGCCCACTTCATTCATGTTTTATCAACTGCAGCTGATGGACTCTTAGACATTTCTGTAGGTATGCAAAGTACAGGAGAAGACAAATATGAACGTGACCAAGGAAGGATATGGTAGTCAGTTCCATGGTTGGATCTGGAGCCAACAGTGGCAACAGAGCCAATGACTTCAGTGACAGTTTACAAAATTCAGTACACTTTATATTAGCAAATGTCATAAGCCAGCTAAATTGCTTGCTAGACTTTATTCTTACTGCAATAGCTTCCTGACATACCGTCAGTGGCTCAGCCAAAACTAAAACTTGAAGCAGTAAAAAGAACAATGCAAAACGCAAGTTCCAGCAACTGTTTTGCAAAAGGAAGGTGGAAATCTTGAGAACATCTATCTCCCATAACCCATCCCAATCCCAATAGAGAACAAACCTCTTTCCCACACAAGTTTATATTTACATGCCAAAATGATTCAAAAGAAAAATCTTGTGTCATCTCTTGAGCTATGACATAAATTGGTAGAACAGCCAGTAAATGTAAGAATGAACAAAACAATTAGCAGCAGAAGGATGATGACATCCTAGCTGAACACAGCCTCACAGTCAGTAATGGCAAAGTTACAGTGCTAAAATTGCCAGGGCTAAAACAATGCATCTAAGTAGCTATTTACATGTTCAACATGATGATGTCCTGCTTTTCCACTCTACACCATCTTCAGCTTCCACTTCTCCCAAAATTTCAAGTAAATGGAAAAGGAGATACAATGGCTCACACAGGGCAACAGTCATCAGTGACTCACCAGACCCAGTCATTTTAGCTCATCACATTAGATACCATCTTGATTGTAAAGAGAGCTTGACTTCTCAACCTGCACTGATTAAAACTAGTTCCAGAGGCTCAGACTGGACAGAAATGACCAAAAATATCTGTGTAGCATAGTCAAAATGTGAAGATAACTTTGTAATTATGTACTGATTGATTTTATTCTAGGCAAAAAGAAGCAGTGATCCACTATGGAGAACTCACTCAAATGTGCCTGTGCATCTTATTAAGCCGTATATTTTAGAGGATTATCTGTAGTTTATCCAACAGTAAACCACAATTGCCTCCTCACTTGCACCTGGATATTTACTTATGTTAATCGTGAGATGTTCCAATTTACTAGGAATAGATAGGCATTGCTTCAGTTATTTTCAGTCATTTACATTTTTCTTTTTTTTTTTGAATATTAAAAAGCTTCTCAGACATCTTCTAATACTTTTTACCATAAACAGTCATGCTCAAATACTAAATATCCTTTTGAGTTTTTCTGTCACTTGCGGTTTTCTACTCCAGCTTGTGAACAGTTTTGCAGATGGTTTTCATTTGAAAGCTAAAATGAGGTGATCTTTTATATTATTATTGTTCATGCTTGTTCATGACTGGCTTTCTTTCAACAAAATACAGTATTTGTGTACTCTGTTCCACTAGTACATAATGTGCAAGAATTTTTCTTTGTAAGAGTCAGGAATCTTGGCCAATTTCAATCTCTATACATAAACATTTGTCTGCACTGCTCTGTTGTTTATCCCACTCAGAGAGAGATGAGGTGCAACTGAGTGCATTGGGGGGGGGATATAAATAGCAACATACACTATTGCATATAAGTTCATTGATCAAAACAGACAAGTATGGGTCACAGAGAGGGTGATGGTCAAGTGAGCACCTCTTTCCCTCACAAAGACATTGAAACAAAAAAACAGCTTTTCAAAGCAGATAGTTTAGACCAACAAATTATATATGCTGTTATTTTAAGTGAATGAGCAATTAAAATGTCAGTGAAACTATTAGCATACACAAACTCAGCTCTAGAAATTCAATCATATCCAAATTCAGAACAATAAGAGAATAAAACAAGGCTCTGATTAGAAGTATGATCCACCTTAAACCACAGTACTCTATGTCGATTCCCTAGACTTCGGGTCTGTCTTACGCATACAAAGTATGCATGTTAGAGAATACGATAATAACCCCTGAATTACTTGTTTCTTCTACAGTACACCAATCACTAGAGGTGAGAACGGTGAGAAAATTGGCCGTCAAATCTAAAACCAGTCACGTTGCTCCTTTCACCTTTGAACGCTAGAATTTAGGAAATTTGATAGTTGATTACTGACTTAATATTGAAAGAAAAATAAGATATCACTTCAAGGGTTGGAAGAATATCATATCAGGTGACACTGTCTACAAATGAGTTGATCTCTCTGCTGCCTTTCAAACTAGGCAGATATTCTGATAGGAATCATATTCAAGCTAAATATGACTGAATCTGAATCATTTTATCCAACATTTATCAGATAATTCCCATGTTACTACAATTTTGCTCCCCAAGGCCAACTACAGGGATGTGAGAATGCTTTTAAAAATTAATCTTCACACCGGAACAGACATGCATGCTTATTACAGATCACACAATTGGTTGTGCACAAAAAGTTAAGGCCAGATTCCCGGTTAAGGGCCCCAAGGGACCAAACCCATCTATTTCTTCTCAGTCATCTCATATACCACCCTCAGCATCAGCTCTTGGGTCATGGGGGCAGACCAGAGTTCCAGCTATCTTTAATGTAACAGCTAAATCCTGGGACCACAGCCAGCAAGTGGAAGGCAAAAGGATCTATATCTCACTCTCCAGCTGGGTATAGAAGTGTCCAGAGATTAATCAGCTTCCCTGCAAGCCCTTGGATACGTTGTGTTTAGCACCACAGTGTAATGGCTTAGGTCACATATAGTCCAGTTGCACTCATGGCTCCATTCTAGAAAGATAAAGCCACAGCAAGAGATTATTTCCAGAAAATATCCACATTTCATCTGTAAATGGAGGGCTTCAGCTTTTCAATAACATCTTTTTCAATGTTCAGTTATAAGAAAATCTGGCTTTCAAGGGGCTAATTTGTTAGTCATAAAATCACCTTGCAGACAAAGATTTTTTTGTTTCCTTCAACATAATGAATGCCTTAAAAATACCATGGTATTCAAAACTCTTTCCATCCAGGCCAGTAACAGTGATTTCTAATCACATATCAGCAAAAAAAACCCTTTAATTTATTGATAAGATTCCTTATCTAAGTATGATGTGTGCTTATCCAAAATCAGGTATTCAATAGAAAAGAATCCAATTATCACTAGTGGGCTTTGAGACAAAGCTATTTACATCTGCTGTCAATACATCACCATTTGAAATGGAGAGCTTTCTTCGTATCACACTTTATGACACAGCTGTTAAAAAAACCAATGGTTCTTGCAGTAGAAAATACGTATCAGTAAATGAACATAGACAGGTCTCATTTTCCTGTGGAAATTTCTAAATCTTTAATGTTTCTACCCAGTTGTGCAGCCATGATTTATGGGCTAGCATTTCAGAGCTCAAACTCTACTAGCTAAATGGATGCAAATGAATGCCTGGCTTTTCTTTATATACTATCACCATTATTGCATAGGATGCATTCAGTTGCTGGGTTGGAACTCTGTTTCTCTGTTTTCATTTTCATTTGAGATAATGATCTGTCATACAGTATGTCAGGCAGATTTTTGGAAAAGTTACTGTCTTCTGCCTCACTGATCTCCAATTGAAACAGTTTGTTAGCCTAGTAACCAAGATGAGATATACTTGTGTTTTGTCTCAGCCCAGAGTAAGACAAGATGGGGAACCAATAGAAAAGAACCAGTAGGACTGTAAAGATACCTCTTCAGCTCTGTGGCACAGTGCCCATTGACGTTTTTGGCTCCACAGTAGTCATCCTGGAGTGCAGAACCCACAAAGTTTCTCTGACATTACATTGGCCATTCAGTGGGGTGCCCTTCCCTTCCATAATGCACCCCAATAGACAGAAGGGAGAATGAGCTGGCACTGAGTGCTTGGGTGTTAGCTGGACATGGAGAATTGAAGCACGGAGATGTGAAAAACATTTTAGGTTTCTATTCTTTCTGGCTTTAACCTCAGAATGCTGGTAAAGCCAACAAAACCAACAATGGCTAAACAAAATCAAATCTGTTCAGGATCCACTTTCAATTTTCAAGAAACACTGATCACATAGAAATGCTGTGAAGCCTCCTTGAAGATCTGAACACAGAAGTCAAACTGAATTTTATCCACAATCATTCTTCAATTTAATGCCCCTCCATTCTTTCACTTGAAGGAAGTATTTTCAACTTCATGTTGTAAACCAACTGTTGTGCTCCACACCAGAGGTAGAAAGCAGGYAAACCATACTGGAAGTCCCTTGGGTGAAAGGTAAGACATTAAATACCTGACAAAATACTATTATTCAACAGGAAGATCACTGTGTTCTCCTATTAACAGGAGTTACAAAACAATTGGAGAAAACATATTTCCAGGAGGAGTACATTCCATTAACCTCACACAGCATGGTAGAAGTTGTCTCAATTTTTAATCTCTAACTTTGAAGAAACATGGATACATGAAAGCAGTAGCTAATTGTGTTCAATTCAGAGCTAAAAGTAAACAAATCTCAATGGAGTTGCAATTTTGACTTCCTGTTAGACTGGTTGGTGAGGAGGATACATCTGCCCAAAGTGCAGTCTGACAACCCAAGCATTCCATTGTAGTTGAACATTTTTTTCCCTGCATTCAGTAGACCAGCAGTATGACTATGGTCATGTGTTCTGTATGAAATACAAGTAGGAATTTCCATTCCTTTTATCTTTTTTCATATCATTCCACTCAAAGTCACTCACTTCTGTTCATATATATGAACTTCTGCAGATTTTCTTATGTAGACTTGCTTAGATATTTGCCCTGTCATCAAAATATGTCACACAGCATTTCACCCATCATTCTTATAATGTGCTCACTGAGCCTGTATTCATTTAAGACATGCATAAGAATACCAAAAAAACAAAATGCCTAAAGAAAATCTATTAAAAGTGGGGTTAGAGGTATAAGTTAAAGTTCCAGTTGCTTCGTTGGTAGGTTACATCAACACAGATTATTTTAGATATCATTGAAGAAAGCACTAGTAGATCCTAGGAAGCATAGCAAGGTACAACACTGGGTATCCTTCATGCATCTGTTCCGTCTACTTGCAGTGATGGCAGGAAGCATAAGGGTGTGCTCTGGGTCTTTTTTGTTTGCTGGGGGGGTTGTTTTGTTTGTTTTGTTTTCTGGGTTTTTTTTTTTTGTTTGTTTGTTTTTTAAGAAGTAGGGGGTCTTCTTTGGATTTCAAGGTCACTTACAGCATGTGTCTTGTCTCGATGTCTCACATCACCATACTTGATGTCTCACATTTCATCATCTTGATCATGTCTCTGCACAACCTACAGTCTGCCTTGTCACAAAGTCATACTGTGAAGGGAACTGTCAAACATGATTGCACCCAAGAGAACAAGATGCAATTCATGATATTACAGACATCATTGTCAATGTCAACAGAAAGAGTCACTGCTAAGATAAAGCTGGCAGATGGAAGCCAGACATCCTGGAAAATAATGGAAAATAATACAGTTGGTTGCCAGTGTGAATTGCTTTCAGGTGGTCCGGTTCATCCCTAATTAAGATAGCACCCTCAGCATGCAATCCTAATGAGCCCTCAGCAAAGGCATAACGAGTCCTAATTCTCATCTTGCCTAGTTGCCTTTCTCAGTGTGGGTTGGTTACTATGCAAGAAGTGAGGCATATCAAGTGTCTTGCATTTGCTAAGTGAAGTGGGAGTCAGATCAGATTAAAAATTTGATTAGTTCATTTGTGTGTGTCTGTTTTAAAAAAAAGGTGTTGGAATATGCTTAATGGGTAAACTAGGCTAATTTTTGTTCGTTACTTTTTGTAGAAGCATTAGGAAGATAGAAGTTTATCTTAATAGCACTAGAGTAGGCATACAGTATACATAACATAGAAGGCTTGCTTTAAGACTTGAGATTACTCATTTATATTGGGATTCTATCTCAAAGCCTTGAGAAAACTAGCTTCACCATCACCACCTGGTAGTTAAGTGAACTTTGTAACAAAGTTTCAGCGAGAAAAGTTGGCAAGCTGGTATGAAAGTTAGATCTTTCACAAGAATGCATGGTCTAGAGGCCAGGAAGAAGACCTGGCCTTCATTCCTAGCTGAACCACAGAATTGTTCTATTGCCTTTAGAAAATTTCCTTACTGCTCAGGGAACCAACTAAGCAAAAATATATACACAGTCTTGGTTTGCTGTTTTCTGCTCACAACACCAAGGTAGATTCCTTGTCTCATGGGCATCTTGCAACAGCCGTTGTTTACAACATCCTTGAGCAAACTAAATTTTAAAAGTATTAGTTAACATGATACGGTTAACCACAGACAATTCTAATGCACAAATATTTGTCCAGAACCTATTTGGCTTCCCCCCCCCCCACAAAGAAAGAGCCATTTTGACTGATGAAGTAAAATGTTTCATTTTGAAACCTATTTTAGGCCTGTAGTTGCTTCTTTAGTATGAATGAATGATGAAAATAATACTTCAAAAGCTTTGCGAGTAGGAAACATAATAGAAAGCAGACCTTCCCTAACAGTATCACCTTGGGTCATATAATAACGCATACATCTACTTTACCTTATCACGTAACAAAGGCGGTCATGTAGCACCAAGCAATATCTTTAGAATGTTGTATCCTCCAACATGTTAGTTCATAAAGAAATAATGCAATTTGATAGGTATCCGGATATTAATCTGGATCTGCTCAAGTAAACTCATTTGGGAGTATATGGAGTAGAGATAAAATAAAAAAGATTTGCATTTTATTAACAAATCTTGCCTTCTTCTGATTATCACTCATTAGAGTTTTATTTTATACACCAATGCTTTAAGCATTTGGTAAAAAAGTTGGTGAAAAATAAGAAGAGGTACTCAATTAATGTGAATTAATGATGAAGAAAATGAGGCTTGCAGGGAAACAGACACACTGTGTCTGTGGTGATATGTGTAAAGGTACAGAGCCCAGCATAATGGGGCCTGGAACTGCATGGTGGCAAAAGATGAAAATAAACTAGTTCCTTTACAAGAAAAGGCTCCTCCTTTTTTCCCCTCAGTGCCTCAGCAAGCTGTCAATGCAAGATGTCAATGCCACAAGGAGTTTCTAGCATTCACACTCTTCTGATCTAACACAGATATGCAAGTTCTGATTTAAGAAGCTCTCATATCTACTGGTGCAACTGATATCTCTTGCAATAGATAAAAACTGACACAACTATTTTATCCCCATCTCCCCTCAGGCAACTGAATTTTTACATTCCTTTTACATTCCTTTTTTTAGTGTTAAGCGTTGCCAGATATCAGCAGAGACTCTTCTAGGAATTTGTACTGATGTTAGAGCAGTTTGGGAATTCTCTATGAACATTTTTTTAAAAAACAAGGAAATATGAAAACTAAACAAGCCATGAGAAAGTCAATTTTGTAAGGGAAGGTCAGTTTTGATGCGTGTTACACAGTTGCAAAATTATCATCTTGTTTTGACATTTTCAAAACGAAACAGTTTATTTCCTTGGCCAAAATGACTCTTTGTTTTGAAATTAAGTGAATTTATGCCTAAACTAAAAGTTCAGTAAAAACATCAGCAACACCACAAAGAAATAAATTGGCTCAGTATGTTTTGAAATAGCAAAACATAGAGGGTTTTCTGTTTTTTGGCTGGACACTAGTTCAGAAGGAAACTTTCCCGTGACTATCAAAGCACTGTGACAATGCTATGCAGACATTGTTCCATTCACAAGTGTCAGACAGGAAAAACAATGCCAAACTGATTAGGAATCTATTACACACAAAGTTGAGCCAAGAACTCAGAACCTTCTGAGATTCCAGCTAGAGCTAGGAGGCTTCTCAGACGGTCCTCTAGCCTACCCCATATGCCAAAGGCAAGATCTAGTGTGCTTAACTAGTCCTGAGAGATGTTTGCCTACCCTATTCCTTAAAGGCAGCAGTGGATGGCAGTTTTCCAGGGTCTCCCCCGCCCACCCAAGTGATTCTGTTCCAGTCTTCAGATATCTCCAGCTCTATGTACATGGCTACCAGTAGAAGCCTATAGCTTTCCCAGACCCTAGCTTTGAAGATCAGCCTCAGAAACACTGAGGAAGCCTCAGAATTAATGTCAGATGGCTGGCTTCTGAATCCATATTCAATCATTTTAAGGTCTGGAAGGCCATGCAATAGGTGCCAGAAAAGATCATGCATTTTTCTAGCACAGTTTATAAGACTCAACTGACCCAAATGGGTTTTATTTGCCATTGCTATTAACAGGCATCCTTGTGGTGAATTATAGTCATGGAAAAATGTCAGTGGGATAAGAAGCCACAGGACCATACTTATCTGTTACAACTAACTTGTGGTGGAAGGCTTACTGCTTTCACCAAGTTGTGAAGACTGCCTGTTAGGACTATACTCTTTTTCCCCTTGATTAAAACACTACTTCTTCCCCATGGTCTTTGCCAGGACATATTCGTACACAGGCAAAATAAATAATTGTCTAGCAATAAGCAGGTAGCTTACACCATCAGGCTGGGGAAAGGTTGAAAGAACTGTTAGAGTACTGAAGCAGCACAATGGAAAAAGTCTTCACAAGAAGGATCACAAGAAAGCAGGAATAAGGCTGTTGCTACTGTCAAGACAGTTTAGGATATAGCAGCTACTGCTAGCAAGCGATATCCCATTGCAGCAGCAACTGTCACTCGTGAGTTTTCTTCCTCCATTTCCCTAACAGCTGGAACAAACCTAATTTTTCAGAATCCTTTGCATCTCGAGTTCATCTTATCCCCAGTCCCTTGCTTTGACAGGAAGGATTTTTGCCCTTCATTTTGGGGGCGATAGCGTTGAATTTTGCCTACCGCTGAGAGGCTCTGAGAAAGACTTGCTCTAGGAGTAGAGGAGAAACACAGGGTAAACAGCATTAACCAATTTCATTTTTTATATCAGTTTCAAATAAACTTCAAAGACAAACTGTAATAACAATATCCTTCTCAAGCAAATAAGTTACTTAATCACATCTCAAAAATAAAACTCTGTAAATAATTAGAAGTATTTATCTGCAGCAAGTTTTATAATCCTGTATGGTAGAAATGTTGCTGAATATTACCATGTAGGTGTCAAAACTTCATGTGTTTCTCCATGGACAGGGATCCAATCCAAGGTAGACCCAAATTCCAGTGAATGACAGAATGAGTCAGAAAAATCTACACTTTTTGGAATCCTAAAGTTTAGAATAGCAATTTCTTTTAGCATCCCCAAAACTGCTTTCTCCTAACTGTAGGTTATAAAAACTAATTTGAGTCACATAACTGTAATCTTAATTATTCACAACAATTAACTGCTTCGTTTCCAAAAGTTATTTATTGTTTAAATGACAGCATTTATTATCAGCTGAGAATATACTTATTGCAAGTAGAGAGGAGCAAAAATATATGTGATTTTTTTATGGAACTACGTGGTTATTCTTACCTTGGTTTTGCAATTACAAATCCCAAGCTATTCAGAAATAGACACATAGCCAATAAAATAACTAGAAAGTTCTATTACTTACAGTTTTTACCTATTCATCTATGAGTTTTCTCTTTTTAGAGAATTTTTAATTCTACTTTTAGGACTATAAGGGGAATGAGAACTAAAATTACAGCCCTTGCATTACAATAAAACAAAGTGGAGGATTCTGGAAAAAAAGGCATCAGCACTGCAGAAACCTATATACAAAGAATGGAATGTGTTTCTGTGCTGCCTATGAAAAATACTCTCATCAATATTTCATTAGTTCCAGACCAGGAGAAATCAAGCAAGAGATGACTCCAATACATGATTAATTGCATGCAGGATGCATGTCCCACTACAATTCCTCCATTTATATCAGACTAATTGGACCAACTATTCACCTCATCAGGCTCAAGAGACTTCTAAAGCATTTGTTAAGCTTCCCAGCTGAGGATCATAACCATCTTTCTCATAGCTCCATGGAAGTAGTCATTTGAGAGAGAAAAATGACAGCTCAGATGGCACATAAGCACTATGAGCTCTTACCCATCACCATGCACAGCGCCATGCTTCCAGCAAGCTAAATCAACAAACCAAACCTGAGCAGTAGAGCATAAGAAGCAGAAATCCTTTGTGCCTCCAGAGTTTTGGTCCTGCAATAAGCATAGCTTAACTATGCCCAAAGATCAGCATCTTCATTATCTAGGGAGGGGCTAAAGGATTAGCAGGTGTTTTTCCATGTCTAACTACAACTTTAAAGCAAAGTAAGGGCCAGGCTGGGAGAATGTGTGATGCCTAAAAAACAACTACGTACCACATGTCACTATAGAAAAACATCCAGGTATATTTACTTGTATGTTTACTTTCCACACAACATTAAACAGCTTGAAACTTAATTTATGCACCAATATAAAAGAAACATCTGCAAACTGTGCCACCACTCCAGTAGGTTCACCTTGCAGCAACACTTAAAATGGACAACATGAAGTTTCAGCTGTAGCATCTTTTCAAACTGAGCAAACTTTCAGAGGCTCAAAAGTTATTGTTGCAGGAGGAGAGATCAAAGGCCTTGTAGCAGGTGTTTCAGCAGCTGTTCCTGTCCAACTTCTGCCCAAATAATTCACAGCTGGCTGTGAAAAAGTGCTTTTCTTTTCTTTCTTTCTTTTTCTTTTCTCTCTTTTTTTTTTTTGGGGGGGGGGGTATGTGCAGAAGAGGCAATTTTTCTGCTCACCACCTGGCTAGTTAAAGACTCACTTAGGCTCAGCTGTGCTGGACAGTTCTGAAAGGCATCTTTCTGTCTGGCTAAAATGCATCCGTACATTTACCTCCACTCCCTGCAAGGCAAGTACAAAAGTTGGGAAGGAAATGGAAAGGCCAAATCTTTATACAGTGCAGCGCATCATGTCACAGTTGTAATCAAGATACATCCATTGACCTCCCAATGCTTATTGTAATGGGGTGCTAGAGCAATAAGGAAATAATTTGGCCTACTGCTTGCTAACGTCTGTTAGCAAATTAGAAGTGGCCCAGAAAACAGCCGCACAGAACAGAAAATAAACTATCCAATGAACAAGTGAAACCTAACTTTTCAGGGTAAATTTCATCATGGCTTGTATCGCGTGGGCAGAAAATTTCTGATGAACTGCCCCTTAATGCACAAAATCCAAAATGTGAAAAATAAAGCCAAACAATTCGATAGAATTTTGTTTTGAAAAAAAAGGAGGGGATTCTGATCATCATTTTCGTATTGAAAAAAAGTTTCATTTTGGCATGAAATTTGATATATTTATATTAAAAATTGAACTACATATTTGAAATGAAACATTGAATTACTCCCTTCCCAGCAATGTCAGCACCACTGAAAGCATTAGGTAGAGATTTTACAAAAATGAAATGTCATTGAAAGCTTTGACAGAGAGTTCTGATTTGACAGAGTTGCTTTTTCCAACGGGAGACAAAAAAATGTGTTAGCAAAATGATCAAGTCTGCTTTGTGACCTCCGGATTTGAGCTATGTTATACAGTTTTTGGCTGCAACTGAGGGAATGAAATACACTCTACTACCCTTTAGCAGGCAACATTTAAAGAAAAATATACATCAATTTTTTCCCCTTTCAGTTTGTATTTAAGCAAAGTTAGTGCACCTGCAAAGAGTCAAGGGGACTGTCCTAGAAAATGACCTCCTTTCTCTAGAGAACAGTGTGAAAGCAAAATAAAGCAGTGTTTGCTTCCTTTTTACTGTCCTGCCAGATCAAATCAACCCTCACCTGGGCAGACCATCTGGAGTGATGAAAAGATAGCTCAGTGTCCATACCTTTTCAACTTCTTGGTCTCTCTCCTGAAACAGTCAATTTTTCAATTCCTTCAAATGCAGAAAGTTGAGTACTAATTCAGGCAGTTTAAAACAAACAAGACAAGTTGGCAAAAACCCTAGGGAACTGATAGTGAGGAGTGGTTTGCTGACCTAAGCCATCCTAAATTTTTGAATGACTTCAAAGGAGCCACCATTATACAGCAGAGGAAACGCTAGGGTCAGAGATATGGATTCTATCTCCAGTAGCACCATTTCCTAACTATGCTACCTTAGCATTCTACTTAATCTCTGTGACTGAAATAATTTAACCACTTCTATAACACTGAGGCCTACAAATTACAATAACTTTACATGTTATGCATTATTAATATAGAATGTCAGATATTAGCCTGAGGTTTGCCCAACTTACTGTGGTAATTTTACTCTTGGATTGCAACACACCTACGCTGCAACTAACCAACTTCAGGCAAATAATTTCAGTGAATTCACTCTCAGTCAGAATGTTTATGAATGTTGCACTCTTAATGGACTAAAAAAGGAAATATGGTACCTAAAGGCTCTCATATCTACTTCACACAGTATATAAAAATTACCTTTGGATTTAAGCCTTGTGTGCAAGGAATTTATATAACGGTATATAAAAATATGTTCCTGGCACATTTGTGTATTTGTAAGAGCTCAGAGGATTTTATAGTTCTAGCTGAGTGATATACAGCACAGACTGTTTGAGGAGTTATTTTGTGCTTTGCAAGCAAGATAAATAACCACTTTGAATTGTTTTGAGAAACCTATACAAACATGTAATTCAAATATTTCAATAGCTAAAATACCTTGCTTTAACAAGGGCTTGGGATACATTTGCTTACAGGTATGGGCAGATTTTCCTGAAGAATAAAGGTGATTGTAGTCTCTGTTCCGGCTTTCCTAGTTATCATTATTGAGCATGCCACGTAGCCCACAACAATGGACAATGTTAAAAAAAAAGCAGGCTCTTTCTGCTCTAGTTTTATCTTCCAGTGTCACCATTAGAACCAGCCACAGACTTTCCTCTTTTCAGATATGGAGGGATATGGCTGAAACAGGACCCATACTCTTAACCATACCCTCACATGGAAGGTCATACTGGAGAGAGGTAAGAGTTCGTTCAAGGTAAAAGCTGAACATTCCTTCCCCAGCAACCCATGAAAACGACTCTTCCTCTTTTACACTCTGCTTTGCTCCAGCTGTCTGGCCATCTTGTACCCTACAGACTATTCAATGAATACTACAAAGGCCTTTCCCACCCTCTCTCAAATCAATTCACTCTGTGCTCAAAATTAATCTTGCTGAATTGGCTTCACTGCTGCACAGTAATCTCAGGAGTAAATATGGCTAAATTATGAACACACACATAAAAGCTGAGGCTATCATTCAGCCTGTGGCTATATTGGTCTTTGCCAAGAAGTTAGTACACTCCAATACTATTTGCAAATGGACTAGAAAAGACAAATTCACAGAGTTTCATGCTAACTGTGAGAGGCTAAGCATCTTCAGCATTCTGGATCTTTAAATGCAAGCCTTCACACGGCAGGGGCACTCGTTACAAATTTATGAAGGCCTCCAGGATCCTTAGAGGGAGGATCAATAGCTATGATTATTATTACAAATGTATTGCAGTTTGGCAGTGCTGTATCTAGTGGAAGTGAAGAAGAGACAACAGGCAACTAACTGTATGATGACCTGAGGCATAGCATGAGTTACTTAACTGTCAACTTTTAAGAAGTGATGGCTACCTGCATCTCATGCTGAAGCTGTCTCTTGGGACTTAGCCCCATTTGTAAGGTGTATGGGACTTACCTTCAGGGCTGAGCAGTGACATCAGGGTCAAATGAGGCTAAGAGAGTGAGATTAGAGCAGTGTGCAGGGAAATGCAGAGCATGGCAGAGCTACACAGACAGCTGTAACAACCCTTTTTCTTCTATAAAACCTGCTTAGAGCCTGCTTTGTTACAACTCTCAGGGACTACAAATTTGCACAGCTGGCACTAGCTGCCATATAGTGAAAGGGTTGTTCTTGTAAACAAGGTATCTTGTTCCAGTCCATACAAATGAAACACAAATGAAACATGGTGATGTATAGAACACAGAGCAGACATCAGCCACACTAAATCCAAAGATAACATATTGCAAGATTCAAGCCTCAGCTTTGCAATTGGATCTACCTGGCCAGAAAGGCCCCTTGCAGAATCCAGTTACAATATCAAAACTTTCAGCTATCCGTAGATGTCAGTTAGAAAACATAGCTTCATACCAGTCTGTCTTCTTTACTCACTTGAGTTTTGCCTGTATGTAAGCAGGTCATCAGTGTCCATCTTCACTCTCAAGTTTAGTCCTCCTGGAGTTTTATCCTGAGGGAATTGTTCACACTGTACTCCAGCCTTGCTGCCCACATCCCTTTACAGGGAGCTAATGGAGTCCTGGCTAACCTCACTGTTCAAACAAAAGAGTAAGGGGAGGGATGCAGGCAGGGAAGTGCCTTCAGCTTCCGAAAAGCTGTTCCATGTGCTCTGTGAGTCATCTTGACTCCTTGAGACAGATTACCGAGTGGGAAACTGCTGGGTAAAAGATGTTATGAACTTAGCGGCAGCTTGTCTCTGTTATAGAGATCCTGGTGCAGGAGAAGGCTTCACTGAGTCCCTTACCACCAATGCTGAAACACAAGCATGTGGTGGGTGCAGTCTTACAATTAACTCTTAACACATGCATGTCCATTCACGCTGTTATGCTGAACCTCATCTCTACGATGCTCTTGCTCTTAGTAGACAATCCTTTGATTTGAACCTGCCCTTGCCTGTGTGATAAAATTCTGAGTCCAGTTCTACAGGTCAGAATCCATAGGTCTCCCATGATGATCACAAAACCTTCTTATATAAACTTTCCCTAGACATTTGTTTTTCCCCTCATACTAAATCCCTTGAGGTCATCCAAAGTCAGTATCTGCTGCTGCCATAGTAACTGCAGCAGTAAGGATGGAGGCAGCATTACAAGCTTCCACTTTATTGCATCTGGATTTTAAAATATCATGCACAATTATTATCTGCCTCCCCTGGCCTTCATTTATTTTGCTCAGGCAAGCAGGCCTTGCAAACCTGAGGTTGAGTAGACTCAGCAGCACCAAACAGTCAATGATTTATTAAGTCAAGCTGTAGGCACAGTAATGCTCACCAGGTGGCTAATAAACAGTCTTTGTGAAATA
>NW_028186479.1:2333063-2389378 GCF_003343005.1 Rhea americana | reverse complement strand
ATGTGTGCTTTGAATGTTAAGCAGACATAAACTTGGCATTTTCTAAGTCAGTATAATTCCACAGTGAAGGAGGGGGAATATATTAATGTAGAATTACTCTCTCCTTCTTGCAAAATAGAGTTTAAATCTTACAGTGCAATGGTCTTACAGAATGAATTGCAGGTATAATCCAAAAGACCAAAAAGGGCTTTGATCATACTTCTGTTTGATTCCCAAGCTGCGGTAACACAAGGTAACTGTGAAGCTGAAAAATGCTGCAGCCAATACACTGGAAGAAGTGAAACAAAGATATGCCTTCTCTTTTTCTATGCTAATCATAGTGGAGGCTGCCACGAGAACATGCTCCAAAAACTCTAAAACTGTGAGCCAAGATAAGGAAGCATGCTCTGGACTGAACAAAATAAAAATATGTATGTTAAAAATAAGAAAATGGTCTTTCTGGAAAGGTCATCTGTGTTGGATATATAAAGAGCTTAGACAACGTAGTTCTGATAGCTTAGTAAGACTATGGCTGATCCCAAATGTTTAAGTTTTGATTCTCAAAAATGTTTTAATATGGAACTTAAACTTTCCCAGAACAACAAAACGTGAAATCTTGCATTTTATTCAAGTTTTTCAGCAAGTGTAAGCTTGAGGAAAAAATCTTTTATTAAAAAGTCCATTGATTAAAAGAATAGTAAAATAAGTAAAAGGTAATAAATAAAAGAACACACTGACAGAGAATAATAGACATTGAAAATTGTTATCAATTTTGATCCAAAAAATATATTTAGCTACATATTTTAAACAAAGGAATAAAATAATTTGTTCTACAAACATTACTTTTTTCCTTTCTTGTATATTCTGCATTTTAGTGGTACCTTGCATCATCACTGATGTTTCCATACTCACACTGAAATGTGCATCTACATATATCTATTTGTTAGCTGATGATCAGGTTGGCATGAATCAGCTCATGATGGGCCATTTGAGAACAGACAGCACCCTCTTTAGATGGCATCTAGACTTACAGCCTTGTTTTTGTCCATAGGCCAGGCTCTTTTGTATATTGTGAAGCCCAAGAGATCATTCATATAAATAACTAGAAGGGAGACAGTTTCAGCATATTCAGCCACAGCATATTTCCATTGCCAACTGTCCCTCCATTTATTATGTTGTTTGCCAATCTGTATTGAGAGAAAACATAATGACTATCCTGTGGTCATCTGTGTATTACACATTAAATAGTCTGCACAAGACTTTTCCCACAAAGACTCAGCAACACTACAGCATTTCAAAGTAACACGTACAGAAAGCATGTTTGATTACAATCAGCTAAGGGTCTCTTGCTAAGTCTATAAATCAGTCACTTACTGAATTTGACGATGGATGAAATGGGCAAGCTCCACAGTAAGCCACACACATATTTTCAAACCCCAATACACTTTTATTACCTCTTCAGCACAAAAGGCCATACTTTCTTTCTCCAGCCACTGGGATTACTTTACCTAACTTCCTCTGGTTGTATAGTTCCTTAACAAGGAGCAAAACCTGAGCTCAAAGATAAACAAAGTCTCTGGCCCCAAAAGCCTACAACCTAAGGCTCTGGTCCAATATGTGGTTAAGATTATCCATATCCAGGAAAGTACTTAGGCATGTGCTGAAGCCTGACTGATCTCAATTAGATTCAAATATATTTAAAATGCTCTTTTCAATGGAAACAAGCAGAATTCCAAATTAGAATTTCCTTGACCTTCAGGAAGGCCTATGTACTTCAGAAAGGACCCACAGGTGTGCTGGGATCAACTCATCTGAAGATCCTTCTGGGAAAAAAATCTTAATGTAAGTAGTATCAAAACAATATCTTATATTTTCCCATCAGCTTCTTCTCTTCTATTTTTTAAGTAATCAGCTTCTTCTCTTCTATTTTTTAAGTAATAGCACTGATGTCGTATTAGTCACTGCAAATATATTACTTTTGAAAGATGACAGATCAACACATTGTCAGGAACCTCATAGTAGGAGTGGGTCTTCAGAGAGGATTTATGGGAATAGGTAGTCAATCTGTGGGTATGCTGAGAGTATAAACTCTGATGCATAGAGTTATTACGTGAGATACATATAAATAAAAAGCACTATCCACATCAGCATGACTTTCTTTTCTGGCCTCCACCCTCAATTGTCAGAGGAATGATCTCTCACTGAAGTGCCAAGAAAAGACAACACTGCGCCCCTTGATTTCAAATAAAGAATACTATGAAGTAACCTTGTTCCCTTTTCAAATTTATGATGCATGGTTAAATGGTGTTGCCTTCTGCCCCTACTAGTCAAATTTCACAGAAATGGGCTGTCACAGCTGACAACACTTCTTTTGAGAAACAGCCTCTTTTCTACTGAAACATTCAAATTACCAGTCCCAGTGGAGACCATAGCATCACCCTGGAGATGCAAGACCATCAGGATAAATAACCAGACAGGAGGATACCCACCTTAATTCCCAGGCAGTGCTCTATCATATTCTCAAACTTCCTAATCCTGGGAGATTTAAAGTACTAACTAGATAAACTATAAAAGATGGCAATGAATGATCTACAGTGACTTGTGCATCTTTCTCTAACCATAAATAACTTTATATTTCATTTCTGGCAGCATGACAAAGCAAGGAGGTAATGAGCCATTATGGAAAACCCATCTGTTGCTCATAAGGGAAAAGGCTTTGCACTGGTAGATTTATAGAGGAAAATTTTCAGTGCAAGTACCATTATTGTTAATGAGAATTGCATATCTAATTGCCCATGCTGAAAGTGTACCCCATTACATTTCTTCACTGTCTAGATGGCTATTGTTTGCTTCAGCAACAAGACAAAAATATTATCAAAAGAAAATCCAGTGCTCAAGTGACAGTAACAGTCCGATGATGGGGAAAAGAAACATGAAACAAAACAGAAGAGGCTGAGAGATGAAGAATCAGAACACGCTATTCAAAGTATCTGGCAATGCAATAAAAACATTATAAGTTATTTTTGATGTGCAAGCACAGAAGATATTTTAAGGCCCAAACAAACCAACAAAACGTAGCTTAGTGGGTCTACTCTAAAATCCATATGTGTTTTTTCTCTTGCGAAATCCTGAGTATTAAACCTGTGGTTCCTAGTCAGAATGCCAATCTCTGTATTCCTTTGCTAGATCACTCTTGAGAATAGCTTTAGAGAAGGTGCCTTGGGCCAAAACATCCTGTCTGCACTAACTCAACAGGGCTTTCAGGCATTTCTCCGGTGCTGGAGAAATATCTGGCTTTTGGTCTTGAACACCCTGGCAATGCCTTCTAGCTGTATGATTTATTTGGCCCATGCAGGCACTAGGTCCCACCTACCAGGTCTGTATAGTTTGGCTTTGCCCAGCCCTTGCATTCATTATCTTCTAGCACCTCCAAGCAACAGGAGATGGAGAGGGGAAGGAATCTGGGCCAGTGGTTCCACCTCGACCTCTGGACTGTCAGCCCTCTCCATTGTCCTCCATGCCTTTTTCTACCTGTACTTGGCAGCAGCACTGGGCAAAACAGCAAGTGCCCAACCCGAGAGGCACGACACTGTGGGCAGCTGAACAAATAGCTGCCTCTACCATCAAGTCTTTCAGACACAGAGATACTGACTGACATACTATGTGATTTCCTACACCACCTCCCTGGTATGGAATCTGAACGAGCTATTCTTTGAAGCAGCCAAAAGGCCTGCTCAGAAATCAGGAGAATTCACCAGCAATGAGGAACATGACATAGGTAAAATGGGAAGAGTGAGGAAGCAACGGTAACTGGTTCCCTCTTGGTTTCGTATTTGTGGGGAGGACTGGTAAGGATCATGGGAAGGGGAAACATGAAGGTGATTACCCTCACTCAGGGATGTGAATTAAAAAACAACAGCAGCAGCAGCAGCAGCAGCAGCAGCAACAACAACAGACAAGACTTAATTCACTAGGTACCACATATTTTACTCCTGGTAACAGTAAAAAAATTTACTGTTATTCAACTCAAAATAACTTTGCCCTCCTGAGTCACAGAAGAAAGAGTGTACAAGAAACAGGCCCTGTGGCAAGTTTGAAAGTACAGTACCAGTGTTACCTCAGTGACATCCAGAAACAAAGACCTCATGAAAGATAGACAGCTTTAAGAGAAGCTTCTCTGACTGGCTACAGGCCTCCAAAGATGACCCTCCTCCTTCAAAGTAATTCTGTGCCAAAAGCATTGGGTTCTACTTTATAGTTCCAAAATAGAGTACGAGGGACAACCTATCAACTACAGGAAAGCAGAGAGTACTGCAACAGTCACCAAAGTTTCTTCACTGGAACAGTAAAGGTCTTAATACCCCAGGTTTGCTCTGGGTATGCTTCTAATGGCTTGATGACTATCAGAAAATTTAACCTGCTGCAAAAAAAACAGCATCAGTACAACTGAAATTATCATTGAACTTAGAAATGCAGATGTCTAAGTAACAAAAACAACTTAACAAATGACATGATGTGCACATTTTGAGGAACTGTTGTTCCCTAAAAGCCTTTCCTATTGGCAGACCTCAAATACTGTGCAAACATGTCATTGCTTTGCATGATCTCAGTGAGGTAGAAATAATATTCCCTACACTATCCCTGAAATACAACCATATCTGGAATACACAGAATAGTAATACTAGTAGTCTGTGAAGAAAGTTTGCTGAATCTAAAACTGCAGAAGGACTCTAAGTAATCGGAATGTAATTAGAGTTTGGGCAGATGAATATGTTTGACACAACATATCATGAAGGTCTTCATGTGCCTTTAGTGGCAATATTCTCTATCTTAATTTTCTCACCAAGAACAGCTGCAGAAATAGTGGGCTCTCTAAAATAATTACTCATTGATTCAGTACTACATTAGATGGATGATTGCAACATCATCCTTGAAGGTCCTCTGTCCAAGTACTAACTCAGGCTACTCTTTTGAGAGCTAGTGATAACAATTCATTCTGGTGTGGTACAAGCAGTGATTTTAGAAGCACTAGTGAACTTAAATGGATGAGGAGCAAATAGAGTCACCAGAGGAGAAAGTCTCTAGGCTGATTTAAAGATTCTCCAGTTAAAAGAATACATTCTCTGTCAGCCTGCGCAGACTGACATTTGGGAAGACCATGTGAGAGCTGCAGCTTTGTGACACAGCATTGAAGGAAATGCCACAAGAAAAATGAAAATTTATTTTTGTTTTATTTCTCAGTCTAAAAAAAAAAAAAAAAAAAAAAAAAACCTTCCCTAACCCTTGATTTGTAACAACGGAAATTAAACAAGAGAACCTTCCCCCGCAAAAGAAAAAAAAAAAAAAAAAAAAAAAAAAAAAAAAAAATTTTTTTTTTTTTTTTTTTTCCAAAAAAAAAAAAAAAAAAAAAAAAAAAAAAACATGCGCAAACCCTGGATTTGTAACAGCTGGATTTCACCTTAGAGACCTTTCTCTGCGATGTGGTTTAAGCCTCAATGAGATAAGGAGAGCTCGGGCCAGCAAAAAGAGACAGAAACAAAAGGAAAGTTGGAAAGAAAAACCAAAATCAACACAGTACAACTTAACAGAACCACCTCACAATGCTATAAAGCACCAGGAAAGTAGGAAGAAGCCATGTCCCAAAAGAGTGTGTATAGTCACAGAATCACAGAATCAGTAAGGTTGGAAGGGACCTCTGGAGATCATCTAGTCCAACATCCCTGCTCAAGCAGGGTCACCTCGAGCATGTTAGACAGGGTTGCATCCAGGCGGGCCTTGAAGCCCTCCAGAGAAGGAGACTCCACAACCCCTCTGGGCAACCTGGTCCAGTGCTCTGTCACTCTCACAGGGAAGAAATTCCCCTTCATGGTCAGGCGGAACTTCCTGTGCTTCAATTTCTGCCCATTGTGTCCTGTCCTGTCACATGGGACAACTGAAAAGAGTTTGTCCTCGTCCCCTTGACACTCTCCCTTCAGGTACTTATACGCATTGATCAGATCCCCCCCCTCAGGCTTCTCTTCCCCAGGCTAAAGAGGCCCAGCTCTCGCAGCCATTCCTCATAGGGCAGATGCTCCAGCCCTCTGATCATCTCTGTAGCCCTACACTGGACTCTCTGCAGTAGCTCCATGTCTCTCTTGTACTGGGGAGCCCAGAACTGGACACAGTACTCKAGATGAGGCCTCMCCAGGGCTGYRTAGAGGGGCAGGATCACCTCTCTCCACCTGCTGGCAACAGTCTTACTAATGCACCCCAGGAGACCATTGGCCTTCYTGGCCACAAGGGCACACTGCTGGCTCACGGTCAACTTGTCATCCCCCAGCACTCCCAGGTCCTTCTCTGCAGAGCTGCTCCCCAGCAGGTCAGCCCCCAGCCTGTATTGGTGTATGGAGTTATTTCCCCCCAGGTGCAGGACTCTGAACTTGCCCTTGTTGAACCTCATGAGATTCCTCTCTGCCCAACTCTCCAGCCTGTCCAGGTCTCTCTGAAGGGCAGCACAGCCTTCAGGTGTCTCAGCCACTCCTCCCAGCTTGATATCATCAGCAAACTTGCTGAGGAGGCACTCTGTCCCCTCCTCCAGGTCATTGAGGAAGAAGCTGAACAGGATGGGACCCAGTACTGACCCCTGGGGGACGCCACTAGCCACAGGCCTCCAACCAGACTCTATGCCACTGATGACGACCCTCTGAGCTCTGCCTTTCAGCCAGTTCTCACTGTCCACTTGTCTAACCCACACTTCCTGAGCTTATCTAGGAGGATGTTATGGGAGAGAGTGTCAAAAGCCTTGCTGAGTCAAGGTACACAACGTCCACTGCTCTCGCCTCATCTATCCAGCCAGTCATTCCATCATAGAAAGCGATCAGATTGGTTAAGCAGGATTTCCCCTTGTTGAATCCATGCTGGCTACTCCTGATCACCTTCTTTTCCTTGATATGCTTGGAGATGACATCCAGAATGAGCTGTTCCATCACCTTTCCAGGGATGGAGGTGAGGCTGACCAGCCTATAGTTGCCTGGGTCTTCCTTCTTGCCCTTTTTGAAGACTGGAGTGACAGTGGCTTTCCTCCAGTCCTCAGACACCTCTCCAGTTCTCTAGGACCTTTCAAAGATGATGGAGAGCGGCCTGGCAACAACATCCACCAGCTCCCTTAGTACCCGCAGGTGCATCCCATCCGGGCCCACGGATTTGTGGATGTCTAGCCTGCCCAGAAGCTCTCTAATCCCTATCTTCCTCAACCAAAGGAAAGTCTTCCCTTCTCTGGACTTTCTCCCTCATGTCCAGGCTGCGGGATTCATGAGGGCTGCCCTTAGCAGTGAAGACTGAAGCAAAGGCTGCATTCAGTAATTCTGCCTTCTCTTATATAACAAAATAACAAAAGTAACTGAGAAAAATGGAGGAAAACAAAAGATATGCTGAGTTGTGATTTGGCAGAGATCTATGTCATCAGATTTCAAACGGGCATCCGAAGAAAGTCTGACATACACTTTATGTAGCATCTTTTAGAGCCCCTGTCTACAGAGAGGGAGCACAGCTTTTCCTAAAGACATGCATTTACTTTGCTGCTGTAGAAGAAAAGGTAGGGGAAGCTTATGTTTAGGTAACAATCTATCTCCATGGTAGACCACAAATAGAGAGAGCAATCCTTGTTCTGTGTGAAATTTCCTTTTCCTTCCTGTACTTGTATACCAGTATAATGCTACCATACTGTAGGCCCAGGAGCCTACAAAAGATCTTGGAAAGAAACACTCTGCCCTGAAAATTTTGTACTTGTACACAGCACATCCATTTTCTAACTTATTTAGACTTTTATCACGTCTAACTTTATGTGACATCTATATGACACAGCAAAAATCTTTTGAATAAATAATTACAGGAGCTTGAAAGACTATCCCAAAACAGAGCATTCCATTTAAGTGCTGCTTTAAGAATTCTTTCCAGTATAAGCCATATTGCCAGTAGCAGAATTTGCTGGTGTACTTCTACCAATATAACTGTACCAGTAGACCCCTCCATTAGATGAGGCTTTACTGCACCAGTACAAGGCCAAAAACTGTTTTTCCTCGGAAGACCTCCTTTCTTTCTTTCACAGCTCCCTGACTAGGTTCAATTGCTGTTTCCCTGGGGACCTTGCTATCTGAACAGCTTTTTTTGATCTCTACAGGCCTTGAAAGCAGTGTGATCAAATGGATGATTGAGGGGACTTGACAGGTACGCAGCTGTGTGCTACAGCTCCACTGCCCCCTGACTTCGGAGCTCATCTGTCTTTCTTGTCTCACAGTACACAGACAGGAGGTAACAGCAGATTAAAGCCATATTACACATTACTGAATTACGTAGGGAATAGAAAATATCAGCTGAGGACAGCGATAATGTACCCAAGTAATACAGTGGATAACAAATTCTATGAGTTCCTTTTCTCTGACTAACCTCATAGATTTTTTTTCCCCTCCTAAAGGGAAGCCTCCATTTTATTCTTCTCCAGATCTGTATAGGCATTCTTGTTCAGGTTTTGGCAGCCTTGAGTTCTGCAGTTCAAGGCCAAACAGATCAGTTCCTTATGTAAAAAAACACACTGTGGCTAATAACCCCTCCACAACCAGCATGGTTATCTGTTTGCAAATACTAAAAATCACCATCTGAAAATGAAAATAATTTTCCTTAAGCGCTATGTAAGCTAGATCTATGGTGAAGAATGCAGTCTAAGGTAGAGAGCCTTCTCCTGGAATTAAATTAGCTGACTCAAGCACCAGATGCAATTTAAGCACATGAGCATTAGCAGCATGGGCTAATTTAGCCTATAGTGGAGGATCCAATTTTGAGAAGATACTGTAGCTCTTTGGCTGCCTGAGGAAAAGGAATGGATAACCTGACATGCCTTATCAGGAAATTTCCATCAAGTTAATATTTATGAAAGTTCAAAAGCTATGTCTAGGTCCAGATTGCTTGTCTATGTTATATTTCAGCTTCCATTTTGAATGTTACCTCTGCCGGGCACAAATTTGTCTTGGATTTAGGACAGCCAGACTGTGAAATTCAACATAGCAAGAAGAAAATGGACAGGAATGGACATCTTGAGAATGATTCTAAAATATACAGATTTCCTGAGGAAAAAGAGGAATTACCAAGACTAAAATGTTTTAATTTATATGGTTTAGTGCAGCACACATGTTCTGGGTTGCACAGCACCATTATGCCTGCATAAGCAGTTGCAGGACTGTACGCACAGCATGGCCAAACAGATCTAGCAAGCTGTAATGTAATGTTCATGGACTTCACAGGCTTGGATGGTGTGGCAAACAGGTAGACACTGTCTGGGGTCACTTTAGAATTGCCAGGCTGATGGTTCTAAGAGCATCCTGTGTATCTTCTCTTGTGCTATTAAAAGTAGATGATTAGTTTTTTCCATATCTGGCTGAAACACGTCAACTTCTTGTGGGCCAGCTTGTGAAAACCCATTTCTTGTATTTCCAGCATCTTGAGTGGGTTGCATTTGTGTGACTGGAGAAATTGTCTCAAAAAACAAAACAAAAATTCTCACTCTCACCCCAAATCATGCAACTCTGTCTCCTTCCCCAAATGCATAGTGAAAAGGCATCTACTTCAATTTAATTTTGTGGGTTGTGTGTCTGTGATGATAAACTGACAGTCAGACTACTGAAACTACACAGCAGCAAGACTGCTCTGCTAAAACAAACATTCCTGATGAAAATCTGGAAAAATAATTGATTTGTAAAGTACCTCATCTCTACTCAATGAAGAGGAGGAAAAAGTATATCTTTACATAACCGGACAAATTTGGATTAGTCTTCTGATTGAAATACCATCTATCCACTGCAAAACATTAGAGAAATCCCAGAAACCAGTTGATTTTCATTTGATGGCATAAAGGTCAAATTCAACTGGCAAGAAATAAATCCATAGAGAAAGCACAAAACTATTTGGACCTGACTGCACAAGTCTGGTTACTGTACTGCACACTCTAGTAATGGCTGATACATCCCCAGCATGCACTTATTCTCTGTTCATTGATTTGACTAAGCATTCTACAGGCCAGAACCTGTTAGTGTACATAATACTGGTTAATATGTCATACACATGTATTTACTAGCTTGAAAGAAACTTCATCATTAGACTTCTCTACTTTTGATATCCAAAGATTTTAATTAAGCAGTGTCACAACAGGGTGTGCATTAACAGTCTATTGGCACATGCCTTTGGTGCATTGTGAAGCACTGGACCAGAGACCAATTACCTTCTACCACCCAAGCAGTACAACAGCAGCCCATTAATGCACACCCTGGTGTGGCCTGTTTCAATTAAAGTATATTTGTAGAACTATGAAAGGGCAGTCAGTGTTGAATCGCTGAGGAAGTCAGATGTTTCTAGGCTGGGATCCTGCTGATTATTCAAACTTTTACAAATGTACACACTGACATTCAGTAAACAAATTGCCTATCTTACTTCATTAAACAGCGTAGTAAGAAATGAGGCTATTAACAGTAAAGAACATTATTTCCATCTGAACTTAGCGCATGTGAGAAGGAAGCTGTGGTGTCAGCAGTTTTGCTGTCTCCATTTCCCCAATGGACATTCAATTTCAAGAATCTGGCAGAGAAGACATTGAGGAGAAATAAGTTCTGCTCACCCCTCCAAAGGGTTTATCCATGAGAGGAAAGGCTAGAGCTCATCCAACTATGCAGTACAGTTAAAATTTACTAGGAATATAACATCCTTTTTTTTTTTCACTACCAAACTATTAATGCCTCATGCCTGATTTTCTGCTCCCATAAAGCCTGCATGCACATCTTCAGAAAAAGGCATAGTATCTTCACACTTGGTAAAGTATATTTTAAGTAAATCTAACTAAAAAGCCCAATACACACTTTAAGTGAGTCCTGTTTCCTCAATGGCTTCTATTTATGTCAGTGGCTATTTAAGGGTAGCATGATCTCCTCTGAGGTGTTCATACAGCCCCAGATACAATTCCTCCCATTTCTAATGGGGTGCTTCCAACTACTCTAATGCAAATCACAGATGTAGATGTATAAATCTGCATATATAAATGTACATACACACAAAGCATAAATCTGTGGCCAATTAGCAAAATATTATGACATGCTACAGAAGAAGAGCACAAAGCTATATACGTTTTTGAGCATTTCCACTCAGTCCAATTTGACTGAGCAATAATAACAAGGGCCAAGACAACATGACCTGCAGAGTGCACAAAATAAGGTGGTAAAAGTTCCTCAGCCTGAGTCTCATTCAATGCCCACAGAAATCAACCTATCCTAATGTGTTAGGAACAAGTGCTTTAAAACTATGAGGAAACTATCCCCCAAAATACAGGACTGAACAAATCCAGTGAAGACATTAAATGTGTGCTGAACCACACACTATTTTACAATAAATGCAGCTAAGAGTAGGCTGTGAGCTTAAAGATTGGAAGATGGATTATAAATATTTGGCAAGCATAAGTGTCAGAGAAGAGAAGAACTAGTTAAAGAGATAAAAGAGCTTATAACTAGCAAGTAACTATGAATGAAACCAAGCAAGTGGCATTCTATTTGACTGCAAGGCAATGTCTCTGAAGGGGACAACCATGGAGAAACACCCTGTAGGAATTTATGGCAGTTTTTACCAGCCAGGACATGAAACTGGTCAAATCTCTAAGAAGTAATGTCTTGTAGCTGGCACTGGTAGGAGGATGAAGTAGATGGTGCAGGGCTTCTTTTCCTTCTTCATTTAGTATGTTTCTAAATGATTCATCAGCCCAGACAAGTAATGAAGTGAAGTCTTACACATCAGCTACTTCTTCCTGAGTCTCAAAGAGACTCTCGCTCTGGAGATTTTAACTGCATTATTGAATGTAGCAATTGGATTTGCCTTCACATTTCAGGATCCATCTCAGCCAAGTCAGAAATGAAAAATGAGCAACGTGATGAAGACACACAGCAGAACGATGAGATACTGTCCCTTCTATTTTGCTTTCTTTCCTCAGGGTATGGTCTAATATGTCTAAAAGGAGAAGTCATCTCAGGTCAAACATTCTTCCTTCTTTCTTGCTGTAACAACGGATTTTGCCAGTTCTAATTTCAAAGAAACCGTGACATCTTCTGATCTCCAGTAAGTATTTAAGGGAATACAGTTCTTTTTGAATACTGGTCAGTAAAACAGCCTATTGCGAATCAATTTTTTATTTTGCAGTTTCCTCTTGTTCTGAATGCTGTGTATATTCTCAATACTGTATTAAAAAAACTCCCAATGCAGACAATATCCTGCCAGAGTGATTGACATGGCTGAAATACTGACAATCAGATTTCGAGTTCTAATCAAACCTGTGAATATCAAATGAAATTCAAACACATTTGAGCTGATGGCCCTATTCCTTCCTCTAACAATTCGCATAGCCTCTTTTTTGTTTTTTACGGAAATCTAATCTATATCTCTTACATTTCTTCTTTATTCCTTCTTCTCTGTTTCTTCTCTACCACATTAAATAGAATGACCTGTCAAATTATTAGGTTCACTTAGGAATCAAATTCCATATTCTCTTCTCTGTTCCAGATGAGATGATACCATTATCTGCAATCTCTCTTTAGGTAAAAGTAACCTATCAAATTATTCATCAAATATACATAAGCTGTGTATACATATAGAAAAGGATGAATGTAACATATAAATATACTACTAACGTATATAAACATATATAGCTTACACACACACATACATATATATGTATATCAAACAAATATTACAAAATGTATTGGAGTCTTCTCACTCAATTTTTCTTTCTTCTAAGGATGAGGCTATGAATACTACATTCCAGATACAACAGATTTTCTCAGAAAACACTATAACCCATTTCACTCTTCAAAATGCTTTCCTAGAAGTATTGTCTAACTGTTCTGATCTGAGAAATCTATAGGTAAACTTGCTTCAGAATGTGTGAGACTCCAGAATTTTAATTCAGATTTAACCACTGCAGAAATACCGGATGTCCCCAGGAGAAAGACTAGAGAAGCACCCAGTGTTGGAGCTACACATATTTTGGTTGTTCTAAGCTAATTTACTGCAGGAATTTCCCTGTTTGCATTAGCAACAGTGAGGTTCTGATAGTAAGTCCTCTTACCAACCTATCCTACCATTCCAGATACAATTCACAATGCAGTTGTTTCTTTACTTTTGCCTTACCTTTATGTAGAGCTTGGAGTGAAAGAGGGGATGAGGACAAATCTTTCCTCATAATCAGTTCTGTGAATCGGTCTGATACCTTATGAATCAGTGGAACTGCACTGATTTATATTAGCTGAAGTTCTAGCCCAGGAAAAGGGAAGTTTGCATGAAGTCACTTCTCCTTCCTCTCTTCAGCTCAAATTCTCTGATCAGGAGGCAATGCCTGAATGCTACACTTCACGTCTCAGTTCTAAAGTCCAGTCCATCAGATGGTTCCAAACTTCTGAATCAAATTGTTCCCAACTTCTGCTGGTATCTACTAACAAAGCATCAGTACAGGCTGGGTTAGACTAATATTTGGATAGAACAAGGTATAGAGCATAAAAAATTTAACTCAGAATAATATATATAGTGGAATTTAATTATTAATTAACTTGAATATTTTTTAATCACAACAGATTTAAAGCTATACAACTATTCAAGGTTAATAATAAAAACTGCACAATCTTTATTGGAGGTTAAGAGTATCTTACCACATCAGAAGAACCTTTGAACATGTTTACTTGCTCTGACAAAAGATTTCTATTGAGGACGAATCAAGGTATTCATATCTGGCTCACAGTAAACGTATCTGACTGAACACTGCATGTACAACTTTCTGCAAATATTCTGTTGAACATTTGTGGATAATTGCTCATTCATAATGTTCATCTGTTTGCTTTCTGCAAAGTTCTGTGTGATTGAGAATTGTTAACATAGGGAGAGCAAGTAAAATATTCCCACAAAGAGAACTAAAAGTGTTCTGTCCATACGCATTTGCATGAATAACACACAGAGATTTTGAGAAAATTTGCATCAAGTCATATCATGTGTAGAATACTATTTATTTTAGAGATGGGAAGGCTTTTGGAGTGATTCTACTTCTAATGCCTCCTAAAACTTTCAAAATTAGACAAAAGGAATACATCATAAATTAATCCCCAAAGTATCATTTTCTAGTATGACTTATGTTAACCCTTTGAATCTCTCTTAACAAAAGTCCGTTGTTCACAAACAAAATTAACACATCTTAATCTTTCTTGTTAATATTTTCTTTCAAGACAACACATAATAAAAATTGAATTAGTTCTTCATGGTTCAAAGACTACTTGGTAAAAGTTAATACTGCATAAACTGATATAATGGTCCTCATGGCAGGAAAGGAGTATAAAGGCCTTACTGATAAAAAAAAAAAAAAAGGCCTTACTGTAGCAGCTCTGCTGAAGAAAATTAGTCTTCCATTAGGCATGTCTGTTCTCAGCTGCTAATAATTGATTGCTTGCTTTAAGTCAGCAGTTAGCTGCTGTACTGCAGCCATACAAAGCTGAAACCTTATGCTAACAAATACGGGAAGTTTTTTAAGTTCAAGTATTAGCTATTGTTAAAAGTTTATTTAAAGTATTAGGAAAAATAAAGAGTTCCTCTATTATTTTCCATGTATTGTGTTGACAGCACTGTTACAGCTCATGAAAGATTTGCAGATTTGGTCTCATAGCTCATGATTTTATTCGGTTTTAATGCTTTTTTTTTTTTTTGTGCACATCCTAGTAAAAAGGCAGGGAGTGCTAGATTTCCATTTGTGTTTTTAAACAGCAGCTCATGGGGCTGATCACTAGTTGGATTGATTTATGTTTTAATTTTATGGATGATATCACACAATTATCTCCAGATGGAATAATCGGGATGAAGCATTGCCAAAGAACATTAGACACTAAAGAAGTCAGCCAATGCAATCCATTCAGTACTGTAATTATTTTTGTTTTGGCTTCAGACATTTGTACAGAGGTACAAACTCTTCCTAGCAGGGACTGATTCAATATCTAACTCAACAGAGCAGTTTTGATAGACTTCAAGACCTACAGCTCACCATCCCTGCAACCCTCCATTGCCTCCTCACCTTCACCTACCGAATATGTCAAAGATCTCTTTACTATATTTCCTTTCTCTTCTCTTTCCATCCTTTCCTCTCCCCCTACTTTTTTTTTCCTTTCCAGCACTTTGCAGCTGCTATTTGGACCCATCATTTGTGGTTTATTAAGCATAGACAAATGAAATCAAAGTTGTTCAGCCTGAGTAAACCAGAAAAATATTAATTTTTATAACAATCTATACAGGTCTGATTTGTATTCATTTGTTGCCTGGGTGGATGATAATAAGACTGATCACTTCAGGTTTCTCAGTGTTGAGTTCAATCAAACATTTCTTTCTAGATTAAATATGACATATCAAGGGACAGACATAATTTTCTCTTTTTCCTGGGAGAACAAACACACACTGTCTTGCTGAATAGGCTTGCTTTGCTGAGTGCCCAACATTTCTAGGAACACAATTAGTTTTCTAGGAGTGCATTTACAAAAAGGACCTGCCTCAGCTAGGTGCAGAAACCCTGTTCCAAATTCTCAAACTCTATTTAGAAACTTAAACAAAAGCTGAAAATAGATTTTAAAACATAACTATAGGCTTCAGAGTGTGATTGTTTTGGCTGTAGTCCCAAACGCAGAACCCAAGCCCCACAGAGGATCACATTAGATGGTTGTCTTCCATGTTTACATTGCTTAAAGCACTGCTATAGAGCTAATCAGCTAACTCTGGAACTGGGAGCAGTGCAGTGACACCAGTGCAACTTGCTGAAAGACAGGGACAACTATAATGGATTCAGAGCTGTATCACTGTGTTTATAATGCTTTCAAGACCAAAGCCTTTCTTCATGCTGCTGCCCATCTGGAACTAAATCAAATATCTTCTACAAGTAGAAGACTTAAAAGTAAGTCTGAACTGCCTGTAGATCTGAATGACTCACTTTCTCCTCATCATTTTCTCTTGCTATGTTAAGTGTATTTATTTATTATTTCATATTTATGCCTTGCAGCAAATGGTATGAAAATCTATGCAATGTAACGATCCATGGATATCTACTACTTGTTTTTGTGGTAGAGTTGAGCAGCTTCTAGGTTTCAAGAGCCTGAGTCAAAATTCCTAAGATTCATAGCTGTCTGCTAGATTCTGGATCAGCTGCTGTAATTTTATCAGCATTAATTCTTAGTTGTATAGCATATTCTCTTTCTTCCTACAGATATGAACATATAATGGTTTGGGAGTGGGGAAGCTTGTTTGTTTATTTCAACTAATTCCTGAAAGCATAACTGGAACATTACTTTGATGGTCTTGTGGCATCTCTGGGGAAGTCCCTTAATATCACTTTTTAACCTCCTTTATGGAATTTTCCCCTAAATTTTTGAATAAATTCTTTGCAGAACATCCTTAATCTAAATACTATTATAATGTATTAGCAAAATAAGCCATGTGAGAGGAGCTGCCATGTTCCTTCTTTCCTCACTAAGCATTCAAGAATTTCAGATAGCTGCAATGTTATTTCTTTACAGAATTTTAAAAGATGTTCTGTCAACAATAGCAGAAAAAAATGTCATTTGCCCTCCATTTTATAGAAAAGAAGTTTACTCTTAGGTTATGGTTACAAAACAAACATCTAGGATACAAATTTGCAGCTTACGAGCTACTCCATAGTAAGTGCTCCTCTATATTATCTACAGTATAGGAGGCAATTTGAAGTGGCTTATCCCTTAACACAATAACAGTAAGCTATCTCACAGGGTAAAAGTATTTTCTAAAGCAGTTGTCATAGACTAGCTAATGCTCTGTAAATTCCCTGACTCACATTGGACAAGCTACTTCCAGAGGTAATGCAGTCTCTTGGTAACCTGCTCTGTTTCACCATACTGCAGTGGTGGGTTCTCAACCTCTGTAAGTAACTTAGCAGCATAAATTCCACTTAAAAGCCTATTGCGTCCAGGTGCAGTGTATAGAGTGTAAAACATAAAAACAGAAAACTTGGAACTTAAGTTCAGAGACACTATAGGCTAAGTTCTGACATCTTTTCACCATAAACCTCATATTGAGTTCAAAAAGTTCTTGCTCAATAAGGTGCTTGCTCCAGCCAGATACAGGCCTTTTCTTTGTGCCAACGAGACGAGTGAATTTATTAAACTGGAACTGAACCTGAGCTAATAAATCTTCTTGGAACTTCCTATGTAGTATAGAGATGTTCAGATGGCACTTAATTAGCCTGGTTGACTCTGAACTGCCTCTGCACAGTCCCAGTCCTTCTGGGAAACAGGAATGCAATACTGAAGCCTTCTTGGTGACTCCGCAAAATAAGCCTGGGTCTGCAGGGCTATTAGTTTGTGTTCTGCACACACAACATAGCTAAGCTGCTCACAGTCCCAACCTGGCTGCGAAGGCAATACAGCTGTCTCTCTCTGGCACTATGCCTTAACTAGTAAGTCCAGGCAGCCCAATGCAGACTTGGTAAGGGGAAGCTCAGGTATCACTGCTTCCACAGTATGATTAAATCTCGCACTAGATAAGGTAGCCACAAGTAGGGAAGCATTGACTGGATATGATAAGTTCAAAATTGCACAGAAAACATGTGGCAGAGCCAAGGTCTGTATCTAGGCCTCCTGTATCTCACTCAGTCCAGTGCCTTAGTTACAACAGTGTTTACCCTTACCAGATGGGGAATATTTTCAGTAGTTTGCCAGTACATAAAAGATTGCTTCCCAACCCAGATTTGTTGGCGGATGGTCCAATCATAATAAACAGAAGACATTGATGATACTGTCTGTGTTGCTAAATAAAAACAACAAAAGAATCACAACTAAATAAAAACAGAAGCAAGTAAAATAGGTCCCTTCTCTTGGACCTGGAAAGTGGAGTGCATCCACCCTGCTCATGGCTAGTCCCCCTGTGGCAAACTGCTCATGTACAAACTACAATAGCATTTCTTCCTGAGCCTGTCTAGTGCCTTCACAGCCTTCAGGCATAATTACCAGTTAGTGGTTTTATTTCAGACTCTCTTCAAAATGCCCAACATGACTAATGACTGCGTTGCAAGCTACCAGAGTTCACAGCATGAAGCTGAGGATGTGTGTTGCATGAGGCCTTATGAGGATGCTAAAAGGTATAAAGCCTACTCACATCGTTGGCAGATTGCGTGGGGCAAAGACAGCCAGACCTATGGAAGCCTTGTCCACAGTGCCTTGTTCAGTAGTCCCTTGAGTGGGCTCACCCCTAGAGTTGTATCCAGACACTGTCCCATAGAGTTCAGTCGAGTGGCCCAGAATGGAGTTGGCATATGTGTGTGTGTGTGTCGGGGGGGGGGGGGAATACTAATAATGAAGCGGCAGCGACAATCCAGGCTCCAGTGATTGACTTTCCTCTTCGGTCTCCTTTTATTGAGACATCTACATGCACCTGGATGTCCCCAGCTCAGCCAGTTTTGAAATGGTCATTCATATTTAGAAAGTACTTACGTATTTTGGTAGTGATGATGGACAGAACTTGTGCACAGTGTCTGCCCTCTACATATTTTGTTGCCATCTAAAAAATAACCTTTCACTGAAAAGCTTGCTAAAGTTTTATTTCTTCTCAAGTCCTGAGAGCATGCTTACTGTTAAGACAACTGGCCTATAAACAAATTAAGAACATTTCTTTTTTTTTTTTCCTGAATTATTAAAGCAAAACACAACATTTAAAGGGTAAAATTTCCTAAGACAAAACAGCCAAAATATTCATGTGAATTTTGTTGGAAAGAAATATCCAGCATTGTATTGTGACAACAGATCCCATTGCATTTGTCTGACTCATATAATGAGTTTGTATAGTACAGCAAGTGAAGATGAGAGAAGTCACCTTTGCTTCCTTCTAGTTATTATCAGAGATTGTGCAATGAGTTTGAAAAATTCCATTACCGGCTTGTGACTTTTTTATTTGCAGCAAAAAGAAACTGTGCTAATAGAGATAACAAAGGTAAAGGAAATGTAAAAACATTCAGTATACATGGATAGCAGGGCTGGAAATCAAAATGCAGCACAAGAGGCAACAACTTGCAAAGTCCTGCACAACCTCTTAGTGAAGGTCACTGGTACTCTCCTCTGCATTCATGGAGTTTTATTTCAGAGGAGTATAATTACAGGAGTGCATGTGTAGTAGAAATGATAAGACTACAACAAGCTCAGCTAGCCCCCTTTGAATCAATGAAGCTAGATCTTCCCTCATCTGGGAATCATTCTAACAATTTTGAGCTCCACCTTGTGCTACATAGGCAGTAGAGGCTATATACCTTGATTTTAACATAACATTCTTATCAGCAATCTAAGAAAATAGAGCATAGTTGAAAGTACCATACAGTAGGTGAACAACTGCTTGATTTGGCTTCCAAATGGGTTATTAAAGGTATCTGTTTCAGGCCTGATTCCACTTGATGCTTTCATTAATGACCTGGATGAAGCATCAGAGAATATGSTTACATAATCAGGATTGATAATAATGGTGAGAGCTGCAAAGGATATGATTCATCATAGTGTTGAAAACTGAAAGTGATTGAAATGAACACAAGGATATTATAAAAAACAAATGTAACATACTACATGCTGAAAGGACAGATAAAATATATAGATGAGAAATAAAACATAAGCTGCAGGACTGCAAAGAAAAGGATAGGGAATTACAGTAGATAATAAATACATTTTGAAATGAGAACATGGCACTACTTTTTTTGGTATTTATCAACAGTGTCCTGTATGAGGCACTATATGTAGTGCTGGTGAAATTTATCTGGCACACGCCATTCAGTTCTGGGCATAAAACAAATCAGAGAAGGGCAGAAAACATAAAGAATGATAAGAATGCTATAAAGCTAACCTATAAGGAAAAGTAGATGATTTTGGAGAGTCTTCACACACACACACAAAACAGAGTAAGAAGATGTATGATTGAAAAATGCACATTTCAACATTCTTCCAGTACGCAAAGGATAACAGTTAAATGTTGCTAGGGGTAGCCAAAAAAAAAAAAAAAAAAAAAAAAATCTGTACTTCTGAGAGTAATTAAGAACTGCAAGTGACTATTTAGGGAAAGGGGGTAGCTAAGACATCTGTTCCATTACTGGTTGTTCAGATAGCTCCACGATGGTCTGCTAGGCATAAATATCTCCAGAGAAGGAGACTCCACAACCTCTCTGGGCAACCTGTTCCAGTGCTCAGTCACCCTCACAGTAAAGAATTTTTTTCCTCATATGCAGCTGGAAATTCCTGTATTTCAGTTTGTGCTCACTGCTTCTCACCTATCACTTAGCACCACTATATTCATTCATCAGTATCTAGCTATGAACTGCACACAATCATGATCTCTCAGAAAGTAACCTGTAATGTCTAACTTCTCTAAAGCTCTACTCCAGGTGCCTTTTTCACTTTAGGCTTAGACTGTCCCTGTCTGCTGTGCATTGACTTGACCGTTGACAAGGTAAAGTAATGAAATCAAAGCAAAAGATCACCCTGTTGGTGATCCAGCAGATTTTTCTGACAGTATACCTTTCAGCCAATAAATAAGAGAATTTTCTAAGTTACTAATAGATCTAATGGTGTTGACCCTTACCATGTCACATCAGACCAGCTGAAGGCTCTAGGGATTTGCAGTTAATTTTGCAACCCCAGGGAAGAGAAGATGGAGTTGTAATCAGTATAGTTCACTTCACTGACTCATCAGAAATTCCCACTGGTGAACTGATATGTAGCCCTCCTCCTACAAATAGGCTTACAGAGAAATCTCATTCCTGTCATGATTAGAGCCCATTTGAGGAGAAGCATCCTTGTTATGTGGTACCTACAACAGTCCCCAGGTTTGCTGAACCAATCTTGATTTTCAGCTTTATTACTAATGGAGCTTTATTCCAGAAACAAAGGCTGAATATGTGCTGATGAGTTGGGTCTAGCTTTGAGATTGATAATATGATTGGAAAAAAGAGTAGAGTGTAAGTATCTTTGGGGGGTGGCATAATTAGCAAGGGCAATGGCAAAAAGAACAAGGGCAACAGACAGCTCATTAAACATCTCAAATCTAACTTTGGTGTTCAAGGGGAGCTTGTGTAAAACCAGTGGTGCTAAATACAGGATTATCCTGCAGCAGTAGTGTAGCGGTAACCATAGAGATTGACTTGGATTTTATACAGCCATCTAGTGTTTTCATAGGGAATGGAAGGAAACTTTTAACCAAATGACTGAGAAGAATCCTCTTGCCACAATCTTCTAAATTCAACCAATTATTGAAGGAAAAGGCATCAGGAAGGGGAAGGTGGCACATAAAAATCTTCTGGCACAGTTTTTTTAAAAAATGTGTTTATATTTTTTCCACATCTCCTCTTTAACAATTACATTCACTGATGCTAGCTTTGAGATAGGAATAAATATTTTGAGTTCAAGTGCTTCAAAAAAAGAAAGAAAAGGGAAAAGAAAAAAAGAGGAAAAAGGGGGAAAGAGGGAAAAGGAAAAAAAATGAAAAATGGAAAAATAGAAAAGAAAGAAAGGGAAGAAAAGGAAGCCCTCAGGAATGAGGAAGTACTGTAAGCCTTGTAGCAGCTGCTTGAAGACCCTCTAAGAAACAAACTTCTCATTACAGATAATCTCTAGCCCCAGTGAAACCAGAGGTAAAACTTAAAACAACCTCACTGCTGCTAGAAATTTATACCCAGCTGTCAGAAACATAAAGTCCAGTTCTGGCCTTCTCTGCATTGGCACTGCCCCAATTACTGTAGAAGTACAAGATATACAGCCCTCTACCCTAGCTCACCCTGATGATGCATGCAGAACAGGAAATGCTTGCAAGGGTAATTTAATCTATCTGGCCTGCGTAAGGCTCTCTTGATAATCTTGGCTACTATGCCACTGCTCTGAATGAATGAGAAGTATGCCTCTGTTTTTTTTTTAATTGAAACTGATTTCAGTGTGCAGACTTCCATTACCAGGTTATTTCCCAGAGATTCTGCTGAACCCAGGTGATGACAATATTGTCAGTGCTGAAGTTTATTTCTATGCAACCTTGCATAACATTGCCCTGTTAGGAAAGAGCCCCTGAAAGGGCCTGAAGAAGTAGCCGGTCTGGATAAAGACAGAAAGCAGGTTTCAAAATCTGAATTCTGATTGCCTGCTGCCAGCCAGTCTGAAACACTGCCCAATTGTCCAGAGTAGCCTGCAATCGTGTGGGAATATAAAGCCACACTTGTAATCTAGACAAGTGAATTGGCTGCTATTTCCCCACACAATGATATGGTTTTAGCTGGAATGCTCTCTACTGCAAACACAACTGAGGCGGAAACCTTTAACACTATTATCCAACAGCTTGCATTTTGTTTTTCTTTTCTCCTTTTAAATGCAAAAGCACCGTAAGACTGAACTGAAGATGCAGATATTTAAAATTGGGCATGCGCCTATTAATATGCGAAGTACATGTGCTGCATCTTCATTTTTGAAAAGACAACCAATAGTTAGAGCTTTTCTCTGCAGAATCTAAGATGTGGTATCCCCTATCCTTCCACCTAGTTAAAACACTAGACAAGTTTCTCATGTCTCCCATTCCACTTTCTGCAATAGGCTTTCTTCCAGCCTCAGCTTGCCCTATTCTTCACCCATTCAAAGATCATTTTCGTAGCTCATCATTCTGTTCATGTTCTCTCTCTTGAATCATTTCTCCATCACATCAAACCCAAGCTGTTTCTCTTCATTTTTTTACATGTGTCACAGCCTAAATTCAACTTACATGTCATTTAGAGCAGAAATGCTGACTTCTACCTCACTGTACACATCTGTCATCCCTGGCTGCATTTGTATTTCCTCATCTAAGATGCTCATCTAAGATGCAATGGTGTAAGCTAACTGCAGCACAAAACAGCTTAGCATCTGAAAGTATGCTGCTATAGTCCATAACAAAGACTCTCAGTCACTGTAGCAATACAAATTACATATTTTAGCAGTAACTTGACAGTCTTAAAATGATCTTTAATAGTCTTCTACTGGCCACTGGGTTTAGTTTGTTAGTTACTAAATAGGACCGACCTTCCTTAAGTCAGTTATAGCCTTAATATTTATTGTTTCCAACCACTCCAGTTCTTCTCAGCTAAGCTCACTGTTGGCATTTATATTGTCATTATCACTATAGCATGTAAACCTGGTCAAACATTTCCCTGGAGGAGTTGGTTTTCCATTTTATCATGGCTGTGATCAAGAACATGTATCTGAATCTTAACTATAACCAATAACTGATATCACTTCCAATCTTCATTTACAGCTTTATAGGCTGCTATCATATCTTCTTGTATTTTGCACCCTTGGAGAATGAGATGCCGTAGATAAGAATCTTCCAGTGTCACTGGATGGCATAGGGGTGTAAGAGTGAATTGTTCACTTTTGGAAGAATTACCCGTAATACTTGAGCCCCTTGAATCTCTAGAGTGTATTTATATAGTGTGTATTTATACAGTGGAATGATGATATATATTGATACACACACACAGGGAGGGAGGGAGATGGATGAATGGAATGTGCCTGGATCATGGGTTTGGAAAAGACTTCTGAGATACAGGAATTAACACGATCCTATCAACTGATTATATTTTTAACATTTGTTTGATAGACCAAAGTATTCAGATGTTTCAGATTCCCACAATCGCAGAAACTATAGATCAGTAAAACTGACAGAACACCTAATACTTACCTAGCCTAAATCATTCCTGCCAAATACGTTTCTAAGCTGTTTTCAAAAAAACAGTCCCCCTAGTCTGTCTGCCCTAGCACTTACCCATTCTTAAAGTTAGCATTCTTCCTAGTTGAAGATTCATTCTCACAGAAATCTCAGCCTACCACTTCTTGTCTCATCTGTCACTGACATGGAAAGCAGACTTCTCTCTTCCCTTTTTACAGCATGATTTTATATATCTGAAGACTGCTATGCTGTCTCTTCCCACACCTCTCCAGATCAAACAATCCTTATCTTCCTAGATTGTTTTTCCTGATTGGAGATCATGTCTCCAATCACTACCTCAAGACAACTGATTTCTTCCCATCTCTTTGCAGCACATGTTTTTGACTGCATAACCTAATAGCTGTTCTTAGGAAATTTTATATGACTTCTCCATAAATCTGCCAGCCATTTAGATCCCGTTTCTTTTTTTTTTTTCAAGACTCTTCTCATTGCCTTCAACAGGGGCTTTATCAGATCCTGTTCATGACAGCATACGTCAAAGCTTGCATACTTGCATACTGTAGATATTCTCAAAGATATAGAATAGGCAAGATTCTGTGTAGAGAAAGGAAAATGCATTTTATAATTCCTTTCAAAATTCCAATCACCCAATCACCCCTGGAGACAAAGCAGTAATCTTGGCTCAGAAATACACTGCTTTGTCTCTTTAACCTACATTTCAATATTCTTTTTCTTCTTCCATAGTGTGAGGTACATACTGCAGTTCAGTATAGTGAATAGATACAGTATCAGTGAGGCTCACAGCAAGGCACCAACCCACAAGTCAAACTTCCTGAGGGATCTGGTTAGCAGTTGACTCAGCAGCACATACAYAAAGTCTTTAGTTGACAGGAAACCTGGTTTACAGAAGCCATGTATCTTCTAAATTATGAAGTAAATTACTTATTACACTTGCAATCTATTGATGGGGCTTAAAAACTTGTACTACAGTATTATCTGTGGTTGAAAATGAAGAACAAAATAATTTAAAAAAAGATAACTTGATTTGATTTAAAGAGTTTAAGTGAGTTAAACACCAGTGGTTTGCGATTTTTTTCTGACAAAGATCAGATAACAAAAGTGGAACTCAGCTTTAACCTTGAACACATAAAAATCAAACTCATCCTTTTAAGTGTACAGAGGCCAATTAAAAAAAGTGACATGAAATCCCCAAATACCACAATTAATGAGTCATTTGAAAGTGACCATGAATGAACATTGAAGCTAAATAGTTTGCAAACATCATTTGATGAGCTACATGAATGAACATCTTAGAATAAGATCCTCATGTTTGAAGATGTTGTTGTCTGAATCTGTGGTGGAAGAATTTAACTGGGATGGAAACAAGCAAATAACTGCAATGATCAATGAAGCTGATAGCATCTAGAGAGGACCTTTTTTTTGGTTGAAAGATATTTATAAACACAGCATTAAGCAATTTATTTTGCTCTTTCTATACATAGTTCCTTATTTTAATCTTGTCTTTCACCTGCAGGAATTCATTACATACTACACGCTGTGAAATGAGTTACCTAAGTTTCATCTTAGATAGGAAAATTATCTCATCCCAACCAAAGAGCAAAATCAAAACAGCTGGAAAGACTGTAAATGACTTGGAAAAACAGTTATGACTGCTACTTCACTAGTCAGGACGCACTACTCAAGAATTCTCTTTTCAACCACTTCTCATTTAACCACATGGACAGGGCTACTCATCAGAAATTGATTTTAGTCAGTGCTGAGCCTAGGCTAGGATTAAACTGAAGTAAACATTCATGATTTAAGGTGCACTGCAAGGGCTACACTTTTAAGCAGTCAACTTGCAGAAGCAACACAAAGCACAGTACTAGCTTTTTATGACAAAACAGGCACCACAAGAATGGGTTGTAAGTATATAAAACATCCACAATGTCTCTTTTGCTAAAGTAGATGATGCTGTAGGCAGTCACCTCATTCCTCAAATTGGGCAATGTGACTGGGATATGATTAGGATTAGGAGGTGAAGGGAAGGCACTGACTTACCATATTCTTGCAATACTTTTTATTACAGCAATTCTGTCAGTTCCCCAGCACAGAAACACATAATTTCCCAGAGGCAGATTTCAGAGACATCAACAGTAGAAATAAACACCTACGGTCTCTCTAATGGGAATTTATGCTGAGAAAAAATCTGGACATACTGGCCCAGGGAGATTCAAAACACTTTCAGAATCAGACCAAGTGATTATCTCCATAATAAAGCAGACAAAGCAATTTTAATAGAATCCAGGGGTGTCAAAATTATTGGCATACCTGAGTAAAATTTAGCACATACATGGAAGAAATGTTGCAATGATTCCTTTTGACACCTATAAAACATGAACATCTTGATCTCTTCAGGATGCATTTGCAAGAAGATGTGGTGCCATTATCCCCTTTCTAAAGCATATATTCATAGCCATGACACCATTTTGGAAGAAAAGAGGAGGACTCAAAGGGGCTTCTTACTACTGAACTACTGGCTGTTCTGTAATGAATCTTTTCTAATCTTCCCAGCTGAGACTTCACATGCTCAGACATTTGCTGAAACAATGACTCTCCTCTCACCCCCAAACAGGAGAGGATTGTCACAAGCAGCCTGTAAACTTACCCACTCTTTCTATCCTGATGAAGATGTGAGCAGTGGTGGTGACATCTCTAAGAGAAGATGCCCTCTGTGTATAATCCTTTTGCATTGGCACCCAGCTCCTTACTTTTAGTAATAGTCAAAATAGACATCAAAAACAAAGATGATGAGGACTACAGTTCAGAAGACTACCTGAGACTGGCTGTGGTACAATTGCTTTTATATTTAAGGCTCATCTATTATCTTTTCTTAACATTAATTCCAGTAAGCTTTCAGCTAGCCACTCCTCATTGTGATTCAACCTTCTGAAGTACTGCAGGAATGAAGAAACTTTTCCGCTCTAAAATATCTGCGGAATTTAGGTCAGAATAGCATTCTACTACAAATCCTATTATATTACTGTAGAAGGCTTGCTTTCTCCACCTAGTGGCTAAAATACGAGCAAATATCCCATGCTACGAAAGTTCCTCCCCTCAAAAAGCAAAATCTAAAGAAAAGTCCTTATTTCCCCCTTTAGTGGGGCTTCATTTTATCTGTACTGACAAAGCTTTTTCTGTTCCCTCCCCCCAACCCTCAATAAATGGAATTTTGTCTTCTGAGGTAAATTGAGGGACATGGATTTTGCCCTGAACGAAAGCCTCTGGGCTAAGATCCCTAGAGAGTCAAGTCATCTCTTTGCTCACAGAAGAGGCACAGTGTAGGCAAATCAACCCACTATTAAGACACTTAGATCTTCCCAGATGCATGTTGAGGAATGTGAGAGGAGGACTATAGGAAGAAATGCAAAGAGGCTGTTTCTCTTCCATTTGTGCTCTTAAGTTCACTATGGGTAAGGCTTGCTGACTGGTATAATTAGAGCCCCCTGAAGCTCATGATCAGGTAGACAACAGCTCCCACAGACCAGGAGACTAGGCTTGAGGTTATGAAATCATAAGAAAGCCCTAGCCATGTCCCTTCTCAGTTATGCCCTTTAGATCTACAGTAAGAGGAGCACACTCTATAGTTGCACTGAGCACGTACCTCCAACAGGACTACCGTGCACTGAGACGAGCCTCCTGCTTATGTTGATTTTGTGGGGACGTCGTACACTTCATCTGGTCCGCAGGATTCAAATAGATTGTTTCATGACTGCAGTTGAAGATTACTGTGTATGCAATTATTTTCCAAGGCCAGATCAAATTGACATAAGGAAGCAAGATCGCCAGTGCCAGTTACAGGTCCCCATCATAAAGCAATCCAGAAAAGTGACCAGACAGCACCTTACAAAATTGTTCTCACTGGCCTGCCTTTCCTTCCTTTCCTGCAAGTAGCAGTAAATTATCAACACCACCAACAGAGTCAGTTTATCAAAACAAAAAGCAAAACAAACAAACAAAAAGCCCTCAAAATCATGAACAAAAAACCTTCTGTCAGGTAAAGATACAGATAGAATCAAATTCATTCATTTAGTCACTGTAATTGCATAGTGTCAGCATCATTTCCTCCAACAGACCAAAGGGTACAGTCCTTCTGATTACTTTACGCAGGATCTCACTTAAATTTAGGCACCTCAAGCTGGACTGAAGGCAGGGTAGTCTCCCAAAACTCTCTTTATAATCAAAGGAGATGAACAGGTGCCTCTAGAGGGTGAGTCATCTTGTCTTTCTCAGAGACTGCTGTAGGACGAGCTGCACTGCCTTCCGCAAGGTCTGTCTCTCTAGAAGAGGCTTAGGATGGTTAGCACAGAATTTGACCCACTCTAATTCAAGAAGATAAATTACAGCAGATGGACCCTACACAAAGATACTAGGAAAAATTTTTAAATGCTAACTATATGCTTTACTTTTTATTCTAAATATCCAGTAGCTTCTCGCACAGTGAGGAAAACAAGTGTTTTTTCAAGTTCAGAAGTCCAGTCAGAGTATTTTACCTTTGAGGAATGGAGAAATGGGTACAAGGGAGAGAAAGGGAAATTTTCTTTTAATTTCTCCTGATTTCCAATTAGCAGTAAGTTTCACAAAACTGAGGCAGGCAAGAAAATGATCAAATGCTCTGAAGGTTTTCCACTTACTAATAGCCCAGTCCAACAGCCTCTGTAGTAACTTAACCAGTCATTCTAGTCTGGTCCAGCAGCCATCCACTACTTATTGACAGAGGCACATTCAGATGGAGATTCAAAGATCTCTCCCCTCCTGTGTGATAAGGGGCATGCTCTGGAAAAAGCACTAGTAATGACACTTACAACAGGCATAATTTGCTTGGCTCCTAATCACTCCCAATAAAACCTGTCCTATATAAGTGTGTATGTTTTCATTGTTTCTTAAGTTCCAGAGGATTCAATACCCTTACATTCACAAAGAAGAGAACCAGAGGAGAGCCTCAAATACATTCTCCATGTAAAATCAACTTTGCAAAACAGCTGCAACTATTAAAAGCATTCTTTTAGTTACAGAGAATGCATACAATTGGTTTGACTTAAATGAAATTTTTGTTTACCCCTACAATCAAGCATAAGGTTAAGTGCTTTTCTGAATTAGATCGATTTAAATCTGTATTTCAATGTTTTGCAGATCTGGATAACTAGTACATCAATGATAGAGCCATAAATATAACCAAAGAGAATTGTTTTTATGACAGAATTTTCAACATTATAGGAGAGTTATAAAAGAAGATGTAAAAAATATCATATGGGGAAAATATGCATTAATTTTACCTTTTCTAAAGATAGTGAAGGGGTTGTTGGGGGAGAAGGGATTTACAGAACTTGCACTCAGGACCTCCAGTTTATATACCACCATCTTCATCAATGAGTCACCTGCATCAAAGCTCGAAAAACTGAACTATATCATATTAGGAAGAGACTGAAGTTTATCTGAGTAGGCTTTATCTGAATGAGACCACCTGTCAATTGGCAACATTTCAGCGTTGCCACAAAGTATCTCTGAATGTTAGAGGAAGGCACTTCCTTAACAATATATTGTAAGTATTACTGACCTATTTCCACTCTTCTCTTCAAGCAGTGGAAAGCATCGAAAATACTTGCCTTGTTATGAGATACTGCAACCTGAGTTTCCTGTAACTTAGGAAGCAGAGTCACCAAATGGGTTAAGACCTAGCTTAGAAGTGACAGACTTCTCTGCATTTCTGATTAGTAATGCTCATAACTAATGTCTATCAGTATACAGTATGGCAGCATATAATACAGTAATACATATTAATAATATGCTGTCTGCACTTTGAAACATTGTAGCTTAGAAAACAAGTTATTTAATCTACTCCTGATATCTTCAAAGAGCCCAGGATTTCTGCCTCTACATCTTCCATTATCCATCTTTAAACAAGCTTAATACTTAGAACCAGCTATGGCATGACACTTTGTTCACCACCTTTATTCATGCTTTCAGTATTTGTCTTCATGCCAAATGGAAGTGAGAATCAACACATTGCATGTGTTTCCACAAAATCAGTACAGCATAACAAGTCCTTCTTTAGCCCAAATAGGCAAGTTATCACTTCAGGTCCTACCTGGCAACGCACCTTACACTGGGCAATGCAGTGCTAAGCTATAGATCCCAGAACTAGAACGAGAGACCCAACGGACTCATACGGCACGGCAAACAAAGTACAACGCAAATTCATCAGCTTGCGGGTGTTTCATGCAGAGACAGTAGAAGTGGTAGTCAGTACTATGCTCAGTTGAATCTACCTTTTTTTATACTCAGGTTAATCCTTTTTTTTTTCCCTAGTAAAGCTAATAAGCAAGTACCATCGCAATGTAGCAATACCATTTCCCTTGCACTTGGAACAGGGGGGTAGATAAACACCCCATATACAAAAGCGATGGTACTAATTTACCTCAGAATCTTTCCTATAAAAAAAGCCAAGAATCTCTTTTGAGATAGTATATATAAAAATATATATATTGAAAGTTCCCAAGCATTGCATTAACAGCAGTACTTTTCTATGCTATAGGTAAGATACAGTAACTTGCTAAACATGATAAAGTTGCTAGTCATATTGCCTTTCCTTCTAAAATCTACCTTAACATCTACCTTTTCAATGAAGGATAACATCAGCCCAGCGATGTATAATAGCAGATGTTGCTAGGTTTAAGCTCCCTTTCTATGCTATCAAAATCCACAGTGAAAATTTTGAAGCAGCTCCTTTGTTAAATCCCTTACTAGCAATCTCCAATTTAAGTAAGTTCTCTCTATCTGACCAAAGCGATAGAAACACAGATCAATAGTACGGGGAGATACAGCAGGATGGCTCTCTCAAGAAACTCATAGCAGTGCAGGCAGAATTTTCACTTACATTTCAAGTAGGATCTAGGAATTCTTGTGCACTAGCTTTGCTTTGTGAATTGTCTTAACAGCATCATCTCAGCACAAAATGGATTCTTCTCCCTATCACTTGGAACACTTCTGCTTTGCACCAAGGGCACTTTATAATAGATCCTGGGCCACTTCTTCCCCCAACAAGCACTCTGAATAATATAAGCAGGGGCATTCACACTTTCATCTGAGAAATCACCCAAATCTTTGTAATCTAATACAGGTTGATTGAAGTCTCACAGGCAGGCTGTAAGAACAGAGCCGTATGCATTTCCCACTCAGAGACAAGGCTATTTTTAGACAACATTGGCTCTCTAGCCAAGTGAGATTTACTGCTATCCTAAAGGTGAGATGAAAGGCCAGTACAACTCGTCAACAATTCAGTAAAAAAATGAATGTTAGTGTTGCAAACATCTGAGAGATTTTCTTGTCTTCCTTTTTTTTTKGGGGGGGTAGGGGAAGGGAGGAGAGAGATGTTGTTATTGTGAGTTACTTAAAGGAGGCATTTTTGTTCCCTTTTGCAAAGATTGCACTTAATATCCTACATAGCTACCCAAGCTATAGATGTGTGTGTATGCTGCAGCCAGCGGTCAAAGGTGATCATGCATTCATATGCTGCATTTCCACCTCGAAAGACAGTATGTTGATTGTATAAATTATGGCTATTCGCATTGCATAGTCTTTGGAATTAGCAAATGTTAGGACTTTTTTTTTGTCCTTAGGGGACTGAAATAATGAAGTTGTTGGCAACAACATCTTTTTAAAAGGTAATTGCAGGTAAAGATACATGATACACACAGAAATAAGAAAGAGCCCTGGCTCTAATTAGTGAATTCCTCATTACCTTTTTTGGAAAAAAAAAAAAAAAAAAAACCTCACCAGCACAGGCTGTCATCCCCACTGGCTCTGCTCCTTCCTACACTGTCTCAAGCTATTTCACTCTGCTGAAGCAATTTCACATTGAAGTGTTTTGGGCTTTCACAGGCTGATTCCCACACACACCCCTTGTATTTTCTACAGCAGTGCAATTTCATTTGTATAATGTTTTGCTTTGATTATCAGCTCAGGCAGACAATTAAAACACAGTGCCACATTAAGTTTATACTCTGCCACCTATTAGGAGGAAATCCAGAAGATGCAAGATTCACTTCAAATCAGAAATGCTGCAAATGGGTAAGAACCTGTGATAGCAGGACCTTAAGACAGAATGTAATCAGAATTTCATCCAAACTTGTTTTTATCCTCAAAATATGTATTTTAACTTTCTGAATATCCATGAGATTCTGATTCAGATCTGTACCTGTGATTGAAGCCACACTATGATTAATCATTGAGCTTGTAAATCCACTTTGGGTCAACTCACTATTCATATGCTTAAAGCTAGACACATTCTTAAGCGCATTTATGCACTAAGCCTTAATGCAGCCTAGACAGATCATCGCTACCACATCATCCCTTTTTTGTGGCAACTGGGGTAGTTTGAATTAAAACTTTTTACTGATAGAAACTGTTTATCCTTCAGTTCCCATTTAATATGACACCAGTTGAGATTACCAGATAAATCTCAGGAGATGGACTGACTGCTATAAGAAACTGAAACTTGTAGTTACACAGCCTGCCCTACCTGCCCAGCTTTCAAATACTAACTGCTCCTAAGAGTGGCTTGGAGTCATAATAGACGCTGACCTGATGGAAAAATACATTTGCTTATAAAACATGTTCCCCACACAGCTAGGCCAGCTCTAGGTGACAGGCACCATTACCAATGCCATGGCATGCTTTGTGGACAATTAACATATATTCTTCATACTTCAGCCTGATGTGCAGGTGCTTTCTCAGATTGCTTCCACTGATCATGTTTTACATTTCAAGTGTAACTCTTAACATACTCCTTAAGACCTGCTTTAACAGCTTTTGGCGCCCTCCAAGACTGCTTCAAATTCCCTTCTCTCCTTCCTCATGCAATAAAGACCCAGTATCTAAAGTTTGGGTGCACACAGCTTATGCCTAGGTGGAAGCCAGAGTCCTGCTGGACAGTAACGGCAAAGCCAGAGTCTCAACAGTCCTACCCACCAGTGACTTAGTTCAGGGACCACACCAGCATCCACTATGTTCCTTTTCAGCCCATGTACTCAGGAACGTCTAGGCAGTATGCCTATGTCTGACACTATAAACAGTTTCAGTTACCTCAAATTAAAAGGATGAGCCAGATTCACCACAGATTTCCCCCACTACTTCTCTGATATGAACAGTGTTTGTCAATCCAGACCAGTAACTTTAAGTCAAAATTTCAAAGGTGTAAAGGCTTGCCTTCCATGCCTTGAGAACAGAGCTGCAAGTACCCTGCTACCACATCTTCCTGCCTTCCTCCTGCAGCAACGGCACCAGTGGGCAGGATGCCATCACACTGCCTCAGAGTGACACCTTGTCCCTTCTCCCCTCCGTGGCTTGCCTGTACCACCTGCTTGAGAAACCCACTCTTCTCCCAAGACAAGCATGCTTAGGAACACTCCACCCACCTGAAGGAGCTGGCTCCTTATTCTAAAGTGGTACAGGCAAATATTATCAGTTTGTAAAAAAGTGATTACAGATAATTTTACATTTTTGCGTCTCTCTCCCTCCCCACCCTCAAACTGGTTTTCTAGAGAAACAAGATTTTGCCGTCTAACAGACCTCAGCTAATAGCTTATGAACCTGTTGGTTAGCTTAACCAAATTTGAGAGCAAGACAGAGGTCTCAAAGAAATTTTTACACATTTTTTTCCATTAAAAAAGGTGTGTTGGAAGCAATAGACAGACACAATTAATGCCATGCCAAGGCACTACAGAACAAAGACACGCTGGCCATTCAGCATATATCAGGTAGCCAGTCAGACAACATCTAGCGCTGACTCAGCAGTAGCATGATGGCCTTCCAGAACTGAAGGGCTTGAGTGGGGATGGACTAGGATGGTTTTTACAAAGGATTCATATAACTGTGGAAACAGGAAATCTTGTAAATACTGCAACGGGAGACTGGTGGGGAGGGAGGGAATGTAGAGGATGCAAGACCTAAATCCACAGGAACTCAGGCTTCATTAACTCAACTGCAACTAATTTATTCTTCTCAGTATTGCTCTTTGGAATTGCAAAAGACAGCTTCATTCATTCTTCTGAGTTTCATTATTTCTATGCCAAAGACTCCTGTAAAAATAACTGTAACATATACAAAGAGGTTTTCACATGTGCATCCACAAATCTAGTACCCCCCTCCATCTTCTCCCAGACAGCAACCACAGAAACAAGTATTATGAAATGGAAGGGAGAGTCATAAAACTAATGCTTATTGCTTTTTTATATTAGCCTGGTAAAATGAGATATCTATGTATGCCTTCAAATTCTGATAGTACAGTCTTGTATGATTGCATCCGTAAGAAAAAAAAGAAGCCTGAATATTAAGCTAAGTGGGAAATGTACTAGGCATTGGTTAAGAGGATGAATTGATTAAAATATTCCTTTACCTTAATAGTAGGCAAGCAATTGCATACTATTTTGTTCAAAAAATGATTTTAAATTAAAATGACAATTCTATAAAAATACGGCAGTATCCTTGAGATTCAAAGGCAGTCATCTATCATATTTTCATTTTGGAAGACATACTAAACACGTATGACCATGTGCTTTATTTCTAATAATTTCTGCTTTTTTGAATAAGTTGACACTGCAATGTAATACATGTATCTATAAGTAAACAAGAAGAATTATTTATCCTCAGATGCGTGCACAACTTTCACTGTGCCTTTCCACACAAGGACAGTCCTCGATCTGTATTTTCAGTGTAAGTTCAAATAGTACATTAAAAGCCTACAAGCAAGAAATCAGGTAGCATAGTGAGTCCCTCCCCCTTGCCTCCTCGCCTGAAACATAAAGAATATGATGGGTTGTACTTTGTCYGTGTGCATTTAATTGCCAGTTCATTCATTAAGAAATATTAAAGTATAGTCATGTAACTAGTTTAGTTAATTATAGGCTGGATTCTTAACTGATATCAGTCTGGCATACTTCTGCTCCTGTTAATGGCATCATGGTAATTTATACCACTTGAAGGTATGGTTTCTATTGTCATGGAGCAACCATTGGCTTGCCCTATATACTTACAGGATAATTCATGATGATACCAACTGGACTTGATTATCGTTTAGTTCTGAGAAAGTTACTATCCAAGTTGTAGCTTTGAGATCTTAACAGAAGGATCTAAGGAATCAGTTTACTATTTTTTTTTTTGTTTTGCTTTTAAATTTTCAGTGTAAAAATGAGGTGGGGGTGGGCTTTCTTGCCAGGCTTTTGTAACGCATCAGGGAGCCATACACAGGATTGAAATACACTGCTTTAATGTGATTTCATTTCCTGATTGGAGAAAATACCATGAAAAAAGACCAAATAACACCTTATTTTACCCTCAGAAATGGTTCCCTCAGGTTTGGAAAAATGTAAATACAAATCCAGTAACACTACACTTTACAATTATTTAACCCACTACCTAAATTTTGACTTATCTGAAATCAAATCACCCACTGCATACTCTTTAACACGTCCACCTGCCAAAAACAAGCTTTCTGGTCATTAAACCCTCCCCAAAATCGCAGTAAGAAGCAAATAATAATAATAATAATAATAAAAATTCTTGCAGCGTTGACTCTCTGTTGCATTATATATACCAAGGAGAAGAGTTTTATTTCTATACATTTGTGTGCTTTGGCAATTGATATTTCTTCTTGCGTTTTAAAAGCTGGCTTTAACAAAATGACAACTTAAAAGCCCTCCTTATTCACAGCTTGATGTTGAAATGAAATCAAGCCAGAGCCGGAATGGCTTTCCAAATTAGCAAGGGAACCTACTGCTGAAGTAGACTATTACCCTGCATGTGTTTGTGCATACCCACACTTGGCTAGCTATCATTTACTCACCTCACAAAGTTGTCTCCTTTTCTTCTCAAAAAATGTAGTTAAAACAAAAGAAAATCAGCGTCAAGTCTTGTGCTTGAAATTGCTTTGCCACTTCAAATGGCCAAGAAGCATCACATCACTTAAGAAATAACAAAGAAAAAGTCTTGAAGTGTGAAAGAAAACACAGGGGGCTACATTTTCAAAGTGGCTGCACACAAGCTCTAAGTATCACATGGCTGGTGGAGTATTTACATGGTGTGAAAGAACAGTTGCGGGCAAAAGCCAAGTTTGCAATTGCACCAAAGAACTGTACAGCAAAAATTGCATAGATCAGCTGCCTTGCTGCTTGATCTGCTACGGAAGCCCTTAATAAATATGTAAAAAGTCAAAGCTTTCTTTACAGATTGTACCTGATACCATTCCTTTTGTGGAGACCAGTGGACTCAACCATTTTAAAAACAGGGAATCTGTCACAGAAAGGCAAAGTAACCTAACAAGAAGTGCCACAAACAGTTAACAACACAGACAGAATATACTCTTCATGTTTTACGTTTCATCGCCTTGCACAGAAGAATCTTGCAATTTAATGCAGATTAACAGAAATTACCTAGTTATCAGGCTGACTTGCTTACAGGTATTAGCATTCACCAAGCAGCTCAGCATGCTAAGATGATGGGCAGTGATTTCCCGGATGTCTCTTGATCATTTTATCACCGATTTTAATTCACGCTGAAATCTGCACGCATCTAAAGTAAATGAAATGCTCCAGACTTTGGGAGCAATGAAGAAGGGCACAGAAGAACAGCAGAGCTCCTCTGTAGCTCCTGGGAGAGGAAGGGAAAATATCACACACTACCAAATGAGTCTGCCTGCGGACTGCAGCCACAGCGTAATTGTACCTTGCAACCTGAGAGCTCACTGCTGACACAGTTTAAAAAGAAAGGACCTAAAAGCAGGAATTCCATAACAAAGCAAAGGGCATGCAGAGCGCCTGAAACCACCAGAAAAGTTGCAGTGACAGCAATGGTGAGACCACACGTCAAGAAAACTAAAGAAATTGCTGACTGTGATAATGAATTACATTTGAAGAAATACAGCCTCCTTCCACCCGGCCAAAGCCGTCTGATCACGTATCAGTCCCCAAAGCAGCGGCTGTTACTTATGGCTTCCCTTCCCAGCCACCTTGCTGTGCGCCTTTGGCATGAGTGATGACCACAGGGTGGAGCACCCTGGACCAGGCCCTCCCTGGGCAGCCTGAAACGATGGTAATCAAATATAACCTTGGATGCGTAGCAGCCTCCTAATCAGCTGCAAGTATTTTTAATTAGCCCTCTGGAAAAGGCAGAGTTTGTGACAGATTCAGCACAGGCTGCCTCGGCTGTTCCTGCAACATGACCTAACCCTTCCCCCCCTCCTTTTTTTTGTTAAAAGAGGGAGATGTGGGCAGCTGCTGCCCCTTGGCCTGGCTGCTGCTGGGGGAGGGCGACGGCGGGGGAAGCACCTGGAACCTTCCGGAAAGGAGCAAGGGCGCTACTGAGCATGCTCAGTGCAGAGTGTGTGCCCCCCCCCCCGGCCCCTGCCTCTGCTGCTGCCTCCACAGTAGGAGTGTGGACACAGCGGGGTCCTGAGAGAAAAGTGACCCTCGAGGAGCTTTCTGGGGACGGGCTGGAGGCACCCTTAGACAGGGAGGCTGCTGAGCGGCAGAGGAAGGCTGGAAGGGCAACCCTGCCTTGCCTGGTGGGCTGGGAGGTGGTATCTCAGCCCGCTGTCTGTGGCAGAAGAGAGCATTTCTGCTGTAAAAGCCACTGTGTTTCAGCTGAGGCCCTAATGAAACCTAGGGAGTAGGGATCAAAAACCTGTCTGGAGCGCTAAATGTGTGCACCTTAAGACATCAGCCTAAAGGCCTTGGCTGATACGGGTCCCTGAGATTATTGTTTTAAATGGCTGCTGCCTGGGAAGGGAGGTGATGGGCGTTTGTAAGCAGCCAGCTGGGCTGCCAGCTCGATGTCACGCACAGACCAGGCGAGCCAACTTAGGAGGGATCTAGGCATTAGTTTTGGTAATAGATCCCCCAGTCATGTGAATGTTAGTGTGCTTCTGATATCACAGTGGGCATTTTTCATAATTTATAGGGTTTTTTTCAAAGGTTAATCTTGCCTCCTAACAACATGGCTTCTCTTTCCATAAATTATTTCAAATTAAACAAATACGAAAGAAGCATAGAGAAGATGTAAACCCAAGGCTTTTTTTTTTTTCCTACTGCTAGGTTACCAGTCAGAAAAATGCCCTATTCTCTACATAGCATGGCTATATACAACCAAAGAGGCACAGACATTGCTTTTTTTGCCTTTTTTTTTTTCTTTCTTTCTTTCTTTTTCCTGAGTGGCTGCTCAGCCTTGGGAAGTAAGCTGCTGCTTGAATATTTCACATATTAAAAGGCAGACTGGTTCATAAAACCTCTGTTTTCAAAGTGGTCCTCTTGAAGCTGATTCTCTTTCTGCAAGAGGTCTCCAGTTACCATAGGATCAGAGGTCAATTGGCTGAGACTGAGGAGGCACTATGCATTAATATAGAAGTAGCAGGGTCTGGAGCTACTCCTGTCCAATGCAACTAACCTCTGCAAGGAGAGAGAAGGCAGAGGTATTTACAGTCTGAAAGACCAAGGCTAGAGAAATGGTGATGAAAAAGAGGTATATCTGCCCCACTGGCAAAAGAAGGCTAGCCAGCACGACCTGGTACTTCATGATTGCAGCGCTTAAGCAGAGACGTGCAAGCAGATCATTGCTGGCATGAGAAGACAGCTGTCTTGGTGGATGGGACTGTCTGCGATGGCTTTTGAACTCAGACATGCTCTGCAGTCACTGATGTGAAACTCATGGCCTGTATTAACGTCAGACTTCTTGAGCTTCTCTGGTCTTTCTGTTTTTACTTCTGTGCAGCACTCCAGTGGGCTCTGCAATTGCAATTCCCTTTAACCTTGCCCAATTACATGTTTTTTTTAATTTTGGTGAGCTGTTGAATGGCTCTCCTCCCACTTGCTGCACAGAGAGTGGTCATATTACCAAAGATCACCTTTATGGAAGTCTTAAACCTTTGTGGATGATGAGAACATTTGAGATCCCAGTCAAATTAAATGGTCAAGGGCAAACAATACAATCTGACTCTCCAGAATGGTTTTCTGATGGGTCTTTGTGGAGGAAGAGACATGRAATGGCAAAGGGGCATTACGGGCATTTTCATGTCCAGGAAAGTTGGAATTTCTATTTTAAAATTACGAATTAATATATTTTCATACAGTATAGCCTGAAAATGAATCAAAACAATGCYTTTGAGGAAGAAAGTTTCTCTTCTTCTCCACATTGAGGAAAACGGGGGGATTTTCTGGGATTTTAGGGATACTGTCTTTCAGTGGAATCAGTCTTCACTTAAAAGATACGTACCAGTTCAATGTAGTATTGCTTTCAATGGACCTATTTGCACAACATAGTGCTACTCGGCATGAGTAAGGCTGCCTGGCATGTGTTTTATTTGTTTGAAAAGATTTGACATGTTTGGGTGCTCCATCACTGTGCCAACAATTTTAGTATTCRTAGCTCACCAGGCTTTGTTCCCTACCCCAAGTCTCTTCCCCCATTTCTCCTATTTCCTCTACCTCCTCCTTCTGTTAGCAGCTTCTTTTCTTGTACTGCCTTCCTTTTGTTCTTTTGCGCATATTGGAGCCCTTGAATCACAGCCCTTGAATCACACCCCTGTTGCCAGACAGTTTGTCCTCTGCTGTGCTGAATGGGCACTTCAGAAGGCAGTGTGTCTCCTTTCAGGAAGCGACTGCTTATTTCACACCCTGAGAGAAGCATCAATTCAGCACAGCAGGAGAAATTACAGAACACAGCCTGGAGGGGAGGTCGATGAGACAGAACACTGTTCTGGAGCATTCTGCCTTCATTTAACCTCTTAATAAAAGTAGGTTTGAACAGTCTGATATTAAGGACCATGTGAAAAGAAAAAAAAGATGTTGGGCCAGGAGGGGGAGAAGGAGTAGAGAGTCCTCATCTAGGAAACTTGTGTATGCAGATAATGCAGATGGTAATCTTTCCTAATCCTTAGTGTATCGAATCGTATTGTTGTGCTCTGTTCACCTTAGTTTGCAGGTATTCATCTTTTTGTCMGAGTGGCAGGTTTGAGCAGCCACAGCTCTAGCTATCCTCCTCTTGCCCTGGGCTGGAGTTGGTGGGGAGAGGAGTAGAAGCATAGTCACTCACTGGTCATGTGAACATTTCTAGAAAATAATCTGTGCTGCAGCCTTCCAAAAAAACAAAAAACCAAAACAAAACAAAACCAAAAAAAAAAAAAAAAAAAAAAAGGAGGGGGGGGGGAAGAAAGGGTCCAAAATACTTTGCAGACATGATTAGTTTTTGTTCTAAAGCAGATGCTGAGGAAAGAATATTAAGCCTGTTTTTTCCAGATGGAGAAACTGAGGCACTTCTCCCAAAAGTTTGTTTGAGAGAGAGTTGTGGATTGGCCAGGCACAGCAGAAGGGATGGGGACGTTACCACTAAACTGAAATGTAATACTGCATGTTAATAGGAAATATCTGGAGAAGCATGATCAGGCTACTGCTTTAATTTTTGTCAGACTCATTAATGCAGACGGATAGAGAAGGCAAAAAATAGATCAGCAGGACAGGACGGGTTTTGCCTGTGAATTATGATGGATAGCTGTGATCCAATAAAGACATCTGAGTGGGATTTCATAATACATTATTTCTGTTTTAATCAGGCGTTATAAAGCAGCAACAGGACTTATATACTTCACAGCCACTTTAGATTATTGAACGCTCACAGTAGGCTAAAAGAGCACTTACAGCTCATCAAATTAAGCAAAAATGTACAAATTAAGTACCATCAAGCCTACAAGCCATTGCATTTATAGGAAGTAAAGAAGRGGAGACAGTAGAGAATTAAAGGATGAAGCATTAGAATGTACTTTACAGCATGCTTTTAAGAAATGACATTAATGACTGAAGAAAACAATTAACAAGCCTGTAAGTCCATCCCTTTTACTGAGCTAAGATGATCTACTTTACATATACTTCCCTGGGCATCTGTCTTCCATCCCTGTCATTGATTATTGCAGTATTTCCAAATACCATGATTTATTTTCTTCCACACATACTGCAGCTTATATAGCGTGCCCACCGTTTGAGGCAGGCTCACCCTAGATACCAAGCTCAGGATGTTGCACCCGGACTCTGTTTTGTGGGGCGCTATATAGAACAGAAGCACTGGTATGTTATGAGCCATATTTGCAGCCTTCTGAATTCAGAGAAGCTCTCCAGTGTCCTGCCGCATAGAGGGCAATCCTATTTCAAGTTTAAAGATTGTAGGAATTACTCTTCTTCTCCCTCTCTTTAGATTAAGGGTACCCAAATGGAGTCTTGAAAAATTTTTTTTTCTTTGGCCATTATGAGTTTTCCAGTTGCTTATGGTGCCTGGTGCCTGGAATCTATGTCCATCGTGTAGCAGCCACAGATTTTTTTCCAGGTGGTTCCCATGCAGGTTTTATTCGGTCTCAGGATTACTTAGGTTCCTGACTAAGACAAATAAATTGTCTTCAGCAGGAACTAGAGGGACAGCGAGTRTCTGCTCATTTTGTAAAAGGCTGAAAGTTAATGATTTAAAGGAGTAGGTGAGAGGAGGGTAGTTTCACTTTGTGACASCTAATCAGGAGGGAGGAAAGGAACAGCTGGAAACGGACAGATGAACAAAAAATACAATGAACACTAGTTTTTGCTCCCATATACACTACCTAAAAACTGTCATTTGGGTTAGGTCTCTTATCCTTGTGATCACTCATAGGACTTGCCGCAAAGTAGTGATAATAACACAGGCTAAATATTTTGCCTTTCTGGAGGGAAAACATTAGGAATTATGAAAGCATGAGAAATTAAGATAGCTTGGAAATGAATCACAGACAAAAAAAACCTTTGAGGATCTATTAAGGAACTATTTGCAATAAGATAATCTTACAACTTTCAACTGCACTGCAGCTTAGACAGTGTTTGCACCTTTCCAGCAAGGACTTTTTTTAATCATTAACAATTAAATATTGTTGTCATCCAAAAATATTAGTAAGATTTTACATATTTGTGCAGGCAAGACCTAAGACCTTAAGCAGCCAGTTAACAAATCCCACTAGAGACTCATCAGATAAAGAAGAGGTTTTGTAAAGCAAACAACCAAAAGAATTGAGAATAAATGTTACGAAAAAAGAGGGACACCTTCCCAAAGTTATTTAATATTACAATAACATTCAAATTTGTCAAGTGTTTTTTAAATAAATAACCCACAATTTAATAAAAGTTTTGCGAGTCTGTTATTTGCCAATTTATTTTATTTTTTCCAGTTTTATAGGTGACTAAAATGACTTTTCTGTGTGTGTATCAGTATTCATTTCTACTCTTCTTTCAGGTGTCCAGTGCAATTCATCCAGTGAAGACATTTGATCAAACTATTGAAGAGTCAGAATAGGATAAGAAAGATAACTAATTAGGGTAGCGATAGCATTTCCTTTTCATTTCCTATTAAAGCATTATGTAGACAGCCCATTTTGCAATGTGGCAATGTGAAACAGTTGGTTTTAAGAGATTTCAGATTTGGATTCCAAGGAATAATCCTTTAGCGGAAGCACCAAATTTAAGAAGGACCACACAGCAGGTATTGCAATTTAGAAAAAGCTGGCTACCATAAATTATACTAGCAAGTAAAAGTTCATAAAATGCATCATCTCTTTAACAGTGTGTATTTTAAGTAGTACTGCATGCTGGTACTCATGCTGGTATGAGTATTTCAAATATGGAAGCACTATTTCTAGTGTGGTCTCAATGAAAAGTGTCAATTGGCTGGACTTTCTCCTTCTATTGTAGGATARGAAACAAAAAAAAAGCTGGTGAGATTTGTAGGTGTCTAGCATTGATACATTTGTACCAACAAATATGTGCGTGTAGCTACATTTAAACATGCATATATACATAAATATGTATACACACACAGAGGTATATAGTGTATATGGAGCACAGTCTGTGGTGCCATCTGGTGGAAAGAAGTAAGTAGCAACTTTACTGATAAATTAAAAAAATAAATGTGCAGGTAACTTTAAAAAAAGGGAGGAGTAAATAAAACACCAGAAGAAGAGGGCTGTGATCCATATGATATACAGAAGCAGCAGTATTAATCAAAAAAAAAATGCAGTTCCAGTCTGCCTTGAAAGCTAAAGCTTCTCACCTTAACTTACCCAGACTGTCAAATGCATTGATGTTGATGAGAGGTCACTGATGAGTTTTTGAAGCCACAAAAAGCTTAAAGGAGTTACGGAAAAAGACCTGGCATTTCTGACTGTCTCATCTCTGATGGGGTGTCTCAGGAAGGGGATTTGAAGCCTTGCGGATTTACTAGGAAAGCAGATACCTTCAACTTAACRCATTTGATAGTGCATCATTTTACAGTGATGTATTAACATGAATTTGCACTGATTTTTTTTTTTCCTGACGCTCTGTCAAATTTATCTGACGTGCCATTTCTCTGTTTCTCTCAGTAGACAGAGTTCTTGTGGTGGAAATGTGTTTCTGGACAAGAATAAGTAATCACTTATTTTAAAGATTACTTAAGAGTAGCTATTTGCCATAGAGGCAAATGAAAGCATTTCTCATAGTTTCTTTTGAAGAATTTGGATTGTGTTGTTCAAAATTCCCATTAGTTCTTGAAGGAAAAGATATATAAATAGGTTATTTTCTATAAGAAAGCTAATATCTCTAAGGACAGTACTCTTACCAGAACACATCAAGGCCAAAGGGAGTCTACACAGTAAGAATAAGGTCTAGTTTTGCACCAAGCTGTAGAAAACTGGGTCATTCAGGAGTGATTATTTTATATTTATACTGAGTTATTATACACTTATAACTGTATATTTATAGTTATACTGAGAACCAGGGATCAGACACAACATTGTTTACAATTTCCATGGCAGAGCACTACTGAAAAGCAAAGAAAAAGGTAAGATGTTCATCAGAGGGGTCTGCAATGTTAGATCTTGCTCCTGTTCTTTTAATGGTAGCCTGACCTATTTCGATTTTCTTATTCTCAGGTGAAGATCTTGAAATGAGTCAGTTAATTCAGTGATGATTTGGGATATTTCTAAAAAGGCTGTAAATTTTGGCAGTGATTTTGTATGTAACAAAGCAAATACTTWGGACAGCGTAGATGATAGGTGAACAAGCACAAATTCCTGTTCATCTACCAGCTGATAATTAGCTTCCACAGCTGACTCAGCTGTGCCACCTATACTTCTTGTTTCTTCCTTTTCATTCCTCATGCTTCCTTTACCCTTTGCCTCTTATCACTTCCTTCCTTCTCAGGCTCTCAGAAGGCTCCAGCCACCTTTCTGACAGCCATCAAACTCCCTCAGTAAGGCAGATGGGAAGGCAGAGGGGAGGAAAGATGATATGACTAAATAGTAATCCCATCCCTGTTGAGATAAAATCTTAATCCAATGGCAGTTTGCTTGATAAAGATGGAGTAAAATCTTGAAAAAGATCTTAGGACTTGGGCTGTGGTTAAACCAGCTTTATGGCAGGAAATTAATTCTATTTCTTGCCTTCCAAACTCAATGTTGTCAAAATGTGTTCTTAAAGCTCAATTAAAAAAAAAAAAAGTAAAAATACAAGAGTTCTGTTTCTGCTATTACCTTATTTTTGCTAGCCTGGCTTTTTACTCCTGTGTTCCTTTGTTTCTCATTGCTTATAATATGATGGCTGAATCACAGGCTTCTCCTTGTATCCAAAGAACTCAGCAGAAGAAAATCTTATTGACTTTACTGGGTATAGAATTGGATTTACTGTCCATTGCTCTAATCTGCTAGATTACTTTCCCTCTTGCTATTTCTTTCTTCATGTAAATAAACTGTGACCAAAGGGAAGTTGTGCATATTGGATAATGTAGTTGTTGGAAGAGTGCAAGCTAAACAAAAGCAATTAGTATTTTTGAGAGCAATTTTTGTACATTTTTAACCAAATCCTTGTGCTGGATTTGACCAGCTAGGAGTGGTTCAAACACAAACACTCATTTTCTACAGAAAGAAAACAATTTTTATAAATGTAACTGAGATTCTTACTCCCCTCCTTCCCCCCATTAAGAATCATTGGGAGCATATTCCCTTCTCCCTCACCCTCCAGTTTTGCTACCAAACTCTTTTTGTTTTCTGTCTAGACTGAGAAACAATTTTACTGAGAGTGGGGTGTTCATTTGTAGGACGGTTCAGCAAGTTCAGTATTGAATGCTTAGAAGACCCTGTGATGGTCATTGTTACTATGATTAATGACTCTAATTATTGATGCTGGACCATAAATATATACAGGATCTTTCAAGAATAAATAAGAAAGCAGTGCATTCAGCTATGAAAAGTTACAGTGGGAAAACAGCAAAGATTTGTAAAAAGCAAGTCGTGCCAGATAAACAAACATATTACAAAACTGTGAACATGCTCATGTTCCCTTTGCAGTTCTTGGGAACATTGCCTGTTCACTATAATGGGAGGGGGACTAGGCTCTCAGTGACAATAGGAAACCAGAATATGAAACAGACTTGGAATTTAACATGTTAGCTGATTCATTTCCTCATAAAAACCTTGAAAATTTTCATCTGAAGACAATTTGATTATGAGCCCTCACCTGAACTGGTCTGCTTGAGGAGGCCCGCTAATACTAAGTGGGAAGGTGTCACAGTTTCTTTAGGGGGACTTGGCTGGTTGCTTTTTAGCCTCAGTGATTTCTTTGCAGGTTCACAAAGGAGCATTATCACTTGCAGTTTTAGTATGAATCTTTTCTCTGGAGGTGCTGCTGCACATCCTCTTTCAACAATAAACCCTGCTCAGATGTGGTGGCAGAAACCTGGAGTGTGGGAAGTGGGGGCTGGTGGATTTGGTTATTTCTGGAAAGTCTTTAGGTAATTGGCAGCGAGGCATGTATAACTTGGGATATGATAATATCTGCCTTGTAAGTTTAGATATCCATCTCTGACTGGGGCTAACAGAGGGGACCTACTGTAATTTCATCTGGGGTCTGATTGACAGCCAGGGTGATACAGCAAAGAGAAAAACCTTCGGGGTTTTGAGGATTCCATATGAAAAATTGTGTGTGGCCTCTGGGTCAAGCTGACTCCCCTTTTCTGTGGTTTTTGGTTGTAAAAAGTGTCAGAATGTCATCTGATTTTGTGTCTAATGGAATGTATCTCTGAAGCAATTACAGCATTTCAAAACATAACATGGAAGAAGTAAGACAAAAAACTCCAAAATTTCCAAACTCTGTAAGTGGGTATAAAAGTGAAATGTGATATTATGGAAGAGTACAAAATAAGAAAAAAAAAAGGGGGGAAGGAGTGAACTCAGAAATATTTCAAAGCGTGAGGGATTATACAGTAGAATTTATTCCTCAATACCCCAAAGCCGTAAGAATACCTTATACTTACACATGCATCACACCTTTCCTTCTGAAATCAGCCCTTTCTTTCCTATGTCCTTGCACTGCATACAAARCCATAAACTAGGCTCCTCCACTCTTAACCTCTCTAGGCTGCTGTTTACTTGTTCCCTCCGTGGTTAAATGCCGTAAGGTTTCCCATTACATGTAGCGTTCAGTGTAGGGACTCTTCCTGTTGGGACCTTTCACACATTGCTTCTGGCTTCATTAATACACTTCACAGGTATTTCCATTGCCTTTTCTGAGCTTTAATTACTGAAAATGTGCCTGTGCGGTATCAACTGACATCATTAAAATAATTTCCTCTTTAATGTCAATTGAAAAATGAGTTCCATTCCTTGCTCCAAACATTACTTTCATGTCAGTTATTTCGTGAGCTCAGGAGAGTTTTACTAGAGCTGTCAGCTGCCATGGATGACTCATGCCTCTTTAGACGAAGCTCTGTTAGAACAGTCCCAACTATTAAAAAAGTCCTGTGTTTACAGCAGTACTGCTCAATCCCTGTAGGTACACCAGGTATTTTAAAAAGACCTGCATTTGGTGGAAAGTGGTGACATTGCTATAGGGTGCTACTGTGCAGACAAAAGGAACATTAAAGTCTGTTGCAAAGAAAGGAGGATCAGGGGCTTCCCCAGTAAGATAATGGAAGAGGCTGAAGTTGTTGCCTTGTTGCTCTCTGTGGTGAAAAGATTCCAGTACTGAGGAAGAAGGTGAAACTTCAGTAATACTGAGGTCTTTCTCTGACCTCTACACAGGGATTCATCTTTCCTCTGTAGAGGCTTGATTTTGTGTACTTTTTATTCTCTATAGATCGCACCTGGCTGCTGTGCCAAATGACATCTATCCTGCWGCCACTTCAAATGGGAGCCCAGGTTCCCACTGGCACATAGTGGAGTAGATCAAATTATCAGCATGATTTACAGCTATGCTGTACTACCAAGCAGCTTTTATGGCTGAAGGTGTTGCAGGCAGAAAGAAACAGGTTGTTGACTGTAGCATTTGCTTTTTCGTTCAAGCTCTGAGGATAGAGACCTGCTGATTTCTAAGAGGAGCTGATATAACATTTTTTGCAACGATCTCAGTTTTTAGAAAGACAGGCTTGTAAAATTTCAGCCCCAGAAGGTTCAGTAGGTCAGATCAGCATCTGAAACTTTGCCAGGTTTCTGGCTATACCCTCCCTCCGACAGGCAGAAGCACTGGGACCCTGCCCCCACCACACAGCACCAGGCGCTGTGATTGCTCTCCAGGGACCAGAGGAAGGATTTCTGAAGGACATTTATGCTACAGTGTATGTAGCAGAGAGGACACTTTGAGTTCCAAAAATAATTGAAGATCTTGAAGGTGGTTTAAAAAAGATTAAGGATAATGCTCCATAGAATCCTTATCTCATAAAATTATCATGCGTGTGTTTATATAGATGTATACATTGATACACACAGCACAATGTATTTTACAAAAGGCATTTTATAAATGGGCAAAATCAAGCAGAACTTTTCAGAGTATGAAAAGCAACCATCTTTCCTGCATTTGGTCATTATCTTAGTCTGCAAAAATCTTAGCATGTAACTGAATCTTTTAAAGACTGTAGTTCTTTTTTAAGTTAGGAAATAAAGTATTTCATGGCACAGTTCTACCTTATCCACTTCAGTAATTCGGTTTAGCTATTTTTTTAGTTTTATTATTTTAAATCAAGTTACTTCTTATGTGGGTTTTCTTGGAAAAGCAAATCAGCTAACTAAAATATGAATGATACTGAGCAAGTCAAGAGAAACAAATCTGAAACACTCAGGGCTACAAAAGACTCTCTACCTATATTTCTACTACATCTGTAGTCAGGTATAGCTGATGAAATGTCTCGCTGCGTGTGCTTATGGGAGGCAGGTGAGCAGTATCTGAAGGAGGAGAGATTTGAGGCTTTATTTAGTAAATCATTTATTTTGGATCACTGCAGGTATCACTACAGGGGAAAGTAATCCTTTCAGAAAATTTATGATCCTGTATTTCTGAGTACATCATACTAGTAAAGTGAGTGCCTGTCCAGGCCACACTGGGGAAAGAGATATTTCTTTTGGCCAGCTGTTGATGTCCTGCTATCTGACATTCAAGTTGCCATGTTCCCACACTGCCTGCACATTCCTTACCCATCCATCCTCCTTCAGTCCTTTTCCTTTCATCTGTGTGTAAAATTAAACAAAATTATTTACTAATTCACTCACCAGGATAGCCTATGCTCAATCTTTCTTTACTTTACTAAACTATGCCTATTTCCAAGGTGAGGCAAAATAGGGCAGAGTCTCATGAGACCCAAAAGTTTCTCTCTTATGAGTTGGGGAAGGTCATTTCCTGTCTCTTCTTTCCAGAAAGTCTATTTTTTCTCCTTTCTTCTCCAGCTAACTACAGCCTTTAGTAGTCCTACCGAGCAGACTAACTGTTTCTCTCAGGTAAACACTCTACATTACCATAGTGATACTTGATGCTCAGAGCTCGCTTTTTTTTTTTTTTAATGAGTATTCTTTCCAAGCCTAATAAAAAATAATATAAATAGGGAAAAAATAACCAAAGAAGTCCCAGCAGAAAATCCAGTGTGGTTATAGCTTGGCAGTCACACCTTGGGTCCTTGATGGAGGTTTCTGCTAGGTGCTGTACAAGAAACTACCTCGGAAAGCTTTCACTCTGCATGGCAGATTGGATGCACCATATGGATGGTGCAGATAGATGGAAGTGGATTGGGAGGTGGAGGAGGCTATAATAAACAAGAATTTAACTGAAGAGCAGAGGGTTTTGCTTTTGAAATTCCCTGATCCTGGGTCACCACAGATGGAGGAAATTTCTACCACTTTTTTTTTTTTTTTTTTGGCAGGGGAGGGACAGAAGGGACATGCTCTCTTGTACTTTCTGTCAGGAGGGGCTGGCTAAAAGCACTGGAACATATTATAGTAATAAACATGTTTCATGCAGCTGGAGCTGGCAGAAATGGAAAGATAACTGCTGCAGCTCAAGGAAGTCCTTGATGTGGAAGGAATCCCTCTTTGTTCAGGAGCCCTTTCCTGGTCTGTGCAGGAGACAGATTTCTCTTTAGGAAAAGAGACACTATTKCCAGTATGTGGTGAGCACTGATGAGGTTCTGTTCAACGGGAAAGCAAGGAGAAGATGTGCAAGTAGCAGAAAAAGTCTCCAAACACTCCAGTGCAGAAGTAAGACGAAAGAGGGGACAGTTTTATGGCTGGCTGATTGAATTAATTCTTAAAGAACTGGAACAGCTTCCCATTTAGATTATGTTTTGGTGAGGCCCTCTTTTATAAAGACAATCAAGATATCATGAGTACGTAGAGACAACTCTGTCACGAGCATCCTATCTCAATTGTTGCTATGAACAAGATTTATGCTATGAATGATATTCAGAGGAAAGCTTAGGGTTTGAGCACTATTTAAAGCTTATTCAGGCCTCCAACTTAAGGATCTTTGGATTGAAGAGATACCTCATCCAAGTCATAGTAGTCTGCACAGTGTGAATCATGTACCTCACAATGATTTTGGTGGCAGCACGTTCACCAACTAAAACTAAATAGTAACTATATCTTTCTCAACAGCAATAGATGCTACCCAGAAACCAGAGGTTTCTTCTGGACAGTTCCTGGAAAAAAAGGGATTGGATATTCTCCAATAACTGTCATTTGCAAACAGCTGTTTACATCCCAAAACCCTCACAGTACAGCCAATATGTGAAAAGGGAAATAGATTTTGGAAAGCAGTCCTCAAACTCTGCATTACAGCCAACTGTTGCTGTGAGAAATAAGCAATATAATGCTGAAGCCCACTGCATTCAGCTGTGCCTGAGGGTCTAGCAGAAATATAAATTGATTAATGGATTAAGTGGATCATTTTTCCTTCACCTCATAAGCCTTGCAGAGCGTGTCTCTTCTGTATTTGCACAGTACCCAGTGGAGACTGGGGCCTCTGGGTGTTACGCTAACAAATATTTATTTGCTCATTTGGAAGCATACATAGGATTTAATACTTAAGAGACACAAATGAGAAACAAAGAAAATAAACTGCAAAGAAAGAAACAGTCTTTTTTGAAAAGTGGTAACTTTCTGAACTTCTTGAAGACTCACCTGTTCAGCAAGAAAGCCAGACTGTCAGGGTGCTCATTAAGAAGATGAGGGTTCACTGCAGGAACTTGCAGCACAAACTGAGAAAGGAAGGATTGGATCAGAGATGCACTTCTCCAGATGGCATGTTCGATTCTGTTCACTGTGCAATGAGCGTTAAGGCTCAGGTGAGTGTCTGAATGGCTAGGAACAGGGAGACATGCATATGTTTAGTATGCCAGTGGTCACATACTGCATCTGAGAAAGCATATATGCAATTTTAATTCCATTGGATGGATGTGCACATATAGCACATAAGAGAAAGAGAGTGTGGGAAATTTTAAAAAGAACTCTGTGTTCTTTATTGCTTTACCTTCCTACAAACAAACAAACAAACAAACAAACAAACACCTTCTCTTGCTTTTCTCCAGCTAATGATTGTTCTGTCTTGGTATAAACTGATGAGAACTGTCTATTCCTCCACTTCTGCCTCCTCCTCCATACTTAAAAGGGAATTAATGGTGGCTGAGTATCTCTTTCTCATGTCACCAAGATTAAGTAGAAAATAACCAGATCATGTATGGAAAGAGAGGCAAAGCCAGAGCCAGAGTTACACCAGAGAGTATTTCATGAGACAGGCACTGGGCAGAAGTTGTGCTACCTGAGGAAGAGAGTATCCTGTTGGGCTGTTGTGTGGCATAACACAACTGTTAGTAAGGAGGAAATGATTTCTGAACAAAAAAAATGGGATTAGATTCCGTAACAATGACATTAAGGAGCCTACCCACTTAGCTGGCATCATTCAGTGTGTCAATGACTGCATAGCACACAAGATAGAGAATATATTGTCTGGTAAAAAAGGTGAAATAAGTAATAGGTGTAAATCATGCTTCCTCAGACATTTCTGTTTTTCAGCAGTATTCTATACAGAAGAGCTTAAGGCCTCAGTTAGCCACGTTATAAACCCATGCCTGCTCAACTTTAAAGAACAGCTACATCATTTTAACTAGATCAGCTTTCAATTCCTCCTTTTAAAGTGGTGCACAAATCTAGTAGATATTTAGTCAAGTAAGTTGAGTGAGGTACCAGTGCAAGATATAAACCAGTAAAATTGAGTATGCTTTTGTCAGGGATTTGTACTCATGACTTTTTAAAGGAGAGAATTGGTTTGGTAACAGCATCTTTCACAAAAAGTGGGATTTTTTTTCGGAAACCTCATGACATAGGAACACAAGCCCTGCTTGCAGTGTCTATTTCTCTGAATGGGCAGGCTCTGGAATGGCTCTAGGTGAAAAGCTGTATCTGCTGCCTGCTTCCCATCAACATGACGACTGCCTGCAAGCGGCCTGCTGCAGCCTGCCTGTCTGCATGTGCTGGGCAGTGTGTTACCCACCAGGCAGGCAGGCRTGCTATCTGCCTGGTCAAATCATCCTGTGTTGAGTGCAGCCTCAGGACTGCTTCTGTCAGACATCAGTTATCACTGTGGCTTGTGTTGTGCTAAATCATATGGAGGCTTTTTAATAGCATACAATCTTTTCTTCAAGACTGACAAAAATGGAGCAAGGAACCCAGAGAAGTGTGACAGCAAGTTTACTGACAGTCAGGCATACACTTAGGTTTTTGCCACTTTGGTAGTGGCAGTCCCATCTGGTCCTGAACCTTCACTTCTGTGTTTGCTGATCATTAGCAGCATGAGACCTTGCTCTATATTTGCAATCTCTGGTCACCAGAAATAATACAAATATAAGATATTTAAGCATGGTGAGGGTGGAAGTATTCWCAGTTTATACTGCAGCAAGTGCAACTGTTGAGTTTTGTTTTTTCATTCCTCCCTCCACCTGAACTCTCAGGGAGTGACAAGCAGAACATATGGCTTTTTTCTCATGGAACTTATGGACTTTCACTGCAGCTGCAGACTACTGCAGACTGATAAAAATCAGTTGCCTGCCCCTGGCAGCAGCATACATCACATCATCACATATTACCACCATTTGTCCTTGTGATTTTATTTGCTTAGTATAGATGGGGGACCTTTAGTGATAAATACAATCATATCATTTCCCAATTCACTTTTTTTTTTTTTTTTTTTTTTTGGATGGTGCTAGTAGGGATCAGAAGGATGAGACGAAAAAGCTTTCTTACCTGCACTTTTGTAGATGATGCAAAAGCCCCTTAGCCTCCTTCCATATGCACACAGCCTACTTCTAAGAAACAAAACCAAAAACACTAGTGCCATAGTTGTTAGTGATACCTTTGTTAGTAGAATCTGAGTGGAATGATCTTGGCAATGGAGCAGTCTTAGAAGTGACAAATTTGAACCCAAGTGAGCATCAGTTATAAAGCACATTGGCACCACCCGCCTTGCCACAGGCAAACTGTCCCACTTTCCACTGCTCTCCCGTGTCCTCAGGTATCAGTCAGAGTGACAAGCAGCCTGTGGCTTCTGCTTCCTGCCTTTCTCCTTCTCACCCTCCTCATGACCAGCAGCAATGAGTATTTCAGCAGTTAAAAAAAAAAAAAAAAAAATTGAGCGCCTTCCTCCTCCTTTTTCTCCATCTTCCAAAGATTTCTTTGCGTTTCCCTGATTAGGCAGAAGGGAGGGATAACCTCTCCCACGGATACTTCACTAGGCAGAAAGAATGAAAAGGAAAGTGTACAGCTAAGCCCACAAAACACAAGAAGTGCTGAAGGAGATAACCATGATTCTGCTAGGCTGGGAAAAAGGAGCACTCTGATTTCCAACTTTTGAATAAAGCAYTTTGGCTGGGGAGAACTACTGGAAACTTCCTGCCCAACCTTGCCTTCATCACAAACTGTCCTCGTGGGCAGAAACACCACGCAAGTGTCACTGGCCAAAGCAACAATAGGGAAGTGTGTCAAATAGCTTTTCTCATTCCCCATGAGATGTGGCTGAGGAGGCATTTTACTTTCCAGTTCCCTTTCAAGATGAAGTATGGCTTGCAGTACACTGCCTAAGTTGTCCTTATACTGTGAATAAGGGTATTCTGTCTTCCATGTGGCAACTTTTGGACTGAAATCACTCTTTAAAATAAGCCTCAGAAGCAAATTCTTCTGGCTGGTGAGCAAAACTGAAAACCCAAAGACAGCAGRTATCCATTTTATTAAACACTGAGTCTTAGTGTGAGAGAAACTTTCTGCTTTTTTTTTTCCACCTTCTAACATGTGGGTGATTGTGCTGCTGACAGGGCAGTGGAGCCATCCTGTCTCTCCAATTCTTTAATGCCCTTTGGTGGGGACGTGGAAGAGGCAGACTTTGCTGAAAATCCTTTCTGTTCCCTCTGYGCTCAGTGCAAGTGCCGTAGCCTCAGGAAGCCTCTGCAGGAAGGTTCCACAAGAACACAGAATCACCCAGCTCTTTTCTTTCTTTATTTTTTTATTGAAAGCTTCATCAAAGAAAACAGAAGTTTAAACCTAACATCCACTGATCTACAGAAAGCCCCAGGAGTAGGAAAATGGCAGCTATTAGGATTGTGGTACAAATGGAAAACATCAAAAAAAAAAAAAATCATAGCAGTACAGATCTTTCAAAGACATTCTGAGACATCAGTACACAGATGCCCATATAAATAAGATTCATAATTTAATGTATCACAGAGGTCTGTATTCTACATTTTGGCTACAGTGAGATCTGTAAGGGCTTTAAAGAACCTCTGTCCCATTTGTGTGATGCATGTTTTCTTGATAGGAAGTTCGYCTACCTTCAAAGCTGCTTTGATTTTTCTTACAGATAGAATCTGTTCATTTTCCTTTAAATAGGAAAACAATTAAAAGTTCCTATATGAATTCTGTATGGTTCCTGATTTTACATACAATTGTGTTACCTCCAAAAGATAGCAGAATTTTCTTCCACTCTGGAATACAGCATATTTAATAATACTTTATTACATAAACATCATGTTCTCTTCTCTAGGCTGCATTTTTGGGCTTTTAAAAATATAACTGACTGTAAATTCCACCAAATTCATAAAATTATTATCCAAGAGAAAGACGCTTAAAGGCAGAGAATTAATGTCTAGCAGATACTTTCTTAAGGACAATAGATCCAGATCTTGGAAGGTGCTTGTACCTTGCAGGATTTAGCCCTACAAGAAAAAATGGATCTGTGAACCTGTCATAGGCTGACATTCTTCACTTCGTTACACATTTTTATTAAGGTTGAAAGAACTCAACTGTCACTGGTGGGGAATTAAATCCAGAACAACTGAAACAAAAGCAAGATTTTTTTCCTCATAATGGAAAGCGATACCAAAATTGAGATTTTTTTTTTTTGACAGCTTTTCTCTCATAGTTTTCCATTTAATTTTAACAAAGAACATACTGATAAAGGGGACAAGAAAGGGTCTCTTCTGCCTGCTTTGAGGCACAAAGGTGAGTAAATCTCTAGGGTACATACAGCATTGTTGTCTACTTGAGTGACAGGAGCAACATACTTGGTGCTTACTTGAGGGGAAAAAAAACTCTCCTTACACTTTATCTTTGTTGCTTGCTGAGATTCTACAAATCTATCCACTGAAGGAGAGATGTCTGCTGCTCACTTGTCCCTCCTTCTGAGAAAGTGTGTGCGCATGATTGTGTGTATGCATATTAGAAATGAAAGGAATCATCATTATTAGAGACAAACGTCATTAAACAGAAGAGACTAATATACCACATGTCAGTATGTTTTTGTTGTTTTCTGTTGCATTTCCATCACACCGTGACTGGTTTTCTTGGTTCACACGGCCTACCTAGAAAGACTGGTAAAATCCCTTACCTTAGGGCACTTCTTTTATATCAGGACCAATTTCATGTTAAATAAAGTTTKGAAAGGAAATGTTGACCATGTCTGTATCAAATATGACTATCTTCAACTAACACATTTGGTCTCATMACTAGAAATGGATTGATTCATTACTTTAAGCACATTATTACTCTTTAGCATGACTTTTACTATAGGTAAAGTTCAGCGAGTCTGCCTAAACCTGTTTCACTCATGTCAACCTCAGCATTAAAATGAAGTGGCATGAGGAGCACCATCAAGCTTAAAATGATGAAGCAAGGCAATTTGTTAAACACTTAGTATCAGTCTCATCCTTCAGTACCATACGCAACATAATATAGATCCAAATACTATGACATATTAAAAATAAACTTTATTACAATGCAGGCTTCCTCAAATTTGCTGAGTTTTGGTACACATACATACATAAATAATACCCTTCATTTGATTTTTACTTGTGTAAAAATCCATTTGAATGCTTAAGCCCATTGCCCATTGAAAATTTAAGCCCTCACTTCCCTAATCACCAGCTTTTATCTTCCACAGTAGGGCATGCATCCACAGCAGAAGATAATACAATGCGATGCATTTGCTCTTAAATATGCCTCATTCTGCATTACACTGGATTTCTTGACCAACAAAACCAAGGCAGTTTCTTGGTAAACAGAACTGTACAAGTAAGCGCAAGCTAGGGACATTTCAAGAGTCTGTTTCACTGGAAGGCAATAGGAGGACATTCACAATTTGAGGCCTGACTGTCATGGGTGAAAAGTGCTTACCAAACCAGCAGTAGAGTCAGATAGGAAGAGAGTCCCTCAGCAGTCTCACTGGGAACAGCACAACTTTTTTCAGTGCCCTGATCTATGCTCTGGTCAGCACCTGCTAGCACAATGCGTTATTCTCTCTTCAGTCCCATTTTTCAGTTCAGTATTCACTTTTTCTCAGCTGTTGAGCGACAAACCCAGGTATTCAAAATTTTCTAGCCATAATTCTTATTTTTCTGACATCCCTCCTGTATTTATCCTTTAAGATAAAAACAAAAATACCAAGCCTGAACATCCAGATTTGACTATTTACAAGAATTCAGGTGTGATGGAAAGTACATATGCAGTTCAGCTTATGGATTTGATGTTATTTCTAGACCGCTGGGCCAGGCACCATTGCCTTAAGACTTTTAGAGTCGTTTATGCAACCTTTCGGGAACCCTCCTGATATTTAAAGCTAAATTGGCAAGACATAGATATTGACTTTATAAATTTAGGTCTTCAAAAAAGGAAAAAAAGAAACAAATAA
>NW_028186479.1:2209721-2333039 GCF_003343005.1 Rhea americana | reverse complement strand
AAAAAAAAAAAAAAAAAAAAAAAACTCTAACCAGAACATAAAGAAAACCAGTTTCAGATTTCAGAAGCCACCAAGTCTTATGACAACACCCGTGCAGCAGGTGTGCTGCACTTTAACTGTTCTCATTTTTCTCATCTTTAACTTTTACAGGTAAGTTCCTGCTTTCTGAGCATTTCGTATGTTCCAAATAAGCTTTTTCTTACCTTATGACATATGACTGCTTACACTCAAGGCTCGTATTGTTTATAATTCATACACTTTCAAGTACCAGTTCATTGTTTTTTGAACTCAGTAAGATCATCAATTGTATTCAAGGGATCCATTTTCTTTCCTCTTCTTCATCTTCTTCCTCTGCTTCTTTCCTTTGTTTCTTTTAAACACTATTARACAGCATAGCATGGCAAAAAGAATKGAACAATTCTAACAAAATGCACTTGAAACACTTTAARGTGACAGGCATCATGATACTGTGTTTCCTGTCTGGCTTAATAAAAAACACTGAGATTGTTTAACTTTATTTGCTGAAAAAATAACAAAAATGTTTCTGAATGTATAAATAAAGCAGCAGAGTTCTGAATAGAAACAAGAAGGTACCTCAGCATATTCATCAGCCACATGGTAGCTACCTTGTAGCCTCATTGTTGATAGTAAATGAGACTTTTTGTGTCACATTATAACTAACACAGAAACGAAATGTGTTTATTTCATATTTAAGTGAATTGTGCCTGGGGGTATCTCCATTTGTACAAACAATTCAGAGAGACACAGAGTGTGTGTTGAAAGGAAGAAAATAAGGCTAGATTGATTTTTTCCCCCATATTCCCTCCAAAGAAAGAGGGAACCTTTATCCAAGGACAAAATTAAGTGCCACTCTCAAAAAGCAATGAGTAATGAGACAGCATGTAAAACAGAAAGAAAAAGAAATTTTTTCTAAAGTAAAAATTCGTTGTGGATGTTGTTCTTTTACTTTGGCATCATCTGTTTTTCAGAAGTGATGGATATCGACAACTACTTTGGAAAAAGCAGCAGTGTTTCCACTTCTGAAAACCAGGCCCTATTCCTACAGTGAATTTGTACTTGAACACCCATTTCTCTCTTTTATATGTTGCATATCTAGCAGCCATTTACCTGGGAAACCCCCTCCCCCCATCCCATGTTAAAAAATACAATCCTGTTCTATCAATTTAAAAAAATAATTGTTTTTCTCCCCCTAAAAGTCAGGTTATGGAAACACAGAGCTCTTTTAGAATTGGGTGGCTGAATCAGATTGATCCAATATACATACGTTATWATTTATTTATTTTTAATGGATACCCTGTCTCTAATGCACCACAATAAACGTGATGAAGCTTCCTCTCTCTTCTGGATGGAGGAAAGTTTAAAGGTGTTTGGTTTAATTTTTTATATATAGATACATATGTATGTATGTATATGTTTAAATGCTGCTTCCGACTTGCTTCTCACCTTTCTGTTTTTTCGTGTGTTTGGAAAAAGTAAGGATCATAAGGATCATAATCAGGATTTCTCTGTGGAAAATAACTGTCACTCCTAAAAAGGGTTTCAGTGGATTCAATTTAGTTAGTGTCTTTTTGCCTAATTCGTGATTGTCAGCCAACATATTAAGACAACAGAAATCATAGCAGAGAAGAATAACTTTTAACTTCCTACCTGCATGAAAATACTATCATGTCATTTTCAACATTTCTGTTTGTGTGGGAGAGCTAAAATGAGAACAAAGATCAAGGTTGCTTTCTGTTGCATCTAACTGGCAATTCAAATGCATCACTGAAAAACCAATGCAGAATTAAGGTGGCTATGCATGCTGGACGATGACAAAGACTGAGGTGAAGAAATGAATCTGCAGTATGTTGGAATTCAGAAGGAAGACTGTTGTTTCAGTAGAAATACCAAAGATCAGGCAATTTAACAGAAAAACTCATCAAAATTAAAGCCCACCTGGATAGGTTAGTTGGTAACCCACTCCCCTTTGCTTTGTGATGTTCTCCAAAGCACACCATCAACAAGCTTCTAGTACCAACTATTCTGAAATTTCCATATAAACATATGCAGTATGTAAAACACCAGTGGAAGATAGTTTAAACAAAAAAAAAAGTAAGAACTGGTCCGGCCATGTAGGTAAAAAAAAAAAAAAAAAAAAAAAAAAAAAGAAAAGAAAGAAAAAACGAAAAAGAAAAAAACCTCTATCTTCTGGACTGCGTTAGGGTGTCACTTCATCTTTGGTATAAAATAGGCCATCCATAGGCTGCATTTGTTCACAACTAGGAAAGACTACAGAAATTGTCAACAATTTCTTCTATCTATTGCTTTTTTTGCACTTTTTTGACCATAAGCTCCTATCTACTTAAGTTTTTTTTAATGCTCTTAAGCTAGGTTTTTGCAATGTGACAAGCAAAGCAGACTAAAAACTTCTTAAAGCTCATAAAAAAGACTGCAGATAAAAAGCACTAATGCTTTTGCTAGCGATCACGCTTTGTAAATAAAAAAATCTGCATTCTGCAAGAAAAAAAACCCTGCATTCTCTATAATGCAGCAAGTTTTTTTCTCAATTCAATAACTTTACTGTAAAATGCTTTAGCCTTCTAGAATTTTTTCTGTCAACACTTAAGACAAAGTTCATAAAAGTCCCAGCATTTTTCCAATCCTTTCAGTTGCCACAGTTCCTTTATCATCAACTTTTCTTCAAAAGAAGAAAATCATTTTCTTTTAAACTGTACAGTTTATTTTTTGTTCACCCCAAAAACTCAGTCTATTAAACTTCTGCACCAGCACCGGTGTGAGCAGTTTCAATTCATTCTCGGGTTTTCTAACAAGACGTTGACAGCTTGCCTTGAGAGCTTTTGACGTCCTTAAAATTAAGGCAATTAAGATTCAAGATAAACCTTACCTAAACATTTCTTAAAAAAAAGAACAAAAACCCAAAGAACCAAAAAACCCAATCTAGATTTAAAACAAGAAGAAAAATAAAATGAGAGAAAAAGAGTAGCTTAATTTTTGAGGAAGACAATTGGTTTTCATCTCAACTTGCTCCCTCTTGACATCATCAGTTTTTCTGTTAAAAAAAAAAAAATCTAGCTACACCTCCAGATAAATTCTGAATTCAAATGTTCGTCCAGATGAAATGTCAACCCAGCGTTTTTCCTCTGGGTTTTTCCTTTAGTTAAAAAAAAAATTATAGCAAAAATAAAACTGTCAGACTACATGACGGAACCATTTGCACAGCACATAAAAACACTGTTTTGTTTTCGTTGGGAAAGGTAGAAAAAAAAAGCATTCATTTGACGCCTGTGCAAACTGGAAGCCAACTTCTTGTTCAGTGAAGTTTCTCCATTCAAGGCAAAGATTTCAGACCGACATTCTTCAGTCCTGTTTATTGTCTGTAAAAACAATTGAATTAAAGTGGTCATTAAGTCAAAACAACTTTGAAATAGGCTCTTCTCCTTTTTTTCCACCCAATTCCTTTAAAATTTATCCAAGCTAAACTAACTTTGCAGCTGTTTAAATATGATACCACCACTAAGCTGAAAATAGGCAGAAATGGGGAACTCCTGCTTTGGAGATGTTAACACATTCTAAGCAGATGAATTCACTCTTGTTAATACTATGCTTAATGGACAATCTAACTACACTGAAATGAGATGAATACGTGGCTTAACACTGTGTAAATATTTCAAGAGYAATAGAATAAGAGACCGAATATTTTCATAATATTAAGTGGCACTATTTATTTTGGATACTAATAATAAAATGAAGGATAAAATTACAATAAAAGGATACATCCAATTTGCTAGTAAGAACACAATTTCTGATGGCAAGAACAGTTGGACTGTAGAGCAGTTTGCTTAATGAGCCAGGTATGGCTAACTCCATAAAAACATTCAATATTATATTAATTACAAAAATATTAATTTTTGAATATACAATGTCAAATGTTTTCTCAAACTTGCATGTTTGAGAAAAATAAGTTTCAAAAAATCTTCTTCCAACTCATGCTCAACACAAGAAAAGCCAACACTTTTCTTCTAATGCAAGAATAATTTGCTYTTCTTATTTTTAGATTTATTTTAATATTAGGAGTTAAACTGTGAAGAATCTTGATGGCATTAAGCATTCACCACAGAACTTATTTCTCCAGAACAGTAAACATAACACTATTTCAATTTGAAACATTAAATTTGCCAAAGAACTTTTTCATTGTATGAAGCATTACAATGAACATTTTGAACCTAACAACTGCTTTATATGGAAGAAAGATTTATGTATTTTCTTAGCATTTTCTAAAGCAGTTTTCTATGCATAACTTTCAGTAGGACTACTCAAATCGGACTGCTCACCTCCCAAGATTTTACTGCCCCTCTGAGTACAGTGGGCACCATATGCGTGAAAGACTGTTTCCATCAGAGGGTCACAGCATGCATTCTTTAACCTGGCATTGAGTTTGCCCACAAATGGCTCCAGAAAAATTTAATTCTTCCCACATTTAAAAGCAGAGCACTCTGTCCAGCAGATAGGTTTGTTTAGGGGTGAGAGAGTGGAATTTCTGGGAGGAAAGAGGTCCATTTAACTCCATTTTAAAGATTTCACACACTTGTATGTGTAAAATTAAAGACTTGCAAGGGAAAGAGGCATTAAAATAATTGAGGCAATTTCCTCACAGAGTCAGAAACAGAGGACTGTTTCTGCTGTATTGTTCCACTTCCAGAAGTCAAGTGTTTGACCTGAAATAACATTTTTGAATATCCCTGGGTGGGATCCTCCATTACAGCAGCCAGCATGTTAAATAAAAGAATGTGTATGCTGACTAAAAAAGTGGATTCTTTCTAAGTTTTGTGGTTTATTTTTACATTCACAGGGAGTACAAAATCCATATACCACTCAGTTAATTCTGAGTAGTTCTCCCTCCTTTGTTGCCTGAAATTTCATGACTGTAGCAAGGAAAATAAATACAGTCGAATACACTGTTGTAACTTATCTCCTGCTTGAGCAACTCCTATGAAACCATTTTACAGCGTTTGTCCTTTCCTTTGCCTATATAGGATAAAAATCATTGTCTGGTCACGTTAATGTCCTCTCCATTGCTTTGAAAATAGCTGTTTTATATAGCGCATGGTGCTTGCTATTGATAAATGTGCTCTTAGGAAGAGCAGATTAATAAAATGATATTTTAATTTAAAAAATCTTTATTTGTTTTTATATTAATGGTTACTGAAATAATCGGGAATAGGACTTTTTTTAAGAGAAACTGTACATAATTTTGTTTCTATAGCCTGTTAAACTTCGCATTTCTGCTCACAACTGGCAGACAGAAAAGAGGGCACATTTCAGAAAGAAAAACTGGAATAATCATAATAAAAAATCTGTAGTGGATCTGCCTATGTGATTAAAAAAAGAAAGAAATTCCTCTGATTATTAATGTCAATGTCATTAGACCAGTATCCATCATTACAACAAAGCAGCAGCCGACAAGGAAAGATGAGGGATCTCATCCTGAGAGGTGGGGAAATTCACCACACTAGCAAGAAACGCAGTACTCATTTCAGTAAAAATCTGCAATATAGTTTCATGTGGGAAAAATGTCAGGATCAACTGCTCACAGCTCCCTTATGAGGGCTTCTGAAAATATGGCTTTCTGCTTTGATGCTTAAGTGAAAGAGAACTGGAACTTGGGAATGGTCAGATCCAAATCCCTTCAGAATGCAATCATAAAATCAAATGAACAACATGTTATTGTCRCATATACTTTTTCTGCATGTTCTATTATGTAAGTATTTTGCTATTTTTTATAGGCATTAGAGAGATTGATGGCTAGAAGGGGTGCACACACATAAAATCTGTCTCCAAAACAGAATACTGGATGCATCAACAAAACACTTGTGATCAACTGCTTATATAATATACATATRTGAACAAATACAGGAGTGACATAAGAAGTAGCGAGGTCCGTGTTATGCTGGTCAAAAAGAGCCAACTGTGTGATCTGACGCCATTTGTTATTCATCCGTTAGACAAACAAATGTATTTTAAACTTTCAGAGGTCAAGAAAATAAGTAAAACAACTGACAGAATGGTTTAATTCTAACCTTTTCTATGCCAGCTCATCTCTTATGCCTTTTGCACTATAAGTACTATGTTATGATGTATTGATTGATATATCTAACATATGACTATYTGTCTACCCATTTCCCATGATGAAAACTGTGTAATTCTCTTTTCACAGTAGCGCTGACATTCAATGTACATCTATTAGAAAGGATTGGATTYGGGGTACCGCACAATTCCTAAAATCTGTCCAACTTGGAGCAGTCCTTGTGAGTATTCTGTCACCTGCCTAAGTAATGTTGCCTTCGTGAGGACCAATTCTAGTATGACAAAGGAAGGGAGTGGTTGAAGACTACTCTGGAGATGAAGGGTCTCTTTAGATGTTCTATACCCAGCTATCAGATCTTGAGTTGTCCAAGGTATTCCATGGGAAGCAAATAAAGCGAGCTGAGAACAGGAGAGAGAAAGAATAGTTCTTTTTCCCCTCCCTTTTGTAATCCCTTCATCCATTCCCAGTTCCTGCCCACTCAATGTCTACACAGCACCAGTTGTGCACACTCACTGAATACCAAGTTAGTGCAATTTCTACTGCTTCACTAGCCATACTTTCAGAAATTACCCTTTAGATATGTTACATTTTTGCCTGCATTTTCACCACTGTAGAATTCAGGCCCTCATTATAACCTCTGCCACCAGATGCCAGTTTAGCCCAGCATGATCATTGCTAATGCATTTGTTGAGATCCTTCAGAGTCCAGAATAAGCAGAAGACATTTAGAGYGCATATTGTTGCAGGCAGGAACTCAAAGACAACTTGCCAAAGTGAGGCCATCAGCCAAAACCTTCTATAATTACACTGCTGTTTATTCAGAAGTCTTACGAACTTAATGAAGCTACTCTGAATTTTATTGTTGAAATGGAGAGCAGAATTTGGCCCAGTGTATTCAAGAGACATATCCTTCACGTCACAAAACGTATGTCTACTTACTTAGACTGTTGGTAAGAATATGCAGGCGCATGTTCACTGGATGTTTCCACTGTCATCTGTTGCTGTTGACCACTGGCTTCCTGTGATGAAGATGCTACTGTCTGTGGAGAAGTATCAGCAACAACACCCTAGGGAAGCAAATAAGAACAGGAAAAACTTACTAATTTTCTCATATCAGTGAATTCCAAGRAGGAGTTCAGCACCAGCTCACCATTCCTGTATTTCTCTAGATGTACCACATGGCTGAAAGAGTTTGAGATAGCAGAACCACATGCTAACACAACACACTCCATCAGTTTAAGGAGAGAGCTAATATAGCAGTGAGAGGCTTCCTTTTTATACAGATACCTGCAGTACTTTGCTGTCACAGGCAGCAGTGGAAAATACCTGCATGTCTGAGGACAGTTCCCTACCCATTCAAAGCCAAAGGCAAAACTCCTACTGACTTCAGTGGAGCCTGGATTTTACCCCTTATCTTTTTATTACAACATATGTATGGCTCTTCTGATCTCACTTACCTTCACCAATTTCACAGTGACTTTGCATTTATTTTGCCTGATTTGCAGTGTGCTAAGGGGAGAATCCAGCCCCATCGCTCTCTGTTTTATTACATATCATACAGAATTCTAGCCTTCTTAGAAAAGTACTGCACTCACATGTAAACACTTTTTATGTATATTCTCTTTTAAAAATAAATTTACTTCACACTTAAATTTTTTACCTCTTAGGTCAAAGCTCCAATGAAGCTTTGTTTTCATGTATAGATTTGTAAAAAAAGTTAAATAATAGTCCATTACGTATGAATTTAATATTATGTACTATTTCTTACCCTATTCAGATAATCTGATTTATATTATTATTAAGTATTTTTGCAGGCTTTCCAAGTAAGCTGCATTTTATTTCCTTTTGTTGCATGTTTGGTGTGTTGGCCATATTAATAATGCTAGCAAGTCTCTTCTGGGAACACAACTGATTACTATATTGCACACAACAGAGCCAGAAGAGGGAGCACAAAGCACTTGCTTTGTTTTCATTTAAGCCCTATGTAAACAACAGGTAATTTATTTTAAATTATCTACGAAGAAGCATCAGTTTCATTTTTGAGAAATGTAAATGAAAATAGATATCTCTGCATATTTATTGCTTAACAGATTGCTAGTACTATCTTTTTTCTGTCTACTTCCTTTTCTTTACCCTTCTGACATTGTCTATCTTATCTTGCAAGTGTAAGCTCTCTGGGGCACAGACCATATTTTTGGTCTCTGCTGGCAGAGCATCTAGCACACTCAAGTCTGCGTTCATAATGCTACATAAATRCAGATTAACAATAACAATAATCATCATCACTGGATCAGAGCAAGACAGGCTATATATTAAGATAATTAATTTTTAAGTACTATACCATCTTACTTTATCAGGCATGAATATACAAGTGGGTAATGGTGAGGAGGGCTCAGGAATGATTAACCCACTTTCTTATTGGCACTGGCCAGCACAGCATRCAGCTGCACACCTGTGTGAGTCACTCTCCTTTCTATTCCGCCATCTCCTTTTAATTTGGATTTGCATCTGCCCAGTTGGATACCTAAGAAAGGCTATTCAAAATAGGCAGACGTGGTCCATTTGTAACCAATGTTTAGGGCAAAACTATTGCTATATATCCAAGCAAAAAAGACTAAAACATCACCAGCTCAGTATGACAAAACAGTAGCAGCCTTTCCAGCTGGAACTCATTTGGGAATCTTGGTAATTGCAGAGAACCAGGAGAAACTGGGATGAGTCCACTTGACTGCTGGTGGAGCCATGCCAACACCACTGCTAACATAGCATCCTCAAAGCACAGAGTAGTAATAACATTGACTCCAAAGCCAACACTGCTGAAGATAAAAGTACTGAGAGCCCAGCACCCCTCATGTTATCCCAGAGTAGGCGAGAAGCTATTAATGACAGAGGGTAGCATCAAAGAGAAGCACACGCTGAAAAGGAACGCCAAGCCTCCCTCCTCTTGCTCTGCTCAGCTGCCCTTAAGAAGCTGCACTGTGGTGGAGGCCGAGCTGACACTCTCCCAGCAGCTTGTGGTCTACAGGGTTGAGTAAATACTTACTCATTAGACAGTCATCAGCAAGACTCAGCCCCAAGGAGGGAGGGAGCGAATCCTTCCTCAAGGATGAAAAAATACTTAGTCAGTGCAGCATCCTCCATGTCTGTATATACAAGAGGAAGGTTTCCATTGCTCAATCACTKTTCTGGTGGCTAAATGTTATAGCAATTACCTATATTTGCTAAGGATTGCATCAAATCTTCTTGCAGCCTTCTCTTCTTGGAATTGCTTTTGGGTTCATGGTTTGCTTGTTGGGTTTCTTTTCCTGCCTTTTCCCATCTCCCTCCCAAATACATGGGGAAAAAATAATCATAATCACCAATGTTTTATTCCATGTCCTACTGTACAGTAAAACAAATGCAAAACAAGAGCACTTGCAAATTATCAAAATAAATAAATAAAGGAGAGAAAAGAAAGAGAGGAAGAACATGCAGGCCTAATTTTAAAAGCAGGAAGTGTACCATTCCATAAAGTGACTTTAGCCCCCTTTCAAACAACAGGTACAACGAGGCATGAGTTGTGCTGCCCTTTCACTCTGTGTTCACGGATGGAGTTAAACTTACTTCAATAGGGACAGCTGTTGGAGGCACAGGAGTGTACTGGGGAATGTAGGTCCCTTGCATAGGTGCAGCAGCAGTCATGTACTGGAACAAATCAAAGGCAAATTAATATTAGAAAACCACAATTAAGCTGCATAAAGTGTGATAGAAACATGATACTTTCAATTTCCTGTACAGAGTTTGTTGGTTAGGGTATACTCTTTAAATTAATTAGTATATTTCTTTTAAWTAATGACTTTAGTGCAGGTAGCCTATTAGCTATTAAAAATCGTAATTCTGAACATCAGAGTGAGTATTCACATCTGAATGTAGGCAACAGCAAGAGATCTTTCTGGCAGACTCAGATGATTGTATTATTTTTCACCTACTTTTTCAAAGCAAGAGACTCCTATTTGTACTTACAAATAAAATACAAAAGAGCATGATAGCAGCATATATATAGTGTTTGCAGATACAAAAAAAGTCTGAATGATCATCTGGAATCTTTTAATGATATCTACAAAACATCATTAAGTATGAAATTTGAGATTTCTTCCACTCTATATATAACCCTATAAATAAGAGCAATGGAGTTTACAGGGATACAAAGTTCAGGGGAGCTGGAACCAAGACAGGAAAAAGGCAGGAGGAGGCAGAGATTTCTGAGAGTGTCTCCTTTTGTACACAGAAACCCTAAATAGATTTTTACAGATCATTCTTAATATCCAGAGATTTTATCTAAGCATCTAGAAACCTCTTCGAATTATTATTATAAAATGCACAGTATTAACTTCTCGATTTTCTCTCCCAAGCACCGTAAGAAACTTTTTTTAATTTTTGAGTGGATGTAGATTTTGCCATTGGTACAGCACTAATCGCTTTACATACAGCACTTCCTAAAAAACTCCTCAGCTGAATACAACAGATTGTTCAAATCTTCAAATAAAGTAGCGATATTAAGTTGTCAGATCTATATGTACTTTTCCTTCTACAATCCAGTCCTAACTGTATGTCTTCACTGACAAGAATCTCAGAATGTGCTCAATCCCACGACTGACTATATGACACTTCCACTACATGTTATCTTCAAAGACATGCCGAAGATCTGAATCTACCCAGAATGTATTTGATGAATTTTAAAATGAGTTAAATATAGCTTGGCTTCCTGGCAGAGCTAGGGAGGGCTTGCAACATTTTATTCTGCTGTTTATAGTAAAATTTACATATAAAGCACTCTCTCACCTCAATTTTAAAATAACTGGACAGTTTGATATGCCTGTCACAAACATGTATTATGAAATTGCAAAGTGGGGTGCAGAATCTGCTGCAATGCTGGAGAAAGGGCTAAGGGAATGAGAATGGTATATTTAACAATCTCAGCACTAAATTCTGAAGCTTCCATTCCAGAAAAAGAAAAAGAAAAAGAAAAAAGAAAAAAAAAAAAAAAAAAAGGAATGCCTAAATGAAATTGTTTTCTATAGAAAAAAGCTAGTAAGGAACACAAGGAGGACAGAATGTAAACTTGCATTTTAAGTAGCATATTGTGCTGAAAACCACTACAATATCCTTGCTGAAGTTCACAGCATTTTCTTTAACTTGGGCAAAGAGAGATCGGAGYGCCCCCAGTGTATGTGTGCTTGTATCAGGCCACGACTTTCTGCAGCTCCTTTTTCTTCTTCAGAAAGAGAATTGAATTCAATAGTTTTTTATGAATGCTAAGCCACCAAAGACATTAGCCCAACTATCCCTATTGTACTCGATACAGTAGGGCTATTCTCCTGCCTCAAGGATTAGGAACTAATGAGACTGTTACAGCAGGGTGTTCCAGAACTGCTTCCGTTTCATTCAGTCTCCTCTGTTGTGTTGCCATCACATGTCGGGATGACATCTGCTGTGTAGCATTGTTCTAAATGTGTCAATATTTAACATCAACCCGAAGCACTCACTCTCATAGCTCTGCAAAGATTTACAAGGGGGTTTCAATACTTACCCAAGCTAGTTTCTCCTAAAGGAATATATATCTCTTTAATTAAAAGCATTAATTTAAAGAACAAAGTAGCCTCGTTCAACTTTGATTTCCTCAGACTTCTTCCCTGAATCCAGCAGATGATCRGTATACACTCAGACTCCTAAGATGTAATTGGCTGCTATTCTTTTAGCTTACGCAAACACATACAAATTTTATTATGCAGACATCAAGTTCTGAGATTTAGAAGAAAACTGAACCTTTTGTATCTGACCTGCTCAGGACCGCCTGGAATGCTAAGCTGAGGCACTCTGCAGTGACACAGCTGCAGGTGGACCAGAGGTCCAGCAGAAGCACATAGTCTTCATATGGATTCCCATCTGCTTCAGGAAACTAATTTAAGTTAGAAGCAGGCAGATGACAAACACAGAAGACATCTCTGTTAGAAGACTGTCACTGAGATTTATCTTCTCTGTGAACCAAACTTACTAAAGGCAAGCTGTGTGTCCATATGTATGTATGAAAGAGACCCTCACATGCTTAACTTAGAAGTAATCATTTAATTCTACTAAATATTAGTATTGTAAGCACTGAAATGAGAGAATTTGAAAAATCCAAGTCCATTCTTTCTTTGTCACACATTTCCATTAGGATTAAAAATTCTTGAGTTAGAATGTGATTGTCATTCAACAAACTATGCACAAGGCAGAAGAAAAGATTGCTCATTCTTCCACAACTGTACAGCTTTGTCGGTCTAAAAGTTGAAGCTGCTTATTTCTGACAGTAAAATGAATAGTGACTCTACAGGCACAGATRACAGATCTGGTGGGTAAAAAGGGCCTTGTTTGGTACTCTGACCCTTAAAAGCTGGTAATTTCTACTAGGGAGAAAAAAAGAAACATTGCTGGTGGTGCTGGTGCTCTTAATTTGTTTCTACACTGCTTTTATTTTCTTCATAAGTAAACAGAGTGCATGTTCTCAACACTGCCAATGTGCAGTATTCTAAAATAAATAAATGCTTTACAATGCTTGACTGCTTAATTTTGGATTTCACTTATCAGGGCATCAATTTAGGTTATATAAAAAATCAGATATTTTGCTCACACCTTATTCTAATGTGATTTTTGCTTCTATATTTTGGAAAATGCTTAAAGTATGTGAAAAAATATAGCTAGAAATGAAAGAGTAGTAATATACACTTACACTTCTGCTGCCCTGTGACAAGCACCCTACATGACTACAAAGAGTTAAATGAAAGGAGGTATCAAATGGAGGAGAAGGTGGGGTGACAGGGAGAAAATGAAACTGGAAGGATAATGTTTAATTCAGAGAGCAACATCAGTTCTTTTCAGATCTGTGAACAGTGGGGTATCCCAGCCTGGCTCCAAGCAAGACATTTCTGGAGCCTGCAGTGAACACTAAATCCATAAAGGCAGCAGCCAGTAGGAAGGAAAAAAAGAGGGATGGCAGCTGCCTCTACCTGACAGAGTAAGCAGGCTGCAGTAAGATAATCCATTTTTCCCATCAAAGGTGGAGTTGAAAGACCTGAAGGGAATCTGCATGAGCTTTTACGTAAAGACTAAGGTACAGCTAATGTCCACTTATTTACCCTAGCAAGTTTCTGGTCTGCTATTCTTTGGCCCAAGTTAATTGAGACTCAGCAAGCTTTAAAGAACAGCTGCAAAGCACAGCAAACACCTCTGAAACCAGCTATTTGGTACTGCATTTGAACGGAGACAGCACCTGCAAGACCATTTAGTTTAAACCATCAGAAGACTTTGGCGACATGCTTTGTTCGAATTCTGAAGGTCTTTAAAAGATATTATTAAAACCCACCCTAAAGTACAATTCTATTTATAGGCCTAGTTGCCTATAAAGTAGCACAGCTGTGATTAGAAGAAGACCACTTGATATATGAATTAATTGTCTTGGCCACCATGAGTATCATGGGATTTTACAGAATGATTACAGTGTAAATCAGGAAGAATTTATATAATATGGTATTATATAATATACATGTTTGAGGTAGATTTGGAAACCTGGAACAATCCTTATTCAGATAAGCAGCCTTACTACGGACAAGATTCAGAGAAGCAGCCTTACTATGTACAAGCGGCAACGAGCAAGGAATAAATGTTCAARAAAAGGCCTTCTATAAAGCAGTGTAAAAATTGTCTGTAGCACATAGAATCAGTAAGGTTGGAAGGGACCTCTGGAGATCATCTAGTCCAACCTTCAAGCAAGTGGCCCGTACGGGGATCGAACCCRTGACCTTGGCATTATTAGCATCATACTCTAACGAATTGAGCTAAACCTGACCCCCAAAATGCTGCTTTCTTGCTCTGTTTTTATATAAATGTATATCTACTGCAAGATTTAAAGATCGCTTTTCTTATTTCATCAACCTACATGGTCCTGAGAAGCACACAGACTTTTCAGTCAYGGTCAGAGCCAAATTGCAGAATACTGGTATATGCTGGTCAGTGTTTACACCACAGCAGCCTGCTGAAGAAGATTAAATGGGACTCCTTGTATGAGTAAAAGCTAACCCATGTGTATTAAATGAGCAAGGATTCCACAGTCTGGTCTTTAGTGACTATTTGTGGTTTCGTATCACTGCATGTGCTCTAGTATAGTGATAATGACTTAGCCTTTTAGGATTCTCAGAACTAATGCCAGAGTTTGTTGGGTTTTTTTTTTTTTTTAACCATCTGAGAAGTCTAGACACTGCATCACTAACAGAATTATGTGAAAACATTTGCATTGCTGGAAAACTGAAGGAAATGACACTGTTGCTGGATTTGTTTTTATCACCTTTTTTTTCATGAAGGAAACCTCCCCTCCTACTTTCAAATCTCTTCCCTTGAAAAGAAGAAAAACTGCACTTGCCTTTGACCTTTGTGAAGTGATTACGACTTTAATGACACATAGAATAAAACTGCTTCTTTTTTGTCCCTCGTGCCACCTTCTCATTTGAAAATATCCTGTTCTCCAATAGAAAAGAACATTGCCTTGCTGTGTCCTCTTATCCTATAGTCTGGCTCAGAGACATAGGAACACAGGAATAGAAAAGAACCATCTAGTTCATCAACGCCAGTGGCAGTTCAGTGAAATACAATATMCAGCAGCCACAGTTTTTACTTTAAACTTCAAATATCTTTTGCTACTCAGAAGCATTCTCATTTTCCAGCTCAATCCTGTAATTATTCAATGGCTGTTATTAATCTTAGTTTTTCCCAATTAAAGAATCTGAGAATAAAAGATAGGGAGTTTTTGCATATATTACAATATTTTTGCTAATAATTATCAGCCTGGCCTAAAATATAATGCTATTTTACCACACAATTACCATAGCACTATCAAGAATAGCACTGTCATTCAACAGAATCCCATCACTGGGCCACCGCACTCTTTGTTCAGGCACAGAATAGAAATCTTAACAAGATTTAACCTTCTTTCCCTGCTGCTCAGTAATACAAATGTATTAGGAACACCAGCTATCACTTCCCTTTCAACCCTACTAATGAGATGTTACCTAATTCTCTGAGTAAGTTAAATGAAGGTAGAGAGAATAATAACTTCAAGAACTATATTTACAAACTAATCTCTTCCCTTTGGGAGTTTGATACTCACAAATCCGTACCTTTGGAAACCAGAGTTACACAAAGGTATTGAAGAAACAGTGCGGATGAGCTAAAACATCCATATTAACAAGTCTTTCCTTTATTTCCAAAATTCAGGCTTGCTGTTAAAGAAGAGTGATCAGGGCTAATCAAATAAAGACTATTTAGAGTAAATGAATGTGAGAACAGTTAGGTCATCACATACAGCTGTGCACCACACTCCTCATTAGCATACAAAATCCAGTTTGTAAAAACTGCAGTTAATGCAAACAGCACTCCAGGAATGTCTATAGAAGCAGATAACCCAAAAGTTAACACATTTATTTTAACCACTTTTTAGAGTCTAAAGGCTGACATTATAAAGGAACTTAAAAGAACTCACCAATATCTGAAAAGAGGGAAAAATAAGTAAATAATTTAGAAAGTAAATAAATGTCAGTGAAAATTCAACTCAACACAAAAGCATGTTAAATTATTATTAATAACATAGCCATCTATGTGAACAAATAATTGCTTTCCAGAGGTAAACATCTCTTCTAGAGGCTGTTAAATCTCCATSAATTTGAAGACTCTGAAGAGAAGAAAACTACTGTGTGCAAACTTCCAGATTATGGATGAATTTGTTGTTAAAGCAACATGAGAAAACCCCTTGGACTTGTTAAATAACTTGCTCATCAGTTACTCAACTGTTACAGACACCTTCCAGTTGCTCTTTCAAACCAGACTTAAGAGTGGACAGCTCATGGGGCAACTGTTTAAGAATGAAACAGATGGAAAGCAAGGATAATTAAAAGCTAAAAAAATACCAAAGTAGAAACACAAAAAAAAGTTATCTGAACACTAGTATTTCTAATTATCCTTGGAAGCAGGAGGRGTTTCATCACCTCCTGCATGAAAATGCAGCCATCCATGCCTGACAGATATAACGCAGTAAGACRCTAGCATTACACCACAGCAGTATACCTTGGACACTCTTAAAAGCAGATGAAGTGTAGTATTGCTCAGTCCTTCATCTCTAAAAGATTGCTAGACCCTAAAATATTTTGGTAGACTATAATGAAAGATATGACTGGCTTAAAAAAAAATAGCAATGAAAGAARGCATCTCAAAGCTTCATCTAGAGGCAGAGGACAACTTGCCAATTCAGTAAGTGCAAAATACCTTGCAGACATTACTTGCATTTCACACTAGGGCTTACACAGGAAGCTAACGGTGGCACTAACGATACCCTGAAATAACAGACTTTCCTTCTATATTGATGGTGAACATCCAAGTTCAGGCAAGGCTCAGGCAAGGGGGAAGGCATTCTCTGGGACATGCTGGGCCTTTGTGTCTGAGCATGCAAGGAAAATCAGCCTGCTGGCTAGCAGGCATGTGTAGACAAATGTCCTGCAAAGTCACAGTGTAGGTGGCAAGGATCCAGCAACCCTCTGCAGAGCAGTGCTAAAGACTCTCCTTTTTATCCTGATATGGACTCAGCCCTGGAGAGCCTGGCTCTTGGGCCACTTCAATTTGAGGACCTCGATGTCCTTAAGAGCCATGGTTGCATGAGCACATCGGGGATCTAGGCTGCCTAACACAGAGTTAGGCTCTTTGAGCTGGGAGTGGGAGAGCCTCAAGAGCCCTCTGCTCTCAGGTTGCAGGTAGAGCTTTGAAACCCCCTTGCCCACCTGAGAACCTGCTCTGAGGCTCTCAGCCAGTGCCCTGCTTCTCCTCCAAGACAATCCCACGGGGACTTCTGCCTAAAGCAGGCTTGCTGGGGGTTTCAGACTTGTTAGTGACGCAGCTTCCAGGACTAATCTCTCCCTAAGTAAGCAGACCTATAAGTCAGCTCATTAAGCAATCTGGAAGCCTGCCCAAAGCATCAGACACGGTGGGGCTGCCCTGGAACACAAAATCCTGGGAGCGCCTATGCAGCTGCTGACTAAGAACTGACATGGRGCAGGAGAGCAACTGAGAGAGATGTTTATACCAGTTGGCAGCTGTCAGGGTCTTGTAGACTATATTTGGATTGGAAAAACCAAGAGTCTTTGTTTCCAAATTAATTTTTGTTTGGAATTTCTGGTTCATGGGAGAATTTTTTTGAGTTTTTAAAAGATGAATCAGAAAATTTCATAAGATGAATTTCCCACGAACTGGAAATCATGAATGCTGGTCAGCTAGCTCTTCTTGCATCCATAACTTAGTCAAATGTATCAGTCAATTTAAWATTTGGTCACAGTGGGGATAATATAGTATACTTACCTTTAATAGCTGATGAAAATATTGACACATCTAGAGTACTATATTTTMAAATAACACAGTACACAACATTGTTTCTCATTAGAATATGAATTGGGTCAGATAAAATCTTTAAATGCATTTACATGATCGTTAGCTCTGCTTAAATGGCCAAAGAGTAGAAGGTTGCTGTACTATGCTTTTTTGTGAGTTTTTTTCCTGCTTCCCACAAAATCCTGCAGCTTTTATGGCATAAAGTTTCCCTTAAAATTAATGTCAATGCCCTACTGTTAGAGCGTGACTGAGTAAGAATATTTCAGAATCTGCCCCTAAGTATGTTAATCAGCAACTGTGGGAGGATCTCYGAAACACATTATTCTGCATCAGCTCCAGGGCTGTGTAACCAAAGGAGAAAGCTTGCCTTTTGCCAGGACGCTGGTTAAGTGCACTGAATTACATTGTCATGTCACAGGCTTGTCTATTATGTATATATTATGAGTTGCTTACAGTATTGAACTCTGAAACTTATTTTGTGGCAAAAACTGCAACTAATCTCTCCCAAATTAAGTATTGGTAATTTTTTCATCCAGATACGAAAAAAAAGGATGAAAGAAATATATTACATAGAGAAACAGCAGAAAATGGAGTATGAAAGAAGAAAAAAACCCTGACACTTCAGAAGGCGCTCCTCCTTTACCCTAATGTTTCCTGTCTTGCCATCTAATCACTAATACCCTGATCAAACTGTCTTAAAGAGGCCCTACAGAATGCTTCCCAGTTTTGAGTACCACTTCGTGCAGGTGGGCAAGTTGAGACCCAGAAAACCTGAATGTTTTTCTGTTTAGTTGGAGGTTTTTAAGAGAAAGCAAGCACTCATTCCCCAGAACACATTATTTAATATAGCTTTTTGGGTGTGCTTAGTACTTTTTTTCCCAGGAATTACATTAGCAATGCTTGAAGGGGCCAGTGAAACAGATGTGTTTTAGTGCTGGCTGAATAGCAGCATTCCAAGGCTGTTCTTTGTATTGCTTCAGTCCTGGCCTTCCAAAAGAGACAGTCAGCTCATATACATTCAAATTATATACAGTTACCAATCTGTACAGATTTGTGCTTAAACACCCTCTTACAGTTCTGGATAATATAAGCACAAATATTAGTAGTATGAATTTTAATATTTTTTTAGGTCCAATACAGTCCATGCCACGAGAAAAGCAATTCACTTCAGTGGAAAAAAAATCCTCCATCAGTCTTGTCCTCACTCTCAGTGTATTGATTGTAAATAGCTTTAGACAGGGCTAAAAAAGCTTAACGGCTCTCCCAGGTAAGCACCTGATAGCCATAATAGTTGTTCATTTTACATTTTTTTCAGGTTAGCATTTTCCGARAAAAATTAAAAACAAAGCAAAACAGAACAGAATCTCCCTCAACTTCCTCCTCTYCTCCAGATCCTGATAGGAACAGAATTTGAGAACGATAATCTGTGGAGGGAATCTACACTGGGGAAGGCATTAATACATATACAGACACCCATATTTCCTCCTTATGAATGCCTTTTATATGACAGAGCTGTCCAAACAGCACTTAAGGAGTAACAGCAAAATGCTTGACAGACAGATATGATAAGTTATGGCTCAAAACGTTTGCATGCCAGACAGAAAGGGTGACTTTTTTTTTTCTTTTTGCTGAAAATCTTTTAAGGTAAACTCACTCCATGTCAGCTGGCAAGCAGCCATTTTTCTATAAGCTCATATTACAATGGTGTATTTCTAATGGATTGGGTATGGTGCTTTTCCATTTTGCTAATGAGAAAAGCTAAAGGCCATTACTTGTTCTGATTAAGATCCCGAGGGAAGAAATGTGATGTGTATATTACCAGGGCATACGTAAAGGGAGTATGTGGCATTTCTAATCAATCAGATGAAGGGTAGACAAAAAAAGTCTTATCCTGTGACTGCAGAGGAAGAAGATAGAGGGGGAAAGAAACCATAGAAAGTGTCTTTAAAAGGTGACTTACGGGAATCAGTTATAATGATATTAGTATGATCAATGACTATGGCTACTATCTGGGAAGGATGTAATTACCAAAATGAAAACTTTCAAATGGGAAGCCTGATCAAGGGCAGAGGTACTGTCATATTTCTCAGAGCACTGTCAGCTCTCATCGAGGCAATGTATTACAGTGTCTCCCATGAGCGCTACAACGCGTCAAGGTTGAGTTGTGTTTCCATGGGGTGGGAACAGGCCAAAGGAGGCAGGTGTTGTGAAACTTGGCATCCAACTCAAAAACATGGTTAAGTCTTGGCCCAAAAGCAAATTTAGTGTAAGGAAAAGCAAGGCAGGGAAAAGAGAAAAGGGAAAAGCCCCTGTCTTGTTTGGCATTAAGAAAAGTTTGCAGTTGTGCACATTCAAAAACAGTTTCAGATGAAATACAGAAAATGTTGTAGACCAGTGAGCTTTTCATCCTAAGGTGTTAAGATCAAGCCAAAAAAGAGTATTAAGAGAAGCACTGCTGTATTTGYAGAAAGATACTCTGGAATATCCTTGTGGCCAAGAAGGCCAATGATATCCTGGACTGCATTAGGAAGAGTGTTGCCAGGAGGTCGAAGGAGGTGATCTTGCCCTTCTGCTCAGCCCTGGGAAGGCCTCATCTTGAGTACTGCGTCCAGTTCTGGGCTCCCCAATACAAGAGAGACGTGGAGCTGCTGGAGAGAGTCCAGCGTAGGGCTACAARGATGATCAGAGGGCTGGAGCAYCTGCCCTATGAAGAACRGCTGCGAGAGCTGGGCCTCTTCAGCCTGGGGAAGAGAAGCCTGAGGGGGGATCTTATCAATGTGTACAAGTACCTGAAGGGAGGGTGTCAAGGGGATGAGGCCAAACTCTTTTCAGTTGTCCCGTGTGACAGGACAAGAGGCAATGGGCAGAAACTGAAGCACAGAAGTTCCACCTGACAGTGAGGGGAAATTTCTTCACTGTGAGAGTGACGGAGCACTGGAATCAGTTGCCCAAAGAGGTTGTGGAGTCTCCTTCTCTGGAGATATTCAAGGCCTAYCTGGATGCAACCCTGTCTAACCTGCTCTAGATGACCCTGCTTGAGCAGGGATGTTGGACTAGATGATCTCCAGAGGTCCCTTCCAACCTTACTGATTCTATGATCTGCTAAGATTTTTCAATATGCAATTTCCAAACATTTAATCCTGATTGAGTAGAACTTTATCAAAATTATACCCGTTGAAATATGAAGTCTAGAGACATTTATTCATTCCTTTTTAAATGGCTGTGTAGTTATTACTTGAAAATGCTACAAGATACATACTCCAAATGCCAAATGAAACCAATGGAGCTTGGAGATGGGTTCTAAGAAAGTACAAGGTCCTTTGAATGTGTCATTATTTGCAGCCAGGGCTGCAGACACGTTATTGATAATACATTGATTTCACTGAATATTATAACCACTGGCAGAGTATTAAAACTGACAAAAATTCTAATGTAAAAAATGCTCTCAAATAGAATTTCATGTGACAGATGAATAAAATATTAGTCTATAATGGCAAAACTCTAACAAGTGTTAAGGCCAAKGGTAGTGGCAGTCTCCTGTAACAGTGTCAGGTAATCTGGCTTTCCTCTGTGGGATACCGCTGCTTCTTTGCAACTACTTGGGAATGATTCAAGTAGATTAACCTGGSAGTAGAAGAAATGGCTGTAGCATGTTGCCCCATCTACTTTCAAGGAATAGTCACAAGAAAGACCATCACTGTAAATCTGAGAAAAAAATGTCTTCTACCTTCCCTTGCATAAGGAGGCAATACTGAAAGAATATATTTCCTTAAACGTCATCAGTAACATGGCATAGATGCCACTTACAGTCCTGGACAAAAAATATACCTCACAGCTGAGAAAGCCCACTTACTGCTACAAAACTGAAATTCAGTCATCCTTAGCATTCCTCAGAGGAACAGGTCCTAACAGGAGTTATCAGTGAATACTTCAGATCTCTCTGCTCCACTCACTCGAAAAGGAACAAATGCTCCACAATGACTCTTCAGCCTGTACAGGCATGTAACCAGGATGGGTAAAAACACACCRTCCTGTTTGAAAAGCTGCAGCCTAGTTAGTGAACTGTTCTTCCCAGGAGGATCTTGTCGTATCTGTTTCTAAGCTAGGTCATCCTTTCTGGTTCTTTGATGCACTTCTTGGCTTTGGTATGTTAGCCATTTGGCATTCTGACTGACTGAAAAGCTGCAGCACTCCAACATCTTCATTTTGTACTGCTGGCACTGATGGATCTGCAAAATGTTCCCTTTCTGTTTACCTTCTACATGCAAAAAAGAAAGAAAAAAAAGAAAAAAAGAAAAAAAAGATGAAGTGCTATGCAAATATTTGCAATGGAGAAAGTCCTAAGTGCAGGAAAGATTTTATTTTCCAAGAATGTGACAAAGATGACAAAGTGGCTATTTTTCCATCAAACAAATTTATATTAACACCTTTAAGGCCATAGGACTTAGCATGATTCACCTTACAAAGAAGGATCTCTGCTGACATACGAGCATTACACTGAACTCCCAAGTCTTAAAATAGAAATTAGAATAGCTAACATTTACAAAGTGTAAAACTGGCTATCCATGATGCTGTAGAAGGGAATCTGAAGATTTCTCTCACTTATTGGCTGATTTCAGGGGCAAATAATTTAATCTCAGAATAGAAGGTAGGGGGGGTGTGATTCTGCTAGTCTGTCCAACAGTAATATCCCCTACTAGTCTTGATGCAATTATAATTGTGAATTGATAGAGCATCTGTTTTAATAGCATCCTAGCCTCAGGATTGGAACTTTTTTCTTGTTGCAAAGGAGCACGAGAAAGACTACACAGAGCATGAGGACAAAAACAGAAAAAGACAGAGAYTAAAATCATAAAATACAACCTCAAAGACACAGCTGTCCATACTATTAGTGAAGTCAAGGATAAAAAATGTCAAAATATATTTGATTTCATGATGTATTTGACAATGGAATTTAGCTGAGTGGAAACTTCTAGTTTAAAAACTTTTTCATTATTATTATAGAGTTTCTGCTGACAGTATAAGTTAATGACAGAGATTCAGTGAGAAGCAAATTAACTCCAATGCAAGACACACTGAAGAGGTAAGAAGTAAAGCCAAATCTAACCAGAATAGGTAAAATCTGCTCTTTTCTTATTGGGAGGAAAGTGCCAAATAGTTCAGCTGCTGTGACAGGGACAGACAATATCAGTCTATCCCTCTGAGCAGCTCCGTTTGCCTGGAACATCTTTTCTGCATCAGAGGTTGAACCATCCCTACGTTAGCAGTAAGATCTGCTGTCCATGACATAAGGAGTCCACTCCATGGCATTCGTTTTCATTGAAGGAAACTGAAGCATTACTTTGCTTACTTATCTAAGCAGTACCGTAAGATTTAATGGTTTGAAGCACTTTGAGAATATAACCCGTAATATAGGTGCTGCTGTTACTATTTATCAGTTATTTTCTACCTCAGGCTATCTCTCTAAAGACTGAAGTCCCRTTACTCCCAAGAGGAAAAACGAATGATATAGACCCCTTCTTGYGTTACTTGTACTTCTAAGAAAAAAAAACAGGAGTGTTCAGCAGCTATCTGCACGATACGTGCCTGTGCTGCTGGAGTTAAAAGTTTCTGCTGAAATTCCTCAGCTGCCTCAGCTGAACTGCTTGCAGAAGAGATGCCTCAAAGTAACAGTTAAGTGTTGTGATTTCTTAGTTTGCAGCGGGCCTCATTCTGTCTGCAAGGCTCTCTATGGAATAATTACAGTCCAGAGACACTAATCCGTTAAACGCCTGTGCCAGATTTGTAAATGCAATCATATATTACTKTGCCTTGGAACACATATCCAATAGTGTATGCAATACCATAAAATGCCTAATAATAAAAGTAAGCTCAAGACAATGCTGTGATGCCCAAGCTGTATTTTTCTYCTTTGAAACACATGAAAATATAATGCTGATCATGACATTTATTAGAAAATTAATGAAAAGAGAGGCTGGATTTACAAGCCTTGTAATGTATCATTCTTTTCTTTGCCTTCTGTTGCACATTAATTACTTTAAATTTTTTCATCAATCATATTTGCTTTCCAACACTTTCACATTGAGTTTTAAAGAAAGGATAGAAATTTCAGAAAGGTCAGTGGTCTTCTGCTCTCACTAGCTCAGGTGCAAGCTATAAAAATAATGCTAGGTAACCTCCTTATTCAAGATGTCCATACACAGAGTGGATCTTTTTTTGTTTCTATTCATCATTTCTTATGTCTTGCAGCTCATCAAGGAAATTTGAAATTGTTGCCACTTGTACCATTTTCTAGTTATTAACAAACTTTATGAATGTGCAATAGGATTAATCTGGAAAGTGTAAGTGAAAAAAAAGACATCCTTTTTCTTACATCAAAGTAGAAAACTTCAATTAAAATAAAATAAATTAAATTATCACCAATTTGATGAAGCATTTATTATCAGAAAGCTAAAGTTTCTGAGAAAACCCTGTCATCTTTACAGGAAATCAGCTCTACTAATAGCTAGCTGGTAGCAACCCTACGTTAAAAGAAAGGCAGCAAAATAATTTTTGCTAGATAATTACCTTTGAATACTAAAATTTTGAGCACCCAGTTGGACTCTGTGGATAGACCATAATCTGTGGGAGTATCATCATAGCCAAATATTTACTCTACCTTGTGATTATGCTATTTTTGTCACTCTGATTAACACTGGCAAAAATGCAAAAGTAAATAAATAATATTCATTTTTAAGCCCTGTGAAGGTGTTTTAGGTGGAAAGGACTGGTAACAGAGCAGAATCATGCTAACAGTATTGCAGGAAGGGACTAGTTAGGTGCTTAAGTGTTGAAAAAAAGATCAGTTTGGAAATCATAATGATCTTTAGTTTACACTGTCAATCCTATGCACAATATTGGCTGCAGACAAGAGAACATGCACAGAATGAAATGTTTGCATCAGTGAAATCAGTTTGCATCACAGAAATATTATACTGATTTGAAGGAAACTCAAAAGAAACACATTCAGCATAGACAAACAGGGAATTGAAGCTGCGAAATGTGTACTAGCTTGGCAATTTAGCTACTAAGCTTCTAGGAAACTGGCTGCTGCTATAGTTAAACTGCTTCAATTAAAAAGGCAAAATTGGGTGCATCATATTCAAAGACCATAAAGCACCCCAAAAGAATAAGCAGAACTAACTCCATGGGAGTGGGAAAGGATGGTGCCTTTGTGAGACACGATCGCTCCCTGAACTCATCCTGATGTGGTGCAGCTCTCATCTACCACACAACAGAAATCTGCCATGTCCAACAGTTCATTTACTTTGCTAAAAGCAACTCAATTCAGCAGACTCCCAAATTCACTCAACGCAGCTGCTCTCAACCCCTTTACTGCAGTTTACTGAAATGTGCTGACTGAGCTGTTTCATAGTAAATATTAGTTATAGCAGAGCTCGCTGCCCAAATTGAGGCTTTTTGGAGTGAGAGGGTTCTGCAGCACCGCGGCACTGACACGGAGTCGGCCATAACTCACAAATAATAAAATACCATCTGAGGGCACAGAGGTTATTGCCACCAGCAACTCCCCATGGAAGTGTAAATCACTTGAACAAAGCTTACCCTTTTTTGAGAACTTCAGACTGAAATCACAATATATACAGGATACCAGTGTCTTACACAGCGTATAAAGATGGTACCTTTCAGCTCCTTCGTTTAACCTTGCTTCACAAATGAGTGAACCCTGAACAGGCTGCTCTTTCCAGATGAAGGTAAGAAAGATACCTCAAAACTGTGACAAGTTGTCTTCAAGAAAGTTTAAAGCTTTGGGCTACCAGCTTGCTTACCACCTGATAAGTCACRTGGATTAACTGTGAAATGTACTGTGCACTGAAGTTCAGAAAGATACACTGTGGGARAAGACAGTAAAATTCAATGGAAAATCATTTTTCAGAGCAGCAGCAGGTCCAGGCCTTTGCTCYACACACAGGTTATGTTATTTTTGTCACTGTGATTAAAATGTGGAAAACACTGAACAAGAAGTAAATTAAATTAATTTTCAATTCCACTGCCTATGTTTTCAATAATGTGGCAGTGTGTCACCTTCAGAAATGTCACAGTATCTATAAACCAGTGTTTCCATGCAGTCCCAGTGCCCCTGGCAGTTAAGTTTTCCCTACAAAAAATCACTGGGAACGTAATTCAAAGCTTGTTGCTGCTCAGAGCAGAAGCATATTGCTTAATGAAATGTGCCCANAAAAAAAAAAAAAAAAAAAAAGGCAGCCAAAAGCCAGAAGTATACTTACTAATCCACACAATACAAGGTGAAATGAGTCAGTTATAACTCCTGATCCCAAATGTTTTTTTCTACATGAACTGATGCTTTTTTTAAGTTTTCAAACATTGAAAATAAAATGTTATTTTGATGTATAGCTCTTGTCTGAGACTTGGTACATCACACTCTGTAAAYATTTTTAAAAGTTGGTATAATTTTCTGAATTTCAGTACCTAAATTAATAGATACAAAAATTAAATTGTTCTACTTAATTACTTTTTTTGAACTGAAATTACAATGTTTCTTTGCAATGAAAAAMAGAGGTTGGAGATGAAAAAAGGCTATTAGACCACTGTTCGGATTTCGTGCCTGAAAATCCTTCCTGTGCCTTTTGAGGTGTTTGGCCCAACTGAGTTCCAGGTGTCCCAAATGATGACCTTTCCCTATTTCATTTCATAATCTAGCTCTTAATATATGACCAATTTCTGCAAGATATTTGATTTATACTTCCTCTATTTTACTTTCAGGTTCGTACTCATATCGTTAAAAACATTCAAACTATTTATGCTTTTCAGTAGAAGCCCGTCAGGTACCTACACTGTGCTAGATGCTACTGTTGCATGTTACCTTTACGCCCTTTCTTCCTGCTGATGTCAATTTATGATGTCTGTGATGGAAGTTGCTATCATTTAAGTACCTCATCTTAAGTGCAATTGATATTATAYGAAAGATTACAACAGTAACAGTAGGAACTAGCCATTTTTCCATATAATTCATTRCGGTGCTCTTTTCTGCTGAGGGTACAGCCTGTTCAAGGATTTCTGGCTTTCTTGCTGTGAACACAGCTCAGTTTCCATATGCACGTGTGGTTATCCGGAGCGTGTGAAGACACGACATGACTGCAGGATTGTTTCCCAGGTCTTGGGAGTGAAGAGCTGTGGAAAATCAGCTTTGGGAAATGTTTCTTCTTGCCCTTCACACTACCACAATTTGRCAAAAAAAATCTCACTTCTCTAAGATCCTCAAACTTGTCTTGGAGTATAGAGGCCCCACAGAGTTTGTCTGCACCACCGATTAATTTGGATTCATTACTTCTCTGGAAAGCCATATGTTTTCTTTCTGCCAGGCACCTGAGTATACTTTAAACATAGGCAGAATATAAAAACAAGATTCATTCTAATAAGGCAAAGAGCTAAGTTCTTGATTACAAAATTGAAAACACATTTATTAAAGAAGAAAAACATCAAGAAAATACAGATGATAGAACTGACATTTAAAATATTTTTGTTTCTCACCTTTTATCAAGTTTGTCAGTTGTTGGTGTGGCAGGATGTTACAAATCTGGAATTATTTTCATTTTTTTTTTTAATTTATTGGTCCCTCTTTCCTGCTTCCYTGTCTGTTAGATAAACAGCCCTTTTCAGCTAAATCTTACCAAATCACTAAAAATCAAACCGATCTAAATAGAACCAAGCTTTCTCTCCCCAAAACCTACCCAGTTATCTCTGGCATCAACACAATTTCACATGAACATGCATGGTTTATACACTTTATCTCTTCTTCTCTTTTCATTTGAGGGTTTTTAGGAAAATGATCTACCTACTTGCATAGTTGCTAAACAAATGAGTTTATATGCTTAGTTCAATCTCAAATAGGCGTAAGAACAACRAATTCTGGGAGTATGCCTAAAGGTGAGCCTTTAGGCGATATGCTGCAGACCATTCACTGTATGACAGATCTTATGTTTTATACCTTTCAGTTTCTTCTTTTTCAGAATAAAAAAAAAATCCTTTTATACGCAGAGCACGCCTATTGCTAAATAACATACATGCTTTGGAAGAGATGCCTTTGAACTATATGCCTGTTGTCCCCTCTAATTTTCCCTATGTAGCACTTCTAAATATCACAAAATAGTATCACAGCAGCCATATGTCAAGAAGGTATGGGTGAAACTAGCCTTTGAATACTCTAGTTCACAGATATGTGAAGTCTGCAGCAAATAATTAACTTTACGCGTGACATTTGTCCAATGATACAAATGGAGTTCTAATAGGCTGCTACTTTTTGCTTTGCTGTTACTTCACTCTTTCTTTGTGCTGATATCACATTTTACCATCACAATCAAGGAGTTGGAGTCCTGCACTGAAAGAAAATCTGGGCTTTGAGAAAGAGTCATTAGCTGAGGCCTCAAAGAAAGGCAGAGTTCTTAACAAAAGCGCTAGTTCATCTGGGGAAGGTTCAAGTGAAGGTAAAATTTAATGCTGAATAAAACTTTCAGACACACTGGGCTCAGATGAAGGACTGCTTATACAGAAAATGGGATTCTCTCCATCTGTGATTATGCTGCTCTACATTTCCTGTCTCTGTCCTACATGGTAGGTAGCAGTTTTAAAGGTAGACCTACTTGCACTTAAAGGCAAATAGTAAGCCACTGCTGACAAATGGCAGAAAGTAAATGCTGGGTTCAGAAGAGAATGGGCAACACTAYAGAAATGGGATTTTATAAATTCTACTCACTCAAACACCTCAACTAACCACAACCACGGCTCACAATAGTTCACATCTAGACTGTGGAAGCCACGCTGAGGCTGCTGATTAGAAAGAGCCTCATTTAAACAAGGGCTGACCAACCTCATTCTCATTGGAGTCAATAAGACTTGAACACAGATCCTAAAGAAAAAAGGATTACATCCTTCTTTGTTTGCCCTACTAACTGATCAGCCTATACTGGGAACCTTAGGGCTTTTTCACCCTGCTGTTGCATCTGCAAATGTTTCCTTATAGAAGTGTTGAATCTATTTTTTTAAGATTGCTACCTTATTCATGCCGAAAACATTCAGTGGCAGCAAGATCTACAAATTGAGTAAATGTTTTATCAAAAACTTACTTGATCCTCGTTGACTGCTTTAAATTAGGTGTTTTCCAGTTTCAGTTGTGTGTGCTTTCATTTATCTCAAATTACAAAACAGGCAGATAGAAGCTGTTTTTCAAGAGGCTCTTTGGGAGTAGTTATTTTTTTTTATAACTCTCATCAGAGCTTATGCTATTCATCTACTTTCCAACCAGAGTAATTTCTCTTTAAAAAGATCTCCTTCTCTGGATTGTTCAGTCCTGTTAATCGCCTGCATTTGCCCAAGACCTTGGCTGAGAAAATGGGCAAAGACAATCATCTACTTAATTTCAACTTGAACTATGCTAATTTCACTTGCAATGGGTTCAGTCCCGTATTTTCCACACACACACAGTAACTGAAACAATCAGTCAATAAACAAAATAAAAGAGCTTCAAGATTAACACCTGATAACATGAAAGGCACAAGACTGCAAAGAAACTTTGCTCCTGTAGCTCTCCGGGGACCCTGCAATGTACAATTAGAATAACAGACAACGCTTTTTTGTAACAGGGCTCTGAACATCAGGGAAATGCGATGATATTTCAGCTCTGTGTGACTGCAGTATGTGCAAATAGAACTGCAGTTTAAAAAAACAACCATATCTAACAAAGCAGTTATTCTGTTGAGGCCTTTAGGTGACATTTTAAACCACTGGTGACCATGGAGTATCCAAAGGAAATAAAAGATAAAAAACTTATAACAAGCTTGTTGTTCCATTGAAGGGTTCTAGAGATACCATCAAGCTCTTCTGGCAACAAAAGGAGCTAACAAAGTGAGAGATAAGAATGATGTACCAGCATAACAAGCCTGTTATTCCATTGAGAGATTTCTGGTGATACTATAAACCAGGGAAGCTGAGTTGGAGTGCTGTGCCATTTCAACAGAAGCCCAYGTTTCATTAATACAGTTCTTCTACCTGACTGCATTTTTAATTCAGAGGTATCCAGGACAATTAAACTTTTTTTTTTTTTGGTTTAAAAAGTGGGAAGGCAAGCTTATTTTGCAAGTTGCCTATTACATTTTTAAATTAGAAACTGAGAGCTGAGTGAACYGGCTGCAAGCGTGAAGAACAATTAAGCAGCACAGATGAGCCAGCAGTTTTAGTAAAAAGTTGGCTTCTGCTCACTCTCCCATTGGTGCGGGTCTCAGAGGTTTCAGATGAAATGAGACTATCCTAAGGCAATTGAATGAGAAAAAAAAAGCATCATTGGAATTACCTACCTGCCAAAGAGGACTGAGAAAGGCCACCAGAATCTGTTGGACAACGGTGGCACCAAGCAGTATCAGAAAYAGATACTAACAACTGGGAGGGGAAGGAAACCCAGAACAAGAAAGTACTAAAGAAAAAACTTCCTCCAGGAATGAGCATCAGACGGGAAAGAATACAGCAAATCTGCTTTCCACCGAAGAGGCAGACTATTGCTGCTGATGGACAAACATGCAAGTGCCACAGTAAGAAGGAGCTGAGCCATAAAGACTGAAAGCAGTCATGAGGCTGCTCAGTTTCTGTATTTCTTGAAGTTTTTATATTATATCCACTCAGGCCATCAATCACAACTTTATTAAACCACAAAACAGATGTCAGATCAATTGCTGTATTAGAAACATTTTGAATGACAGGTTGATAATGGAACAATTCCAGCTTCCATATATTATTAAACACATACTAATGCTGGTCTCTCAGTACTTCCCATATGGACCCACTCTGTTCTCTCTTACAGTATCCTTTTTAATAGTAGACCTAATTGTAGATGAATATTACATAAGAAAAGCAAGCCTTACTGTAATAAATAATAATAAATTAGTAAACAAAAGAAAAATTTCAAGGTTAAAACAAGTTGTCTGTGTTTGCACTATGCCGCTGGGCATTAAAATTTCATTTTAATACAGTTGTGGGAGCTGAGGCTAGATTGTCAGCCTTAATCAAAATATTCAGAGTTATCGCCTTTTTGCTGTAATCTTGACATAATTTAAGCTTAGGTTTTCTTTACGTATTTGCCCACAGCCAGCCTACCTGTGTAAATGCTTTCTGCTTTCTCTGAGTGAAAAGGTATGTATGAAAAATACATATAAATAAGGCCAAACTCGCCCCTCTGGCAGATTCTCTGCTYAACTCCTGCTTGCAGCAGCTTTGGGGAGGTGATCAGAGCAGCACACTTGCCTCCCAATTCATCAGTATTGCAAACTGTATTTCCACTGGCAGAAATCAATTTGATTTGCGTAAAGGCAGCAAGGAATTAGGTCCTTCGCAGACAAAGCACAAAGCACAGCAACCAGGAGATGCAAACGCTCTAGTGGGAAATTCTCCCAAGGCCCAAAGACATGGGGTTGAGTTGCCATGAACCACAGTTCCTTCACTACCTCCTCTCTTCCCCCTCTGCAGGAGGCCATCCTTTCAGCTGGGTTATTTGCTGCAGCTCTGGGTTCTTCCTGAGGTGGGCAGCGGCATGAAGGGAACATGGATCTGCTTTTACTGTCCTGGCCTGGCATTTTGGAGGCYTTAGTGCCTCCTCCTGATCCCAGGAGTGCTTGGTAGAGCAGAGCTCTCTGACTTTATGAGACAATTCATTAATAGATAAAAATAGATAAAATGAAAAAACAGATAAAATAGATAAAATAATTAAATTAAATTAAAGGTATTCTTTGGGGGTTTTGGAAAGAAACTGCGTTCACTGCTAATGATTTCCTAAATGAAGTTTCTTGTTCTTCTTGGGGCTAGTGACTCGAGGTTTCCCATAGCATGAGGGGAGCATAGTTAGCTGTGAGTGGAGCTGTAGGAAACCTGTTCTTTTTTGGCAGCTGAACGTGATGCTTCCAGCTCTAAGTGAGCRTTCCCACCAGCAGTTAGCCAGCAGTCCCCCTCGCCATGTCCCCAGCTAAATAATCAAGTGCCGAGAGGGAGGGAGGGAGGCAGCTGCCCCCAGAATCCCCACTGGGGGTTAACACGTGCTTCAGGGCTGCGAGATCGAAACTCAAATCCCATTTCTGGTGTCAAGGCAGGAATTGGAAGAGGTCATCCTTCTCAGGTAACTCTCCTAAGCAAGGGGTTGGGGAGTGCTCCTCTGTGAAGGGTCTCCCCTCTGGAAATGCTCCAGCCTGGACAGAATATATTAATCTTTTAGAAAGCATTAAAAGTAACTCCCATAAGATATGAGGCATGCAAAGGCCTTTATGGCATTTTGCTAGCTCTCTCACCAGAGAATAGCTTTTTTGTTGAAGCAGTGCTTTAGAAACCAGCATCCGTCCTGAATCAGGCAGGTTTGAAAGTGGATTTGAAGTCAATTTTCACTTAGGTGACCACAGAGGTCTGTTCTGGCTGAAAAATATATTATGTTAATTAGCAAAATGGTTTGTCTAAGGAAGTAAATGTATCGAAGCTTTTTAATAAAAACCACTTTGCATAGTGCAAGCTTTTAAATTAAATCGGGACATAGCTGCAGCCAGCACTAAGCAGAATTGTTTATGACTTTTTGGCTTGTTTGTTGAAAACAATATGGCTGGTTTCTTGAAAGATGTGGCTAATGGCTCTTTATAGCAGCCTCTTGCAGAGTTTTAAAGGATAAAATTAAAAAATATGTTCATAGTAGAAATGTATAGTTTATGTCTTAGAGCTCTCATAAAACTTAGCCATGCTGAGGTAATCACAGTAGCATTTTTYGGATTTGGCTCAATTTGTCATGGCTGTATGGTCTGAATGCTCCTCTCTCTAGATGCAAATTCAGACTTCACAATGAATGAAGTAAAAATATCATCTCTCAATAAGTCATATCTCTAAATAAGATGTCCATTTTTTTCCTACTTTTTTTCTGGAAGAGGACAATTAAGGAATATTCCATTTCAAGTCAGGATGGATGCATTCAACAAAACTGCTATTGGCAGCCCAAAACCTGAAGTTCTCCTTTTAATTCCTGACAGGAGGAATTCATAAAGAGCTTCATGACCATTTTGCTTGTATAACGGGACTTTAACTGAATACGGTGCTATCGGTACCCATGGGAAATCCCATATGCAATGAAACAAGTGTCATTTGAGAYTTAGTAAAAACCTATTAATAGTGTGAAACCATCAATCCTTTATTCTTTCTGCTCTTTACATTTTCTGTAGGGTAGCAAACATAAACCTATGTGGTATACTTCTGCATGTATTTCAAGAAGTTGCCAGGGAATGGTGTGACCTTTAGAGGTAAGACTGCGTAAAGAGCTAGGAAAAGGAAGGAAAGATTTTCTTTACTATCAGTTGCCTTAAAATAAACCCTGGACTTTATGATTGCCCATGAGATCACCCACTGACTTTCAGAGTCCTTCTCCTGCCTTCCCAAATAAGAAACATCTACATTTACTATTGAATAATTACCATAGTTTGATGTCAGAGGAGAATACTACCTGGGAATTTTCTAGTTTGCATAAAGATTGTTAGAGAACATTTTTCAAAGAGCAGAAGATTTAATGTCCGTAAGAGTCATAGAGACGAAAATGACAGACAGAAGGAAAAATTCATAGGAATTGCCCATCAGCAAAGCCAGATTTCATTTTACATTTCCTTGTCTATTTGAATCTTTGAGTAATTATGTATGCAGAAATTCTCACTAGTCATAATATTTCCCTAAATTTCGTCTATTCAGAAGGGAAAAGAAATCTTGAGATTAACTTTGACATGTAATTCCTACCTGTTCTGATTATTGAATGAAACATTTAAAATAACAGGAATAAATGATGAACCATTATATTCAAGTTACCTTAGAAATGAAAACAGAAGTCAGAGATCTAAAGAGAGATTTAAAAAAGGAGGGTGGGGAAGATACTAGAGTGGGAATCAAATTCAACATGTAAGAAGGAAAGAGGAAGAAGGGGAAAAGGAAGCAAGTGAAGGGAAAAGAAAAGACAAGACAGAATGTAGCAGGTTAAACAACTATGTCAGGAAATAGCCTTACTCAGTACCTTATTCAGTGCAAAAGGAATTATTGAAAAACTCTCTTCCAGCAGTACAGTGGTGAAATAGCACACACACACACATATATATTTAAATATATCTATCTATATATATTTGACAATTCATATATCAAACCAGTATATATTGTGTGTAGGCTATTGGTATTACTAAAACATTTAAGGAAAGTTTGACAGTTACAGTTTTTTTATTAAAACTATTTTTTGCCTTTCTCTGACTCTGGGGGAACTAACTGAGTCTGACTTACAGAGCTTAAAGAGAAAATAAATATTGAAATATGCATATTTAAATAGAATATACTGAAAACCCAGCTGACCTTGACCCAAAATCGCATTTCTGAGCCTGAAGCAAACTATGTATGGCTGGCTGCTATGAGTTAGAAATGAGTGCTGGATCCTATCACAAAGCCTGGAACTGCCATTTTCCAGTGGGGTAAAACTTTCTAGGGTCACAAGTGAACAATCTCTCATTGAAAGCCAAAGAGATAGAGGAGTACTTCCATATTTACATGAGAATTAGTACGGATAATTCCTGCTAAGAACAGAGCAGGTTATGTTGACCTATTGTTTTACTACTTGCACTGTTTTGTCAATTTTGTTCCCCATAATCCGTAATGCCAACTGTATGATGGTTGTAGAAACCTATCTATCTCTAGATACCTGTTTGCATGAGGTAGTGATGGTAGGGTGCTGTTTGTGTAGCACATCATGTGTGGGTCATGATGAAAGACACTTTGATGTGCTGGCCCAGCCATGGCCAGACATCTCTGGATGTGGAGAAAAAATCAAACCAAACCACAGAAATGTTAAACTGCAAAAACTGCAAAAAAAGGTAAAGCAGTAAAAATCCAACACTGAGAAATGACACTGAGAAATTCAGCAATCAATTAACATTTTGTAAAATAAAAAGAGAATAGAATCATCTGTGATCTTACCGTTCCTGTTGTGCCCAAGGAAAGGTGGTTCATCTGTTGGGTCAGAGGGCCCATCATGCTTGCTGGCTGCATTGACATGGTGTGGTCCATTGTTGGTGTTATCACAGCACCCTGCAAACACACACCATTTCCAATTCAACATTTCACATTAAAATAAAGCAGCAGCATTGTCTAAATGAGTGAACCTGACTGAAAACTTGACATGAATCTTAAAAGAGACTAATATATGTGTCAGAGAAAATATGTTTTGTTTCTATCGACAACCAGGCTACACAACATATATTATCTGTAGTACTAATGAGGCCATTTTATGTCAGTTCCAATTAAGTATCATTTTTTACTTCACTGCTTTTGACAAACAAATGCATATGCTCTTTCTATGATGAATGCTACTGTACACTGCAAAATGCCTGTCATTTTTTTTCCATATCCTATATAGAACAATCTTACAGACACAACACGTAAGTCCCCAATTGTCTCTGATTTAAAAAACTTCAGTCTCTGAGATCTTCAACCTATTACGGTAATTACCTTGGATTTTTCCAGTCTCAGTTAAGAACCCTTACTTATAACATTTTATAGCTGATTAAGTAAGACTAGTTATTGACAGCCATTCTGGTAGCAACAGCCATTAAAAACACACATACAAAGTTTAAAAGTGTTTTTCTTCTCTACATGACAAACAAAGGCATCAATAACAAACAGTATATGAATTAAAGCAAGAACAGGACTTGGAACAAAAACAAAATAGAAGATATGGCAGAAGAGTTTTGGATAAAGCTTCTTTGCCATATTCTTCAGTTTTTGTTCTCCTGATCCCCAAAGTCCCACGTCGGTTAATCCATGTCTTCAGTGAAGTGTTGCTTTTAGAGGTTCTCCCTTCAATTCTACAGTGTAACAGCGCTTTTTCCCATCTTTCCCATCTATCCTTTCTCTTGCATAATGTGGACTGTTTTTCATTCTTTCTGCTCTTTAGCAAGTGATGTTAAAAGTGCCCAAGGGAACTAGATTAAGGTATTGCCATAAAGACAGTGAAATAAGAAGAAACAATTTCAGGTGTTTCTTCAGATGAAACAACTCTACTTTATGCATGTGTATGTGCACACATTGTAAATACGCACACAGAATCAAAACATTACAGCTGGTAAGAAGCATGGAAAATGTTCATGAGCATTTTTTGGAAAAAGAAAAAACTGACATATTTTCACTGAGAACACTGATAAAATCCACCTATTAAACAAGTGAATTAAAAAGGACTATTTTCAAAACCATAGCACAGCTGTTCTTAAGTGTCTGTCTCACACTTATGTGACTGCGATGCCAAGGACCAGATTGGAAGCAAAAACTTTCATATTTCCAGTTGCAAATAAAATACAACCCAAACACAGCAATGCTGGGGAAGTACCGGCTCAACTTTTTCCCACCTTCCCACAATAGTTTGTCTACGCTCATCCTATTTGAGAAGCTGAGATTCTGCAGCCTCTGTGAACTCATCACTTGCATGCAATGATAAAGAGGAGGTAGGCTCAACTTGGTGAGTCCTCTTTGTAATACCTTGGCCTACAAAATACATGCACACTTGTTTTTTTGTCACATACTGGATTACGTTTCTTGCACAGACAAAAGTCACTAGTGAAACGTATCAATTTACAGGAAATAGCTTCCACAGCATGGCCATCACGATTCTAAATAAATGCTTACAAAATGAGCTGATCTGTGTGTTAAGTATCAACCTGCAATACTTGTAAACTTTTTGGCTAATTTTATTAGTACCGGTGTACGGTAAGTACCATAAGTTAACCCATTCTGAATGAACCATGGCAGTGCTAACTTTGCCTTTAAYGGCATGGGTCCTTACAAATCAAGATAGTCACAAGCTTTCATCACAGAATTTCTTTTCAGCATAGTAGGGTTAATATTTTATTCAAAAAGTCCTTACTTCTTCCTTACACATTATTCTTCTSTTTCATGCTGCTCCTCACATTTTTCTGAAAAAAATCTATCCTTTTGCTGAAAGAGTCTGAAAGCAGATCCGTGGGGCATACACTCATTCTGCCCATTCTGAAACCTCTGGATATTCCATTCAATGCTAGAGTCTGAAGTAGCACAACATTCAAGGAAAAATATGTTTTTGCTGTATGTTCAGCTCCAGTAGTCTAGGATACCCGGGATGCTCCTTTAGAGGAGCATGCAGTTACACAGGGCCTTGGGCATGGACATTCTTGGTTATGGTATGAGCATTAYGGTCACACTGCACCATAGCACCCTTACTTACCAAATCATAAATGCTTAAATGAAATTTGTCAGCAAAACCCGACAGTTCTCAGTTCCCTCTACAAGCAGTTTTCTCCTTTGGCTTAGAGATGGACTATTTCCTCAGAGGTTTCAGTGACAGACAACATTAGATCCCTCCTGTGGTGGGGCAAGCAGTCACATCCACCCCATAGCTTCACCTAGCACATATACCACTACCAGCTGAAGCTCAGCATGGCATCTGGAAAGACCACACTGCCAGCAGTAGTGGCTGCAATTCATTTAGGAGGTCCTGAAGTCATAAAACCCCTAGCTTTCTTTACAAAGATGTCTGTTACAAGGGTATGGTTGGAGGAACTTGCTGTGATTACATATGTGACAGACAGACAGTTATTCCTATACGCAAATTCAGGAACCTGGAAATCTAGAAAGGACYGCAGTGGAGGCAGTCTTGTGATTTAGTGTAGGAAACAAAATTGCCAAACACACACTGGAAAAATCTGATAGAAAATGYCTTTCAGTAAGCTAGACAGTTTTTGCAAATAAAGTATTCAAAAAATACGGACTGGAAAGAAAATATATATATCAAGTACAAAAAATTACTCAGAAATAGGACACACATAATTTTTWAATTGAGAATACATATTTTCTATCTCAAAATATACAACATTTACTATGTTAGGAAAAGAAGTTGGGAAAACAAATCAAGGATCTGCAGCTTTCTTAAGACAGCTTAAAGTGTTTGAAGCTGACAGTTACCTAGAGCAGAGAATTACATGTATTTGCCAGTCCATTAATTCACCGAAGTTTGCAGAATCCTCTAGTGATCACATAGGGAAAAAAATTATACTTAATTAAGGAAATATCGTCTGGTTGTTAGGGCAACACCCGGCCTCCAAACCATAATGCATTTCATAATGCATGCTGTCAAGTCCATTYGCATTCAGCTTATTTAGCTGTGGTAGACAACAATGTCTTGGATCAGATGTTATCATGATATTAAAAGTAATTTGATTCTTTTCAATATATAATAGGTATCTGCTGATAAAAGTCCACTTGGCTAGAGGTAAAGCCTGTAGGAAACATATTTTTCATCTCTATGTGTCTAGATGTTTGATTTTACTGAGTTTGTAAACTGCACAGAGAAACATTTCAATATGGCCAACCCTAGCTGAAAAACCTGCAGGAGAAATTATGATGAAGTTTTTGCCACTGTCTTTGCCAAAACAAGTTGTTGGCCTGCCAGTTACTTAAGTCTGCTCTGTTGCCTCATTATGATTAAATTTTTCACAATTTCTGCAAGAAACTAGTTACTATAATGCCTTTTAAATCTGGCAAGATATTCTTGGCATATGACTTGTCATACAATTCTGCTAATGCTACACTGGCTTAAAAAATACCTTAAAAGAAATGAAGATTAATAGGTCAAATGGCAATGAACTGTTGACAGATAAAGAAGAAAACACATGATTTCTTCAACATTGCAACTTCATTTGARAGATCTTACTGTTTTAAAATGCTATAAAGCCCATGGACATACCTTTCATATAAGAAAGTGAATATATTTATTTGAGAAGTATTTTCTAGTTTATTTCTTGCAAGAAAAGACAGTCTGACTATAACAACTATAAGCACTGCACGTTTCCTGTATGGTGGCAAACGAAATCACAGAAAGAAAACTAAAAACAGCCTGTTTATTAGATTAAGTAAACTGATCTTTAAGTGTTTACCAATACCAAAAGGCATCTGCTGCTCTAAAGCTTACACTGGGGCAATGACACATGCCCCTTATGCCCTTTGAAGAGTGGTAAAGTGACAAAAAAGTTCATTGGAGGCTTTAGGAACAGAAAGTTCACTAGGTGAGTGATGCACTTGGGGGTCGGTGGGAGGAAGGATTAGTTAGTCCCAGTTTTCTAGCATAATGAGTTGTAGTAAAAGCTTCTGTTTTTTCCTGCATTCTAGTACTGATATTGGATTTCAGACAGAAGTGCCAGCTGAATAAATARTTATTACAACTTGCATTAGGCATCGGCTTAGCTTACAGTTTACTTCATTGAAAGTATTAATTAACTATTTCTTTATTTAGGAAGTTTTAATAAGTTAAACATACTTAAAAATTCTACCTTCTAAATACTGGCCAACGTAAAGCCAAAAATCATTGCAGCAGCAAACTTTTTCAAATTTTATAGAACATATTATGTAGCTATGTAAGCACCAGATCATGCCATCTGAAAAGTTATTACCATACAACAAAATGAATGTCTTCATGTTATCTAGAACATGTTATCTCTTGAGGTTTTATTAAACTGAGCAAAAGGATGACTTTCCTCATATTTATCAGACCAGACATGTCTATCAAGAATTAATACAAAAAAAMCACAACATGCATGCTTTTTTGCAGATAAACAAACTCTCTCTGAATACCRAACACATAACAACTAAATTTCTTTTGGTTTATCATTCTGTTTAGTTTAGCTTTGCTGATCTCCTTGGGCTGCCTATCATAAGCAGCAGGAAAAAAATATGATTCCCCTTGTTAGAGCAGCAAACCCACTTAAGTGCTCTGAACTGGCCCATAGATGGCCAAACTTTCATGACTGTAGTAGGAAGATGAAAGGTAGCCATGAAATCTTCTGTGTCTTTTATGATCAATTTGTCTGGGTATTTCTTAATCTTCCCATAAGCTTTTATATTTAAAAATCAAAGAAAACTATTGTWATACTTCTGTTTCTCAATGAAAAATTACCAATTGCCTTGCATTTACAAGCTGAGCAGAGATCAAGCCATCATTTAAGTATGTTGAAGATCAGCAAAGATCAGTTAACAATGTATATTCTGCAAATCATAGTATTTGATTTCATTTCATTGTATCTTTGAATTTAAAAACTTGCTAAAAATAGKGTAAAAAATTCAGGAGGCCCAAACACTGCAATGAATTCAAAGCAGCTTTAATTTTGAAATGATCAAACTCTAATACAGACCTGTTTCTGAGCTGAGTACTGAAACACAAGCTTGTATTATAGTATTTCTAATTTGAGGGATAAATTCAAACTTTTATCCAATATCACCTTCACACCTTAGTCCAATCTACTTGGAAAAATGGACGTATTTGCTCATTTATGTATGTTTGTGAGCTTCTTTCCTCAGCTGAAATTATGTGTCATACGTCCAGCAGAATTACTTCCCAGAAGTAACTTGTCTTAAAGGATTTAAAATCCAAATATAGTATCACAAACCAAGAACAAAGGTGACCCTTTGTGTATGCTCCACCTTCCCTGCATCAGCCAGTGTTCCTCGTGGTTTCTTTCCCATTGTCCTTCTGTGCCTGTAACTATATGTCATCRCACCTGGTTTGAAATACAGTTTTTGATAACAGATACCAGCCTCCACATACAAATGCAGATTAAAAGGATATAGGAATGGGAACATCAAGAGATGAAAGAAGATGTAGTTGATGCAATAAAGAAGGTTTTATATCAGCAACTGTGTGCACCACAAATAAAGCAATACTTGCAGTCATACTGGTACCAGTTAGTGTATATTACTTCAGGGAGAACCGCTGTGATATTGTGTCAGTAACTTGATGCTCCTACCAGAGCTGAAAAAACAGTAAGTTTCATAAGATATAGGTGTCTGATAATCTAAAAGRACTTCAAAAATGGTAGAGATGGCATTTCTGTTGCAAACAAAAAGTTGCCCGTGTCACTCAGTGCCTAAAGTGACTTTCAGATGGTGACTGAAATCTCTCCACCCAAATTAAGACCCAGAGAAAAAGCCCCTTGAACATAAGGGCAATATGAAGGAAAAATATACWTGAATTGCTACCAGGAGTACTGGTACTCCTGGCATCTATTCAGGCAAAAAGTACTATTTTCCCAAATAGATGGGAGCTGTTCCCCTGAGGCCTGYCAACAAGTAGGTAAGAAATGACCTGCTGCAGCACGCCATTTGCTCTAGCAAGAATCGGAGTGGGCAGAGAGGCCTTAGCCAGCTCTTGGCCTCTCTTCTTTCATGTTCTAGAGGAGAACAAGAAATTACATTTTTTTTTTGTTTTGTCCCTACCCTTCAGTTTATAAATGCACTTGACTGYAAACTTGCTTCACATAGCTAAGCCTTGTTAGCCCTCCCACTCAAGGATGAGCACCACTAACAAGCATACCTCGCAACACTTRTGTAAGTCTTAGCATCCCCAACCAATGGAGAGGAAACATAGGAATTGTGATTTGCCCAGGACCTCAGSACCAGAACATACAGAACAAATCTTCTCTCCTATCCACCATCAGATTTCATAACAGGTTTCCAAAGGTCTTTCCACTCTGTATCAGAATAAGCACAGATTTCAAAAACTCAACACTATTAATGAAAACACATTTTTATTTCCTGGACAGAACTCCTGATCTATATATAATTAGTAAAGGACACGTGTGTGTGTRTCATGCTCAACAATTCCATTCTGTTTCTGTTCTTCCATGTATTTTATGATGTGCATAATTCCTCAATCCAGTGTTTTCCAATGGCTAACATATCATCTTARTAAGTGGGAATCAGGAGTGTCTTTCCTGTGGACTAGTATTTCTCAGGATTAGAAACATAGGGTTTCATGTATTAAAGTGAAATCTAGCTAATATTTCCTCTCCAAACAGTTCTGCTGTGTTCCATCCTTTCATGCCTATAACRGAGTGTGAAAATTGACTCAATGACATATCCTAGTTCTAACAAGGTGCAAAATGTAAATTATTAATCACCACAACTATGAGTCAGCATCTATGTTCAGCCTTAACTTTTACTTTCCTACCTTAATAGGATGAAACAAGACTTTGAAAATGGATGCCATATTTGTATCCTCAACAAWCTCTTATTTTTTTATATATATACTTTTAATTGTATATGGGTAGTAAAATGATATTGCCATTTCTATTACAATTACTCAGACTACAGGGCTAGTTATTTAACAGTGGTTTTTCAAAACTTAGTTRGATTTTTTTGATGTTTGAAACTCTCAGTTCAGGAATTTACATGACAAAGGAAACTGTAAGTAACAGTGGTCTGTTTTTAACTTCCTATTTCTGTGCACCATTTATTAAATAGTGAATAATAACTTCTGTTACTGGCTAAGAGCACTTACTTATTTGCCCAAGGATTTTRTTTCACTCAAGGAAATACACTTAATATATGAGACAAATGTCTGACAGAATGACTTGCCTTCAGAGCTTGAGCTTGGCTGTATTGGGGCCAAATGGGTTGACAGCATGACAGTRTGCGTGGTCCGTTTGATGTGGTAGGAGCTTGGCTTTCCCTGAGTCTCTGGCCTTCTGCGGCAAGGTGAGAGCCCGGCTGGTCTGTGTGTGTGTCTCRGTGAAGCCATGACAACAGACATTTGATCAGACCAAATGTCTGAGACACTGTGCTGTTGATCACTGCCTTTCTGGCAAGATTTAGTATATAGGTCATTTGCCAGGCAAAGAGAGTGCCTAACTGGGTTTGGAGAGGAAATGTCTGTGACATTTCTTCTGAGTGCACTTCTAGACTCAGTACTATAATGGCTTGTGACAGGACAGTAACTGTGATCTCTAACAGATGTGCTGCGTTTTATTTCCTGCCTGAAACCAGAAGAGACTTACTTTGTGTGAACTGCAATCTAGYGGCTGTGCCGGAAGAACAGATTCACTCATTAGAAGGACAAATACTGACATCAGGAGACATCCGAAATGCTGAGGAACTGGCTACCAATGGGGGAGGGGAGTGTAAAAAAAGAAAACCGGACAGGTAATATAACCYTATGTATCTACTAGAAGCATAACCCCATGTATCTACTAGAGGCAAAGCGATAAAATGATATTCTACACAACTGAAGCCAGATGAAAGTGGTATGGCTGTGCAGAGCAGAGCATGCTCTSGTGTAGCTCCACAGCACTGGAAGGACCTAATTATAGCAAGGCTTCCTGGATGAAAACCTCCAAAGCAGCTTCCCAAAGAGAGAGCTAGTATCACCAAGTAAAGCACTGGGGAGATGTATTGAGGGGACCAATGTATCAGATAGTTGAGTGCTCCTCCATGAGATCCCTAATCTTGGAAAGGGAAAAGGGAAGAACATTCAAGGGATAGGTAGGTAACGGGACGTCTCTCTGCAACTACAAGATCAGAYAGACAAGCTACTACAAGCAAGAATTTACCAGGGATAGTCAACATCTGCACAAATGAGAACATTTCAAGTTCCTCACAGAGTGCATGGGCATGGTAGCCCTTGTAGTCTCAAGACRCAGATAGCTCTTGAGCAGTTCAGAACAAACTCCAAGGCCAGGCCTGCATCTGAGCTCCAGTCTCAGAGCCATRCTGACAAAAGGTCTGCAACATAATCCAGGTATGCAGCTGGAGGCCAGAAGAGGGCCACTTTGATTTGCTGAGACTGGAACTGCTGCATCACTCCAGGATTCAGCTGCAAATCCAACCTTCATCCTCTGTGAGAGCACTTTGTAGAGCACTGTCATCTCCTGCCTACGAACTATGCCAAAACTCTTTTTTTGTATGTAACTCCTGCATAAAGAAAGACTAAAGATATAGAGTTTGAAGGGTTAGAAAATTATGTCCCTTCCAAATTAAAATAATTTTGGAGATCTGGGAGGCTGACAACAGGCACTAATATCCACATAATATTCTTGGGAATCCTTCCTGTCATACATGTAAGGTAAGATAGACAACAGAAGCAGAAGATGCTGGAAATGAATCCCTGAATGGGTAAAGGTGTATTTCCAAAGATATTCTTCCACAGGTTTCAGACCTGAAGCTGATTGATAGGTGGAAATCCTGTACTAAGCTACAGTTCACATTACGTATCAGTTCAGTTCTACATCATGTATGGTCCATTCTGTCAATCCCAGTATTTCATCCATCTCTGTGAATACATCAGACTTTACTATAGCAACACAATATTGCTGATATAACATACGAAAAAGCCTTAATTAGTTTCAAATTTATCCTGATGGTAACATTTACTGACCGGTGATCCCATAGATAGTAGTGGTGTTTAGGAAGTATGGCYTTTCTGGCCATATAAAACAAGTATCCAGGCAAAGAATCTGTGCAGAGACATCCTGTTTCAAAGTATTTGGTAAAAAAAAGTATTTGGATGTTTCGTCGCTCTGTAAGTACTAACCCTAGTTCACTCCCACAAGGCAGCAGCATGTGTTACACTCAGGGAAAACTGTGTAGGAGAATTCAGCCCATGGGGCACCAGAGGCTCTGTCTGGTGAAATCAGGGTCAGATTCCTTCCTGTACTCTGGAAAGCCCCTCAGGACACAGAAACCCAAGAAAAGCTATCCTCACTCTGCCTTTCTTCTCATTTAAAACCACAAGCTCTCAGAGCCTGAACTCACTGCCCCAGATCCCAAACTGTATTTCAGTTTCTGGACTCTATACCACAACAGTAACCCCTTAAGATTGATGAAGGTGGATGAAACCCACCCCATTCTGCATCAACATTTTTYCTTTAATTGGTTAAATCACCAGTTTAACTTGACAGTGTCAGCCTGGTGATACACCTCAAAACCAAGATTGAGGCAAAAATTTTCAATAATGACTTCATATCTTATATTCCGTCATCAGAACTAACATGGCCCTATGCCTCATGTATGCCTTTACAATTTTTCCTTGTTTTGTCTGGGTTACATAACCACCCCATTTTCTGCTTGCTMTTGAGCATTGGCTGAACTCTGCACAAGTCAATGGCCATCAACACGTCGCTTGTGCTGCACTAAGGACAACTCCACCATCCTCAGTTGATGCCATCACTGACACCTCTGCAGTTTTCCCTTGATTTGAACAATTGAAAATACTGGCACAATTTGGAGAAACCATGGCTGCAAAAATGCCCTTATTTAAAAATTCTGTCCCTGATGCATAAGACCAAGTGAACGCAATGAAGCAGGCTGCAGCAAGCACACAGCGTATGTAATTCAGGGGTAACCAGGTTTACAGCTGATGTAAACAAAATCAAATTCAAGCCCTCACTTCTGTGTCACAAGTAAGGAAAGAGGACCCTATACAGGATGAACATATTTTCTAGGCAAAAGGTGTTATTTTAAGTTTTGTTTCCTTAAAGGTGTTTCCTGTGAAATCAGCCTGCGTATTACAATAATGCTTGACATTTAGAAGTCTCCCTTCTACCAAAGAGCTCGAAGTGCTTCGCAGATTATGTGATATTTAGAGGACTCTAGAGCTGGCCTGTTATCAGAGGTCTGACATGGATTTGGATCTAATCTGAACTTTCCCAAGTCCACAAGTGTTTAGAGCAGAGTTATAGCCTCTACTGTTAGAGCTCACTGTAGCTCACTACTGTTAYAGATCTGAAGGGAACAGGTGGTTCAGATCATATACTCCAGCTCAAATTAAACAATAAGAGGAATCATTTTACTGCTTAATTGATACTGAACAAATCTGAAGTAAATAATAGAAGATGGCAAGCTGACGTATACTTTCCCTTAATTTTTTGCTTTTAAAAGAAGAGGAAAATAGTGAAGAAAAGCAGTTTAAAATTGACCTTTGTGAGTAAAACTTCATTGSGCATGTTTTCCAGCTAAGTTAAAGAACAGACAAGAGAAGTTCAACCAAATGTGGATTTTCACTGTTGTTAAGCTAAAGAGAAGAAAAAGTAAAGAACTGATYCTGTAAGGATTATTTATTTTCTTTTTAATACATCTGCACTGRTTAAGACTAACTAAATTGATATATTCTTCCCTGTTTTTTGTCCAGATAAAGTCACTCTTGGGCTGAGATCCTCCTTACAAAGTTTCAGCCTGGAGCACATTTTTACAGCWGAGTTATTATCCTTAAAATATGAGTTCATACTGGAAATGCTGGCAGCCCTCTGAACTATTGTATAGCAGGGCGCGCAGCTGTAACATGTTAAATATGTTGAAAGTACATGGGGGGAACAAAATGGCTCAGAAGACTGGTAATAAAATAGGAAGTCTCAGTCCTAGGTCACTGGGTTCGGTCGTTGCTGAAGYTTGCTGGGACAGAAAGTCATTCTAAAGCTACAGCTGTTCAGTTATGCCCAGGCATCAGCTACCCCCAGAGAGATGCACTCCRTCACAACAATACCTCGCTGCAACGGGTGATGTCTGATGGGCTTCCCAAGCATTGTGTCGGGGAGAGGATGGAGCTCCCCTTTCCCCCCACATCGGTTCCTCTGGCTTCAATATGAAGAGCAGCAATGGGACAGAGGCGGAAGGCTGGCAGAWTTGCTGCTGTGCATGCTGCCCGGTCTACGGAGGACATGCTTCATCAGCCTATCACTACGGTGTCTTTTCAGGGCACTTTGTTTTACCCRAAAGTCATTACCTGCCGATTTTTCTAGACTGCTGAAGAGCCCACATCCACTTTTTCACACTCCCAGTTTCAGAGGAATCTTGGTGATGCTGGTTTTGTGAAGGTGGAAAGCAGATGACAAAGTACTTCTTTAGCTTCAGCACYTTGGATGACCAGATACTTTGTTACTACCTCTCTCTACACTGATAGCTGGTAACCCACTGCTATTTGCATCACTGCCAGATTACATTACAATCATTTTCAGCCTACTCCAAAAACAAACACCAATGTTTGCAGAAACAGACAAATGCAGAGAGTTCAGCATATCTCAAAATAAGGCTACCTGCTGGACTGTGGAATCAAAGAACTCACATTCAAAAAGAGTCGCCAATGCAACGTGGGCCTAAAAAGTCTGAGTCTGCTACTTGAGTTTTCTAATGTGAATGGAGTAAAAGAGGCAAGTTTCCCTGGTGCATGTTTGTCCATAAAAAGTTTTAATTTATTATAGTTTCTTGGTGCACTATTATTTCCTAAAAGCCATTGTGTGCAAGCCCACGTGCATGCACAGCAGTCATACTCTGACATATGATGAACTTTTTCTTTGCTTTGTTACATAGTACTGACTTTCTGTTCTCCATACACAGTSTGATTTGCAGAAATTCAGGATGAAATCAAAACATGATCCTCTGGGCATCTTTTCTGATTTTCTTCAGCTACCTGAATATTGTGGATGTGCTCTTTTTTTCTCTGGCAAAAATAAAATGTCTGTTTTGTTTTCTCTGGCATCTAGAAATCAAACTACTGTTGTGGTTAACACTAAGTTCACAGTTCCTACAGACTAGCCAAGAAAGAGCAGTTCAAGAACTGTGAGGGTCCTTTTCTAAAAAATCCTACACTTACTCTCAGCTAACAGAAGTCAATTCTTCAGGTTACCAGGTGTCTGACAAAGAACTACCTACCACCATGCTAAAGTACTGCTGTGAAAATGTCACATGCAATGTAGATCACCTYGCTTGGATGCCAGAGAAAAGTAATCTGATTGCCCACTACTGCAGGCAATGTATTAGAGGTACTGCAGGGAATGTATGTGACCCGAGCGCAATGATACACCATTCTGGGCTCCACAGATAGGAGCACTGAAGCTGCCATGAGTTCAGGGCGAGGTCTGTTGCATGAAGCTAGGAAGACCTCTGTGCTTTAGAAGAATAAAACATAGYATAAGCTAGAGAAAAAGAGGCCAGCTGAATGGTATACAAATATTGCTGAGATGAAGAGTAAATTATTTGAGAAAAGTTCTTTGAGGGAGATAAAAACATTCTGTGAATTCAGGTCACATTTGGCAAATAATTGTGACCAGCAAAATGAAAACCCTGGAACTGTCAAAAAACGATGTTTGCACTATATTTCAAAAGGACTTGCCTTTTCAGAATTTATCTAAATTTGAAAAAAGCTTAAAATTAGTTCAATAACCCAGAAATGTAAACAGAAAGATTATAGATTTGTATTTTTGTATTTTTTTTTCTTTTTCTCACCCTCTCCCCGCTCTCTCAGTTTACTCCTGGAATTGAATCAAAACAATATTTTCACAACTTTTTCTGTGTCACTTCCCCCTTCCTCTGCATATTTTCACTTCAGGATGAGTTTTAGAATTATTATTATTTGATTGTACTGACAAAGTAAAATTTTCATTATTCACGGAGCACTACTTATGCAATAGACTTGTTAGTCCTAACCAGAGGCAAAGGGTAGCCTCAGAGGAACAGGAAAGAGGGAACCCGCACAGGAAGGTAAATAGGAACAAGGTGATAGGCAAATGGGTAATAGATCCATGGTCTTTTCTTGACAGCTGTGTGGATAGAAAAGAGAGTGCTGTAATTAATTCCAGAGTAATGGGGACTCGAGGGCTGGCCACTGTGCACTACATGGTTGTGAAGCCTCATCTCACTTGAGCCCCCTTCTTCCTAAAGCCAAACAAACCTTTGTTTTGTCTTAGACATCAAAAGACACAATATAACTAACAACAGATGTGTCAATAAACTTAAATAGAGATCAACATCTTGGCAGCCATATTTCTATTCTGCAGTGGCTTTTCCAAGCATCCATAAAATCCATTTGTGGGACTAAAGAGTACATGAAACGGTTTTCTTGTAGCATTTCTACTATCTAGGAACTGAAGTATCATGAAAGATCCTATTTTGTGCGGTTTCAGCCCTGGGTCACTGTACACGATCATAAATCCAGAGAAGTAATGCACAAATGCACGTGCTTGAAACAAAAAAACGGAACTACATGAACACTCTTTTTTTTTAGCAGAAGTCATTGTGCAATTTCAATAGCTAAAACCTCTATAATCCAACAGTCACAGCAACATACAGAACTTAGTTTATAGAACTTGATAAATTTAGCCTGAAATCCTGGCCCCACTGAAATCAATTAGAGTTTTGTCACTGACTTGAATGCCACCAGGATTTCATACTGTTTTAATCCTCAGAGATAGAAGCTGACTGTACATTACTATGCAGGTACTCAATAGGTTTTTATACTACAGACAGATTGTCATTAATTAATTATCCCATGTAGAGATGATTTTGGTCTTATTTTCAGATTCAGAYTGCAATTTAGAGAATTTTCTCTTCCAACCACCCAATTTTGAACTTTTTGTTATTTCTACTTCTGCAGTATTYACCATACAGGCAGCCTATGGCTGCTTTCAGGCTTGTTTAATCAGGAAACAAAATTTTATTTTATGTCAAGACAATCACCTTGTCTAGATGCTGAAGTAATTAATAAAGATAAGGACAACCAACCTGGGAACAGGAAGGTGGCAGGTCTAATAACAACTTCCAGGAGGAAACCATCTAATAAATGCTTGTTATGTGCACTGAGAACAATCTTTAGGCTGAAATGTTGCCATAAATTATTCATACAAAAGTTTTGGACAGTAAACAAACTTATGAAGATAATGATCCCTTTGCAATTCATGAACAAAAAAATAGGGGGAGGGGTCAATCCACAGAATAAATTGCAATGTATAAATCTACCAGCTGCAGGCATAAAATACTGATGCAGAGATTCACTGCAGAAATTGTAAAATAATCCCTGTGTGTTTTCTCCTTCTAGAAAGAGAGCTTTGAAGAGCAATTGCAGATCCGAATAATTTAGCATATACTCATTTGCTGCTCTTGACCAAAGTGCTAATCACAAGTTAGGAATCACAAGTCTTTGGACTATAATGGGTGAATCGAATCCAAACTGTGCACAGCATTAGCCCTAGTCTGCTTAAAACTAACAGCAAGCAAGCACAAAACCTTTGTCGATAAAGACTGCAAGGGGTTGCTGTAAGTTTGGGAAACACTGATGTAGRTTTTTATTTGATGTACCACACTGCTTTGCCTCAGCTGAGGATCCATACTGAATGACTAGATGGTTTAAAAAGCTGAATGAATGTCACAATGGTGAAGTTTACTTCCAGTACATTTATTTAATGGCTGAGGCAACTGATGAAAGGGAAATAAAAATCTGATAAGGAGAAAAAAAATTAGACTAGAATCTAGACTCCCCCAGGACAATTTCTCATGCTTTGTATCCTCTGTACTGACAGACAACATATTTGCTTTCCAGCTAATTACCAACAAGACTAAAATTTTACATCTTTGATGTGTACAAGATCAAAGAATATTAGGAAATAAAAGTAAGATTAACATAATTGTCTTGTACAGCTATAATAAACTATGACTATATATACAATCAGACAYCCTGCTCATCAAGAAAGTGTAAACTAGAAGTGAATGAACTAAACAACAAACTTGTTAAACTTGGCTTCCTCAGCATCTTCTCACCTCTCCTGACACCCACCACTCGATCACAGTGAACGACTCACTCTCCTGTTGGGCCCATTGGACACAGGAGATCCCATTTCATTTCTTGAGCCCTTAAAAAACATAGCTGCGTTTTGCAGACACAGGCAGCCATCAGCAGCGATTCCAGGTCCAAAATCACATATCCCTACTACTTGATCTAAAGGATTAACTTCCGTTTATTTCTTTTACTGCTATTTCCCATGTTATGTGCCTACGCACAGACCTGGGACAAATTCTGCTTGGGAGCATGCTTCGGTAGCGTGGTCTTTTCCTATTATACATGTAGGATATGCTTCTGATCTCAAATTTGTGTACTAGCCTGCGTGCTTGCATTAGAAAAGAAGAAGAAATGAGTGCTTTTACATATACTTGTGTCCAATTCATACTTACTACGGTTAAAATGCTGTGTCATATGTATCGTATTTTCTTTAAGCTGTCTAAAAGGACAAGACTGACCTGTAGTAACTAATAAACACCTGRCTTTGACTGATCTTTCTTCAGCCTGGCCTGTATGCATTCAGTGTTTGTTTAGTCCAGAAATATCCAGTATTCTTACTTTCTTATCAGTGTAAATGGTAGAAAAAAATAAAACCCAGGCAAAAGTAATTACCTCTTAAGCGTAAAATTCTGTAGGAAAGTTTGGATTACTTCTCCTGTTCATTAAGGTGATGGGAAAGGTCTGCTTCTGGCTAGGAGCTGTAAGCTAGTACTCAGAGCAAAAACATTTTGAAAATTTTGTTTGCCATCAGGTGGCACTGACAATGAAAAATGTCTACTGCACTTCAAGGCAGCTAGTAATAAAGCAGTGCGGGGAACGAGTGACAGAATAACAGTTATTGTACCAATGTCGCTTCTAAGTTTTTACAGCCACTCAGCTGGAATTATACCATTGTATAAAATGGTTTAGGGTATAAAAAACATTTGGTACCAAGGGCTCCCTTCTTCTCCATTGCCCTATCAGGAATCATAGTAACAACATTTGGGAAAAGCAAGTCTTTCGCTTGATTGAATTTAGATATTCTTAGAATGTAGTTTTCCTTTAGTTCATGCAAAGGCAAGCTTGAAAATGTTTCCTTGCTGACAACTGCCTCATTCAGCACCCTTGCAAGCAGCTCCCAACAAATCACAGTCTTCAAAGGCACATTGTTTTTGTTTGTTCTCATTGTAACAGATGTTTTGTATCATGTACTTCAACGAACTAATTCATCTGCAAAGGACCGCCTACTCTGGCTGGTGTGCATCCAGCTGTGGAAATAGCTCAAGTGTCATCTGTGGCCACTTTCATTCCATTCTTCTGATCTCACAGGATCTCAGTGACCGCATCCAAGCCCATAAAAAATAAACAGACCTGAGAACATCCTTTTTAAAAAATTCCAGTGGAGGAGTAATGCTACTCCAGGCAGGAAGCCTTTCTGGAAAGAATGTAACTGATGCTGAAGGAAGATTCACTCAGCTCTGGAAGTCTCCTCTACAGCATGCTGCTTTTATCATATGAACCACCTAGTCAGTATTAAGAGGCACTGGAGCAATGTCATGTGTGATTTTGATGCAGCTGAGAGCTTCTAACTCACTCAGTGCCATATCAATTAGCCCGAGCATCAGGCAATCAATCACCACTTCTTCTCTAAATGTACTGAGCTCCCATTAGGAGCTGCATATACCGTGAGGCTAGTTCATCTCAACACACTGAGCACTTTCATATACTGTGGTTCTACTATAATATATTTCTGAAGGAGAAACAAAATCAATTTGAATTGCTCTGGAGTGGAAGCGTATCCCATTAATAGCTGTGCACCAAGATTAAAATGTATTAGTGGATAAAGAATAGTCTGCATTGGTAAGAAGTCAATTACTGCTTTCTTGAAAGTGACCAAATAAAACATCCAATACTAACAGCGAACAGACTTTCTGAAAATGGCTTGCAATCTAATCAGCCAGGATCACTGCATGAGAAGTCAAAAAGTGTCTGACATGGTGCAACCATTCCTTGATTAGCTTCCTTAGAAGGAGGAGCAACACGTTGGGCTCTGAATTTGTTGAGATGACCAGTTATCACCTCTGCTATCTCCCTTCCCACAGGAAATAAGTAGTTCCTTATAAGATGCTGATCAGATACTTCAATATCAGATCCACTGGATTTGCTAATTACTTTCAAACCACTTTTAGTCAAGTCATCCATTAAAAGGAAATGATTCAGTTTCATATCCACTGACCTGAGAAACTAGGTGACCAAAACTCCTTGTGGAGCTCAAATTATCTACCTGTATAAGAGGGTTCACAAAATGTCAAACCAAGTAGTTCATTTCAGTTTGAGAAGCAACTGTGGCTGCATTTAATTAGACAGCTTGGCAGGATTTTTAATACTGTACAACACCAATTATTTGAATAGTTCAGAAACATTTCAAAAACCTTTGAAAGTGTTCAGAAAAATTAGAGTCTTATATCAATCATTAGAACTGATTCATCAGTTTTAGGAAGTTGCACTCCAAGTTCCTTAACTCTGCAAAGGATATTTTAAAACTTGCTGATAACTACCCTGTATTTTAGAGATGATGATTCATCTTTTCAGTTCTCATCAGGCATGCTTGCTTCAAACTTGCCATTTGGGTATACCTCCGCCGCCTCAAGGTCTAACCAGAGCACAGCAAAGAGACTGAACAGCTCACTCCAACCCATGACATTAACTGTATTTCCTGAGTCGAAGGTGGGTAAAATGAACCTGCCTGTAGTGAAGTGAAATGAATTCACATTAATCTGCACTGACTTCCCAGTAACTAATTAACAGATGATATCTAGGCCAAAAAGGGTGCCTGTCAGAAGACTTGTTAGGGGCTTTGAAGTCTTTGCCTGCCACACATTCTGACCTTCTGACTATGCTGCTATTGCTTTGCTTGCTTGTCTTGGGCTCCCACTTTGGAACATGTCATAATGATAGATAGTGTTCTTTGAAATCGAGAAAATACTTCTCAGAGGGAAACCACCACATTTGAGCAAAACTATTGTCCTTTGGAACATATAACATACAAAAGCAATGCCTGTGACGTGCCTAGGACTTATACTGGATATTGGAATTATTAACTTCAAAGAGTTCATTCGCTTCTATTTAGTCACATGAATTTTACCAGCACAAAAGAGTTAACATAGCTCTTTCTTCTGTGAGGAAAAGAATAAACACGTCATAGTACCATATTGTCTCAGACTGGCCAAGAAGATGAAATGAAAGTACAAAGGACAGTCAGTCTCATGCTTCATATGACACAACAGTAGTCACTGCACGCTTCTTCAATTTATTCCTTTACTTGTCTGTTAAAAAAATGAAGAGAAGTGGCTCAAAAAGGATACAAATACACTCCAATTTTGAGGAGAGATGCAGATATCATCATAAATGAGACAGCAGCTGCAGGGATGTACATCCCTTAATGTTTCTGTCAGGATGGTGCAAGTCTCTACACATTCTCTTTAACTGAAGATCATGGTTAATCACTATAGCCCTATAAGGGCTATGCTATAGTATATACACTGTCAATGCTTTGACCCATACCACTGATTCTTAACTGGAAGGCAGATTTGAAAGTAGAAGTCTAAGAAGAATGGCAAATTTAGACYGCTGAATGTGTAGTTCTTGTGCCAGGCAGCCCTCTTAGATTATGGCACCCCAGCATCCTCAAGCTCTCCTGCCAAAGCTTTACAGGGAGCTCAGCGGGCTTCTGGCAAAAGCAGCTCCTGTATTTTTCCTGAATGAATGACAGCTATGTACATTGATCTGTTTATATATTATTCCTGTGGAAACCTCTGCAGCTACTGTTCACTGGAGTACAAGACCCTGATTCTCAAAGAGATGCACATCACTTAGTCCCAGCAAAAGTTATACCCAAAATTGAACCCAATTTGGGTATAAAATTTGCCCAAAGGATAAGCGAAAGGATACTCAAGGAAAGTTGCACTTTGTAATGGTATAGACATTGGTATAGGTAAAAGGGTATTTGCTGCTGTGCATCCCAAGTGCAGCACTAAGCCCAATTTCCCTCTTCCTAGCAGCCACAGCACCAAGACTACCTTTCCAGGACCATTTTCTTCCCCTAGCACCCTGCTGCTCTAAGCAGCTGCCTAAAATTCATCCTACACTCACCTCCTGTTAAAATCAGTGGGACCACGGCTGTGAATAACTGTGAAGATTTAAGCTGAAATGTTACAAAATCAGATACAGAATGGAGGTCGAAGCCATGCGAACTGCATGTTCCTGTCTGCAGAAGGCAGCATGAAGTTGGGGGAAATGCATGAGCCTTTCCCTGCAACATCTTGTTATGCCAGTGCTGCTCCCCAGGGAAGGCGATGTCGCCTGGTGCAGCTTTAGCTATCACTACGGGTGTCTTTGCTTGCTGAACTCAGAGCAGGTATTAGGGAAGGAGCTAATACAGCTTTGTTACTTGCACACTTAGAGCAGGGAGAAAGGTTGCGCCACATCTGCCTGACTATCAGAAACACTCAAACTGCTCCTGACAAATGTCCGCCCCCTCCTCTCCCTGCRGTAAGAACTCTGACAAGCACCAGGAGATGCTCATTCCCGAGAACGCGTTATCCCCATTTAAAATAAGTACACCTACAGCAAACCCCTCCTTTCCACCGAAATGACACAGCCAGTGGGAAGGAATGTCAGTGATGGAGTGAGCGCAGCCACGCTCTTCCCGACACCCTGCTGGCCCTCCTGGACTGCCGGAAACTCAGCTTAGCCAGAAGCAGTTGTAGCAATGTAGACGTGCCAGCTTCAGTAGGTCTCTTCCCCCTATCTGCCAGGAGGAAATATGCCTCTAGCTTCAGTCCTATCAAATATGGGACATCTGCAAATGTGATGCCCATCCTCTCAGCTACTGGCAGGCTKGTAATTTCCAAAGCTGAAAGCAGGAGATTTTTATTGATCGTGCTAAAGAGGAAGGCTGTCAAGCTGGGAGCTGACATAGACTCACATCCTGTGTGGAGCGGGTAAGGGGGGGTGCATAATGATTTACAGATTGTCGTACTGGAAAAGTACAAAGGCTGTTTGAAAGCAGGCTGTTTGCTGTGTGAATCATATGCAACCTTCTTGTCCCACCACAGAGATCAGTAGCAGAGTGTCACCCCCATGACCCTCAGCTTGGAGTTAAAGGAATAGCTTGAGTTATCCTTGGACCAAGCCCTGGATAAGGACTCCACACATGTTTTTTCACTCTGAGTTATATAGCTCTTTCAGAGGCAGAAGTAGGCTTCTGACAATGAGGAACCCTGATTTTATTTTCTTTTTTTCTCCCTGCTTTGGAAGATGCGAGTGATGAGCAGCAGGTAGAGAAAAGATAATTTCTGCTGCTAGCTCTGAAAAGCACAGTGGTGAGGGGCTACGCCGGGGATTCATGATGTTGGAGACGGGGCTTCTCTTGGGCAACAAGGTCTGCAGCAACATTACAGAAACTCCCAGTAACTTATGTAAAAAGCATGGAGTGGGAAAACTGTTCAGCAGRTATCTTTTTTAATGAGGTAACTTCAAGGCTGGAGTCAGTAATAAGAAATAATAAATTGCACTTAAGCTACATTTAGAAGATGCAGTATTTCAACCCCTAATTCCCATTTTCCTCTCAACAACAGGCCATTTGATAAGAAAGCCTACCCAACCTGAAGTGCATCTCTCTTTGGCAGGTAGTCCAACAAATAATCATTCAGTGGTTTCACTAAATAACAACTCAGCATTCTTTCTAAATTCTTTCAACTCTGTTGATCTGTCACTGGGTTACACAACKCATTTTTTCATCAACCCACTAAGAAACAGTCAAAGAATGTTCAGTGTTTATACTATTATATTTCACTATTTGTTTTTGCAATCAGATTGTAAGAAAAAGAGATTGAAACCATGCTCTCAGCAGTGCTGCAGATACCACTGATTCATAACTACAAGCTTTTTGACACACACTATTGACTGCATGAACTTAGAATGGATTTATTCCTAATTTACTCCAACTTGAYAGGAAAACTAGGCCATGAAGTTACAACCTGAAAACTGTAATTAAACAMTGAGTACACTTCAGTGGGACTGGAGTCAGTTTAGGAAAGATAYATGTGGTCTGATCTAGATTTGTATCTGCATTGTAAAGCTTAGGTCAACAGTACATTCAGTGCAACACATTCAGTGCAATACATTACTGCATCCAATAATTAACTCTTACTTAGGATATCTTGGAAGTTTCTAGCTTTCAGGTTGTCAAGACACAGCGCACATTTACACATTCATATAAAAAACTGTTCATACTTTCTCAGTAAAAATAATTTAACAATAATTATGTTATTACTTCACCAGTTACAGTTGAGGAAGAGTTAACTGGTCACCCACTTACTTGGACTCAGTAAGTATAGCAGGAAAAAACATAGCAGAAGGGGAAAAAAAAAGACAAAAGAAAGCTATATCTTAGGGAATGGAAGTAAGATTTGCAAAAAATCTGAGACAGACCTTGCAAATGATATTCAAACACCTAACAAAAGATTCCTCAAATTTATAAATAAAAAGCAAGCACAGAACACAGAAGCTGACTCCCTGCACAGTGAGGATGAGGTGCAGTTTAAAAGTAATACAGAGGAAGTCCTAGCACAGAGGAAGGACATTGCCTCCGTTTCCTGCACGAGCCATCAGACAGTGGTGACAAAAGCATCTTTCTGAGAATAAGATTTTGTGCACAGGAATGAATACAGCCAAAGGAGATGGAAACGTGAGTAAAGTCAGTGAGCTCAAGGTGGRGGCAAGTGCGATGAGAAACCAGAACTGGATCATCTCTATTGCAGAATAATGGAAGAACTGGTACAAGCAATCACAGGTCTAGTGGTCAGGACTAAAGGATACTAATGAGGACAGAAAATTGATAAACTAAAGATAGAGCTAACTAACCTCATTTTAAAAATAAAATGACCTATTTTCAAGATAAAGGGCATGAAGCAGATCTAAGCTCTCTGAAGGCCAATAAAGTATTTTAGGTAGCTTTACACCAGAAATTACTAAATCAGAGGGATGGTGAAGAATTAACTAAAGCGAAAATGACAACAAGTTGTGCTAAAAGACAAGCTATAATGCTATTGGGGGGGGGTGGAGTTGCAGAAAAGCCCCCAAAAGATTGTTCTCATCAAATATTTTTAATAATGTCCTTGAACAGTAAGATTTAGGGAAATAAGGAGGTTGTGAGGCACTTTCAGTAAAGTGGCAGACTAAACTATCATAGAGGAAGAACTGGATTAAACAGAACAAAATGTACAATCATGCAGTTAATTAGGCTAATAAATGGTTTTGTCTATAATGTGGGAGTTCATTTGCTGGGAAGCTGCAAGAAGGACATACTTATGTGTATCAGCAAATGACAAGATGACTGTGCTACCAAGGTCATGAGCACAGGAGCAAAAGAAAGTGCTATTTTCCAATGYAGCATATAAAGTATTCTCAGCAAAGAGAAGGAAGTTACAAAATTTTGGAATACTGTGAGCACCAGGAACCCTGTGTGGTGTTGGTCAGCTGTCCCAGAAAAATGAATTAGAAGTGAAAAAAATGCAAATAAGGGTCACTGTGGCAGCCAGAGGTTTCCAAGCCCCTACATTACTGCAGATGTGTAGCGATCTTGGCATAGTCAGTCTAGCAAATSAAGATGCAGGTAAGATTTTTTCTATAAAATAATGTGGCAAACATCCAGAAAGGAGAGGAGACACTCAGCTATGGAGGAATGCTGGACCAAGAACAGACAGGTGTAAAATGATCATGAGTACTGATAGGCGGGAAACTGAAAGTGCAGTTCTGAGCCTCAGAGCAAAGGTGTGCTGAAACAAGCCTTGCCTAAGCAAGAGGCAAAAAAAAAGTCTGAACTAAATCAAATTTAATGGAATCAAATATGGGAAGGGATTATATAGTGTAGTTCCAAGACAGAGCAGGAATCTTGAGTTTTATAAACTGGTTACTACCTCATTAAAGGCTTACATTATTATAATTTTGTACACATCTCCTGCACTAGCTAAATCATGATGTAATATATAGATTAGCTAATTCCTCCTACTTATGTAAATTGGTCCTTGAATATGCTTGCATACTACAAGGGTAATTTATGGAAGCTCTTTTGTTCTAAGGATTTGACGGGTGCCAGTGTCTGCTTCATCAACTTACTGCTGCAGGCATGATTCTCTTCACAGTCTCACTGTTTTACACCTTTGTAACTCAATTTTCTTAAACAAAGTTAACTCTTCATTTATACCAGTGAAAATCAACCCAACATCTCCCTTTGGAGCAAGGATAGGCTTATTTAAATGTTTAGGGATTTTTTGTTTAATATTAATGCTATCATTTTGAGGATACGTTTAGAGACATCAGTCGAGATGGGTCCTTGTTCCACTAGGCTTTTCACAAACATWCAGTAAAAGCTATTTAGAGGTGTGACAGTTTTATAATCTAAATAGAAGGGAGAAATAAAAGACAAATTAGAAACTGAGGCTGAGAACAAAGATGTTCTCTCCAAGGTCACATAATACATCAGTGGCGAAAAAAATGTATTTATTACTAAGTCTGAAATCAGTGGGGGGAGAGACAGGCTCAGGTCAAAAGGAGCTTCAGTAAAGATGAATATACCTATATGTTACATTTATAAATAAACAAGTATGCATGATTTCCATTTAAATTTGCTTCTAATAATAGTGGAATCCTCTAGGACAAAAACCCATAATATCCCACTTCAAAAAAATTACAATAATTAACTTTGCATTTTACACCTTAATTCTAACACGACCAATTATGTAAAAAAGGACAATTTTTTATATATATACAATTATATATAAAAGGGCATTTTGTCAATAATCTACAACTTGATTTGCACCTTCACTATCAGGAATTCACATTTACAATTTTGAGAGGCTGTGCGAGTCTTTATAATTCTTATTTTGGAGCCATCATAGTGGCAGTGCTGTCCCAGCATCACTCTAGTCACACTACACAGCTGATCCTCCCCACAGCTCTACAAGGTTCAAAGGCTACCTCCTTCTCCAAAGYTGTGCTGCGCCTCATCTCTAATGGAAACAATTATTTCGCGCAGTGCAGGGATGGCATTTRGGAGGCCCAAAGGAGATCCATGCCCCTTTCTGCTGGCAAACTGTCCTGCAGCAACATCCTCTGCGTATCCATGCAAGATGGAAACCAGAAGCATATCTCCATCCTGCCAAAGGGGTACAGCAACTATGGAGACGAGTTGGGCAGYGAGCGTCAGCAGTAGATCYTTCCTTGCATGGTTACTAGCTAGCRCAAGACCTTGGTGTTCCCAGAGCACAGAGCTTTCTCAATGCTATGCACTGCCTGGAGCAGAAGAAAATTGCTGCCTTTCCTTTCCACCCTCACAGGAATGGCACATTTGGTAATTGTCCTATATGACCGTTTGTGTTTCATGAAGGCTTGTATCCTGCTTTACATTGGAAGCAAGCTCACGTTTGTTTAAACCAATGTAGCAGAGCTCTCACTGCAGAGGCAGGAATATTAGCATCAATCACAAGGCAATGGACRTTACTGGGCAAAAATAAGAGAGATGATCCATGATGGAGGATAAATTAAAGAGGAATGTAGTATACATGGTGGCATGTCTCTCCAGTTCATAGCACACGTATGAATGTAAAACCATAATGTAATGAACACAGCAAAATATTTGATGGTGAACTAAGCTAAGAAATCATCTGATGAATTTATTTCACATGCTTACCTAATTCACCACTCTTTCAAGTCCATTACTTTCTGCAAATTCATTAATCTAACTCTCAAACTATAATTAATACCACATGCTTACATAGCCCATCACTCTCTACTGATCCTGTCACTTTTTGTGTACTTAYTAATCTACCACTTGGACAATAACTAACATGACTAGTCCTCACTAAATGAGGGATTTTACTCAAAATGGCAAACATGAAATATGAACTTTACAGCCCACATTCAYGTTTTTGACTTAGTGTGAATTTAAAACTTTGTATAAATGCAAATCTACTTGCCGCCAGGGATACATACATGTTACACATATTATACGAAATAAAGTATTTGYTTTTCGGTCTCAGCAGATGTACATGAAGTTGGAAAAGTTAAAACAGACTGCAAGCTTTGAGGCAAATTAGAGATTGATTTTTTTAAATGCACTGCATTCTTCCACTGAAGGTACTCTAATGTCTATTGATTAATAACTAGATTTTTAAAAATAACCCCCTTTGATAAACTCTACTGCTTTTAAACAGCTGTTGTGTTAAGATCTTTCTTAAGCACAAAGGTTGACGGTTAAGGTTGCATCTCTTCTGTTAAAAAGAAATCAATATTCCATAACCATTATACATTCTCCCCAGAAATTCTGGGCTTTGAAATCTCTGAAGTACCTTTCAAAGTTTGTGTCAGCCTTTTTTTCAAAACATCTTTTCCATTTWGGTTTATAGATTTGTATTAAAAAACACCCTATATATATGGTTTTGCCATTACTACAAACATCTTTAAAAAAAATCTTAGACTGATGGTTTATCCATTTAGTATTCATATTATCTGTAGAATATCTGAAAGAAGATAACATTTTACTAGAACACTTAAGTCATTTTAGGATGAAACAGCAAAGTTCAAGTTCCTCAAATGCAAGGGCTTGTCTACTGGAAATGCTTAGTGGTTCTCCTGTTCTTGTTTTCTAAGTGAATCCATATGTGGTGTGTCTTGCAGCCATCACAAAAATGTCCAATTTCACTAGGGGGCTCTAGTAGAGTGTCAAAAGGGGCTGGATATCAAACTTGAATAAGGCTTTTTCTGCCATTCAACTTCACATTAGTTTCTGCAAGAGCAGAACAAACGAGTGCAACAACACTTTGATATGATTCCAGGTGCACTGAGTAATCAAACGTAGAGGCCACTACACCTGAGTACGATATATGACTTGGATGAACTGTTTACACCCATAGCCTCTTGCAGAGGCATGAGTTTGGGTGACAAGCACTGCTTTTATGTCCTCCTCAGGCAGATGCCCCGGTCCTCTCCTTAATATGCACACACTTGGCTCAGTAAACACGGGCTTGACTCTGTTTGAAATTACCCATTTGGTAGCACAAACGTAACTTCTATATATGGACACTGCTGGGTGAGAGGCAGGCAGGACTGACCTCATGCTAGCCTGCCTGTCCCCCAGGAACATTGCCAATTACTATCCTGATTATCAGAGTTATAGAATTGGCAGTCCTTGATTTTCTGCCTCGGGAAGCACTGGAATCAAAATTGTTCAGCAGAACTTTGGCATGGGTATTTGGTTAGTTATTTCAACCTCTAAGCTCTTTAGTGTTTTAAGTTCATGTAAGTTCACGTTCAAAGGATCGCTTAAAAATACACAGCTAAAAGTTAAAAGAATAGCTGGAGATTCCAATTTCTAAGGATTATTTCCTGTTTACTTTTCATACCATCTAGCTGAACTCTCACATTTCATCTTGGATACTGTCTACAGAGGACATAGTTCCCTTACATTCATACACAGAAACGCAAGATGGACTATATTTGCTAAAAAGGTAGAGCAACAAATGTGAGGAAAGAAAGCAGTCTTGGGAGACACTGAAGGGAGCACAAGGAACTTCTTTGTTCAAGAGCGTAGGAATCAAAACACTGAAACTGCTGTGGTATTTTGGGTATTATCCAAAACAACAGAGTCGCTAGTGAGAAAATGAAAACTGATATATTTCAGTTGGACAGTTTGTACTTTTTATGCTACATTCATACGCAACAATCAAAAGGCAAGATTCTGCAGTCTTTATTCAGCCTAGCTTCTCACCAAGTTAGGGGTTTTACATTGCTCATGAAGTAAGAAACGTTTTTGTTGCTGCTTTTAAAGAAAGAAAGATTACATTCAGCCATAGGCTAGAGGAAGAAAGATAGAAAAAAAAATAATAAGGGCRTTTGTTAAGATATTGACCTTTCCAAAAGGAGGCATGCAAGGGCTTGAGAAATGTCCAGAAGAGAAGTCCTCCGAAATTCACTTAATCATTATCAATAGCAGGGTTTTCCATATGCTGCTCTACTTGCACCCTTCATGCTGCCACTGGCATATTCCTTCTGTCCCTATTATGCAGAAAGTATTCAAGACTGACAAGGAAACCTATTTATGCAAACACAATGATTACTACGATCACAGAGTTTTATATGTAAATATGAGATGCAAGTGTAAAGTTAGTTGTGTGCACAAGTAGTATTTGGGTAGAATATTTTTGTTGGTTCACCAAAACAATTTGCTCTTAAACAGGAAGCATACKTGCTCTATTTGTAATAAAGACTTGAATCAAGAAAGTTTTGCACAAATGTCATTATTAATAAAAATGAATATTATCTATATATGAATTGACTTTAAACAACAAAGTTTTCCTGAACCATCAGAGGGCCTTCAGAGACTGCAGGAAAAACACACTAATATGGCAAATAATCCAAATGCACAGAAAAACTCTTTTTCCATTTATGCTTTGATTCTGTCACCTCTATCCATCCACTCTTATCCTAAGGCATTAATGAAACACAAAACTTGTTCCAAATAGGGATGGGTGAGCACTGTACTTTGAAACCTACAGTTACTAAACAGAGCCCTGACTTCGATTAGTGCATTAAATGCTGTCCTACATGAGTCCAACCATACACYGTCACAAATCTTCTGGACCTTGTCTTTCATTTCCAAATCGTAAAAGTAAACAGGGCACATGGAAAAGCAACAAAATTGGCATATTTGAGACATACTCACTTGGACATAGGGAAATCAGTACAACTATTAAGTTGTGAAGGCTTCATTTACAAATGGCATATTTTCAAAAGTGTCTGAGTCATACAAGAGCCTAAAGGTAATTTTTTCATCATGTCCACATGACTCAGGAATCCTGTTTTCAAAACCCTGAAGATTGTGCAAGCACAAAGATGTGGGTGTTTTTCATATGTGACCCTTCTGAGCCAGCAGAAGAACATTTTCAATACTATTTATTCTGAAACAACAATGCTACCTCAACCTATTTGATAATAATTTTCCATGGCTCTTAGAATAAAGCTAACAAAAACAACTAATAAAAAAAAATCAATTTTTCATTTGCAGCTGCTCATTAGCATCAACCTATTATCTCAAAGTTAAAAGTTATGGAGGAAATCATGAGAAAATTCTGACTGACCTGCAGAGTCCTCAGCTGCTCTATCTGACTTTAATCTTTGGCTCACAAATCTCATCACTCATGAGATTACAGAATAAGGATGGATCAGGCTTTGCTGAGTAACCGAGGGACGAGGCCACATGCTAGCCACAAGACATTYGGTGGTACTCGGGGAGGTGCAGGTGGTTACGCTGTGCAGTGCAGCTCTTCTTCCCTCCTGCCAGTCAGTGCACATAGCTGGGCRAAAATCGCCTTGTCCATGCGCAGCAGCCAACAAATGCACCTTTGCCTCTTCTTCAGCATGGTCCCCACTTCCCTCTGTTGTGAGGGATGCCACAGGGTGCTAAATTACTCATATATATCAAGTAGGACCTTTCCTCTGAAAGGAAAAGCTAATCATTCAATAACATAATTTAGCCAATTCTTATAATCAAAACAATGAATGAAGCATCAGCATTTTAAACAATTCAAACTATGCTTGCTTTAAGAGAGTTCATCTTTATTCACAAAGAATAACATGGCCTTAACAAAATGTTCTCCTTCTTGTGGCAAGGGGAATGCAATATTTATCAGCACTGGCTTCCAGGGGAACATCACGCACCACAATCAATCATCTCATAACACACTGTGAAGTAAAGTGGTGACAATCTAGATAATAGCACAGCAAACCAAGTTACAAGAAGAAATAAATAGCTAACTGGGTTAGGATGCTCCCAGTTCTACTGGGCTACCAAAACTCCCATCTTAAATTCTTAAATTCTGCCGAATTTGTCATCCTCTTTTCTTTTTCTTCTTTTTTATCTTTGTTGAGTTATATAGGTGCCTAGAATAGAGTCTATAGTTAGGCATGAATCTAACGCAATCTTACAATGGATGCAGAGCCTTTATTTTCTTTCAAAGCAGGCCTTTAATTCTGACGCCTCTTGAGTCTTCTGGGTAATGAATCTCTGACTACCCTTTAGACATTTCTAATAAAGAATTGGGCTCTGGATGAAGTCTGGAGATTGGCATTTCTTTTCTTTTTTTTTTTTTTTTTTTTTTTTTCTTCTTCAGTGCAAGCTGCCTTATGTCCATTTATTAAAAAGCCCATATTTTGGAGAAACACCGTGGAAATACTTTTCAGGGAAGAGACTAGAATTGCTAGAGACAACATACGGAGGTAACCCACAATGCAGTGACACTGAACTGAAGTGTTAAACCGCTTACCCACTCTCCCTCTGCTTTTCCACATACAAGCACATATACTTTCTTTGATACAATTCTCTGGCAGGCAATGAACACAAATTGAACTCAGCATATTGAGGATGCCATTCACTTTAAGAATTATTTTTCTCTTCACAGCCTTTTACCAAACTATTTTCTCCTAATACATCCAATTACCACACCGAAATACTCACAGCTACTAGTGCCGGAGAAAAATGCTTTTCTGAACAGGGGAGAACCTGATACAACAGAACTGAAATGTACTGATTTATGGTAAACAACAGTTTCAATCAAGGGGTATGTTTTTGCTGGGGCAGAGAATAAGGTACAACATATTATGTGGTTAAACTTTTTGTTCCTTGTCTTGTGCAACATTTTGCCTAATATGTGGCATATGCAGCAATCCTAACTTCTCCACAAATACGTTTGTGTGTATTATCATTAGAGTTAGTTGGGGATCGTCTCCAAGAATAATTCTTGGCAGAAAATGCTTTTTGTCACACCATATTATCTTTGGAATAATTTCAGTTTTGCAGAATAAAATCTGGTTTTCAGTTTGGAGAACTATGTGATGGCTTCTAGGTTGCCCACGTGAAAGGCACTCAAACAATTTTGCTTGCTCTGCAACCAAAGTGTTTCAAGTAGGGCTGCTAAGGGTTGATACTCTGCCGCCTGCCTGAGCACTGGAGAGCTGAGGCCTTCCCCATCTGCTCTTACTTCTTCTCAGGCCCCGCGCTACGCATCCAGCCCTGCAAGCTGGAGGGTGAGGCAGTGAGGCTGAAGGCCCGATTCCTTGCTGCTCTGGCAACCAGATTAGGAGGCTCTTTCCAGTTCCTATCGTTAGATAAAGAGCCTTCCAAGTGGGGAAATTGCTATTCTGATCCTTCCCAAATTCACTTTCTCTTGAAATTCTTTTGCAGGGAATTCTTCCTTCCACATTAGTTGGAATCAGACTTACAGGAGACATTCAGTCACACAATACAATCATTGCCAGGTTAGAGAAAACCAAGGAACTTGCCTCCAAAGAGTTGAAGGATGTGGAAGCAGGCTTCAAATTGGCATTAGAGTCCTGTGCTACTAAGACATATAGGGTAATTAAGCCCACATTGCTCTCTCTCACTAAAAAAATGCTAGTAGAAGTTACTCTACCATGAAATCAAAATATTTGAACGCAAATGTGAATAATGGACAATCCCAAACCATACATTTTCATTTTAATTTTACCCTCCTCATATAAATTAGGGCATCTATGCTTATGTGGAAAACACATTTAGATTTCAATTAACAACAAACTTAAGCAGATCCATATCTGAGAAATTGATCAAATCTAGGAAACAAAACTATACACCTAAAGCAATCTGTGCATAGTGGGATTCAATCTGTTGCTTCCTTCTGGTGTATTGCTAATATTTAGGCAAAGTGTGTCAAAACTCTTCTGTGAGGTAAACAAAAATTCACCTCCACCACTTCTAAAGAATGATACTAAAAGTGTAATGCAGCTTTAAGTAGTAGTTATAAACTGATGAAGGACGAAGAAACTTTACACAGAAGAAAAGAGCTGATGGGCCAAATCCTAAAGCAGATTTGGCAGAGAATCTGTAAGACAGCTATGCGTTACCCTTTTCAGTACTTGAAATACATTAATATGGCACTGAGGAGCCTTTAAAGTACATACAACTACAAAGGACTTTTTTGATGGATAAGCATACAAGGGAGGGATAACATGTGTTGATCCTGGCAATTCAAAGTATGCAGGAATGCAGTTATCTTGCAGTCCCCGAAGCAAAGCTTCAGAAGCTACACTTTAGAGCTTGTTATTCTCTTATAATCAATGCAATTAGATAACATATCACCCATCCTCCCCTTTTCACTAAATCAAATAGTATTCTGTAAAGAAGCAGAATCTTTACAGCAGAGGGTTCTTGTCAAAAGGAGCAGCTGATTGCTTTTACATGCCATAGAATTTTGTATGTGGCTGACAAACAGAGCTAGGCTACACTGTAGGCACTTTTAGCTGGATGTGAACAAGTATCCACTTACTGTTGGTTGCATAACATATGGCGGATGAGGCATCCATGAAGTACTCTGGACCTGCATATCAAAAACTTTTAATTAGCACAGGAAAGTAAAAAACACAACTCTAACGATTTATGCAAAATTATTCCTTTTTTTACAACTATGGAGCTAATTTTGGTAAAAGATTTCTTTTGATAAATTTTCCACTAAACTCCAAAGTCTGTGAGATTTCACCACCTCTAAGACCTGCATTGTTCTGTCTCATACAGTAGCCTTCAATATTCCATGTTGTCCTACTTCTTCATTTGTATTTTGTTTGCTTTCATCCATTAATGTACTCATGACCACATCACCCAAATGACAGTGTACCAGACATAAAATGTTCAAGTTTTTTTTTCAAAAGTATCTGTATGTACTTTCAAAGTTATGATATTTTCAGAGATCCCAGAACAATTTATTTCATTCAATAAGAGCTGCAGATCTAGTTCAAAGCTTTTGAACGCTACCATCTCAAAGCTGGCTTAAGAGGTCTCTGCCCCTCCCCAGCGCAGCTCTTACCTTGGTATAGTGGGGTCCATYTCCACCAGAACTCCAAACACCTCCCTAAACATTTCTTTGTTGTTCTGTCTTACTAGGTAATCCAAAAGATTTCATGGACATATATGTATTTTCTAACACTTAAACACATGCCAGGTATCTTGTGTGTTTATGGTGGCATGCCTGAGTCTCTGTTCCCTCTTGTGCTAAGCGTGGATGGCCCACATGTTAGCACCTGGAGGGCATAGATCAGACCCAACCCCAGGAACTGGGTGTCTTAGATTCCTTTTGCACCAATCTAAGCACCACTGCACACAGGAAGGACACAAAAATACCCCTCTGCTGCAGCCATCAGCAGAGATTTCAGTGGCTGGCCACCAGCTCACAGAGATGGCCATATGGCATCTCAGACTGAGCATGAAAAGGCACACATACAGTAGGTTACACCGCCCCAACTCTTCAGGTGCCCTGTAATTTCATTCATGAAGCAAGTTTTGAGAATTAATTGTGTAATTACAGTGTGCTTCAACACTTCTTTCTATGATGAAATTAAATGAAGTAGATTTTTTGTTGAAAAATAGGTTCAGCGCAGTAACTTTACAACCAAAATCAGCTACTACACACAGTGCGTAGTAGATGCACCCACACATCTACCACGAATTTTTCTACCGTGAATCTCCACTAGAAAAAAAAATATTAAAAAATATAGAGCTRGTACTGCTTGCTGCTGTTCCTTGCTCCTGGCAGTTCCTCAATTGTGCCAAAGAAAATGTCTTTGGGCTTCAACTGTAAACTACATTTGGAAAATGATCTGGGTTGAAAAAAAAGGGAGGATAACCAACGGTTTATACTGCAGACATACCAAACCATGAATTGATGAAGAGGGGGGAACTGTGAACTGTAGAGCAGGGAGGGGAATAAGTGGCTGCATATGAGAGGGAGGAGCCTCTTAAGCCAGCTTTGCTACGAGAAAGTGTAGGTGAGCTGCATTTCTGACACTATCAGGTCTTCTGAAATTTCAGAATTTATGTTGCCTTTTACTGAAATTTATTGAACATATCTCATCCCAACAACTTTTGCTTAAGAAACGTTATGTAGCCTTCTAAGATTAAAGAACACAAAAGTCAAGGAAAATGCTGAGAATCATTCATCTTTGAAGTCCATATTTAAAATTCAGTAAGTAAAATGATTTTGGGTGCAGTCTCCTAGCATTACCTGTAGATAACAGCATACCATCTCAAAAGACAAACAAACAAACAAAAAACCCCAAGCCATTCTTAACATGAAAAACACTCCACCATGAAGCTTGGCAACTTTGGTTGACTTTTCTCATGTAGGACTCAGGCCTGGAAGAGCAGTGATGCTCCAGGACAGAAATAACTGAAATGGGAAAAGATATCAGCAACGACCAGCTTTGCAATGAAAGTCATATGTTCCCAGAGAATGACTAATAATAAAACTATACAACCAAGTTCTGACTTCCACCTCAGCAAGGCAGAGCTGCACAGTAATTTCCCAGTGGAGACCTATGAGTGATATGCTCAAAAGAGAAGCTTGGGAAGATAAAATGTATGGAAGACTGAAGAAGGACCTGGGGACAATTATCCCGAAGTATCTTGTTTTGTTAAGGATTATTGGATAAAAAAGAATGTTGTTAAAGGATGCTGCTACTAGAACAAATACAGTTGAGGTGAAAAGGTCAAAACACAATGCAGTTAACATAAATTATAAAAACTGGCATTTTATAAAACTTTTTGCCAATAAAGGGAAGCTAAAATGACAACGTTTCATTAAGAATGACAAGGTTCTACTGCTGTCAAATGGAAATGAAGGAAAATGCTATTTACTGATTGAAATAAAAAAAAGATGGATTTTATTGCTTAGTGTAAAGAATGCAGGAAATATCGAAACCCTACACCAAATGATACCTGAATATTACTAAAAAGCCTTTTAAAGTGTGATTCAAGAGTGCAAGCACTCACACAATTTTCTATGGCATATACTTTGCCTTCATCCATATCCAAAACATAATTAAATGGGAAAAAGCAGACAAGTGCAAATCTGACGTACCTGATATGTAGAGACAGGGGAAGCAGCAATGAATGGTGTGATTGATGTCTGTGGAATCATGCGGTTTGTTGCAATACTGTACGGTGAGGAATAAAATCTGCGAACAAGGAACAAAAGGAAGATTTTTGAACTTTTTGACTGCTAGGCTCTGATTGACTAATTCACTGCCCCCAGGCAAAGACGAAAGGGATCTACCTAGGTAATTATGTCCATCTATTTCCAAAACCACAATAAAAAAGATGTGATGGCTTCACCAAGTAAATCTTGAAAATGGAAAGGAGGAGGAATATTTACACAAGCATATCTTTTTCACTTCAACTAGCACAAATATAGAACTTCAAAACATAAGAAGTAATTATTTGAAATGCAAAGACAGTTGATTTTCCAGAGTGCTATCCAGTGATGGGAAACTTCTTTCATGATATCAAAGACAATGATGCTGATTCATTTATACATATAGTAATGTTTTCTTTTCATTTCTTAACAGTTTAGTGTTTCATGCATATATGTGCCTGAATTATTTTATTAAGGGATGGCTATAGAAACTGGATGAAATTTTCACATTCATCTCATCGGAGAGCTAGACATCTACCTTTCAGAGAAATTTATCAAGAATTTTAAGTCTAAATGCCCCAGGTAGCATTGAAATTCTCAAATTTAGTTGTTTTTATTTCCACTGTTGCATGTTATGAACTAAAGTTGTGCTATTTCTTGCTTGATGGTTATAAATGCTGTATTTGTTCTCTTTCCCTGTGGGTTAATGATTATTGATAAAATTATAATTTGGAAAATATCATTACTGGTGCATTGTGTAAGTAGTTAACATGTGTGTGCTTGAAAATTATTTTGTATTTGCCCCTTCTTCAGTTTTAACCGTAAGTCGATAAAGAAATAATCTGCTTTAAAAAAGAACCTTTGTAGGCTTACAGCTACCAAAATGCTACTATTTTTGACTTCTCAAAAATGAGAGAAACATACTCCTGTGCAATGGTCTCTTGTGCCATTTAAACTTCATGCAGATTGTCCCCAAAAAGCATGCACCAGTCTTCCAAGCAACAGATTTTGCACATACGCTCTCTGTGTAACAGCGAAGAGGACTGCACTTCCCTGCCTCTTTTTCTTTCTTTTTTTTTTCCTTTCCCCATATGAGGCAATCAACAGTAGCTTTCCAAGAGAGCCATGCAACAAAAAAATCATTACTGGTGTTTAAACAAGTGCTCTATTTCCTGATCTCCCTAGCATCCCCGATTTAGTGCTAATCAGTCTAGTTCAGACTGGATGTATTCATTCTGGACGCAGGCTCAAATAATCACCGAGTTCATCCAACCAACAGGCTTGGAAAAACAGGCTGCCGTCTTTGAAGGTTGAGTGGAAACATTCAAAGTTAGAAGGGGAGAGGGAGACAGAGAAGCAATCATTTGTTCTCCCTATTCCAAATAAGATTTTAAGATGCCAAAAGSAGCAGGTGGTGTCTGAGTGATTTTTTGCTTAATAGAAATATATTGCTATTTTAGGAACATTTATCTGCCCTCACAATGCTCACACAGAGACTATTTTAAAGCTATGTCTTTGTCCAAATTTCTATGCATCCTATTACAAGAGGTTAGCGGTATTTCTATCCCACTGTTTGTATCAAATATACCCCATTATTTTCACACCAGTTATCTCGGGGCGGGGGGGGGGAATTTGTTTTGTACTAGTTGGGTTTGCCTGGCATTAGCTTGATGCACCTTAATGATACAGTCTTATTACAAAGGTCTGTTCCCAGATGAAGGTTAAGCTGCAAATGAAAACAGTCATTGGCCAACTGACGGACAGAATTTGCTCTATAGGTAGAATACATAATAGAAATTACACCTAAACCTCTTGAACCAAAGGACATGACAAAAACAGAGCTCTTGAGAGAAAACAACACATTTTTGTTCCTTCACTTCTAATTCTACCTGTCAGGCTGGCACTGACGCCTCAGTCTCAAGGAAGGTGAAATGCTGCCACTCAGATACGAACCACTCTGACAGTGGAGAGTTTAGCAGAGAAACAACTTTCCATTTGAAAGTAATGCTGATCTTTTGGAATAAACTCTCCAATAAATCCAGGCAAATACTACCAAATTTACAGAAAACGTGTGCTAAGCCAGGAACTTGATAGACAGCTAACCATTTCATTTTCAGCTTAGAGGTGCAGTTATCTGAATAGTACATAAGCTTGTAGAATGTACACTCTGGTAATGTGAAAAATACAGCCCTTCCAACACCCCTGCCAATACCATTTATCTGTCACAGTTTGCAATGCTCTCAAATATGCATCACATAAAACATTATCAGGACACTCAGCAATACTGTGAAAATACATGCAACCAGAGAGCCAAAGAAGAGAAAGGAAGGAAATGTGAGAACATCCAGTTCATATATTTCAATTTTAATAGTCATAAATCAGTTTTAACAATGTGAGTCACTGTGAGAGGGTACAGGTCAAACATTTTATAATCAGAAATCCCTTACGCTCGGAGATGAAGCTTCTCGTTCTGCTACAGTGCCACTCATGCTCTAAGGTACTAAAGAAAAGGACCTGGAAATTGCCTAGAGGAATTCAATTGTGCAAAAACTAAACAAGTATATTCTGAAGCCCTCTCCACCAAGCTTGAAGGCTAGTAGTATGCTGAGGACAGGGCAGGTGTTGCTGCCTGGGACACCTGGGCTCACATGGAGCCTCTTGAGGAGGGGGAAGCTCAAGCTGCTACCGCGCTGCAGGCAAGCATGGCCTGGTGGGTCATGCTCACTATGAGGACTTGAAACGCTCTTGTCCACAAGTCTCAGAGACATCTTATCCAAATTCCCTTTAAATACAATTAGGCTAATATCCACATATGCAATTAATCTACACTGGCATAAGTGACATGGTGGGCACCTCAAAAAGAGATATGAGGAGCAAAAATGAAAGCGTAGTAAACACTACACAGCCTCGACGAGACCTCCGTGGCTGCTGACCTTGCCTTAGCCTGTTTTATGCTTTCTGGCCTTTGGATTAAATCAGCAATCCTTTAGCCGCAGGGAAAGGTGACATGAGGCAAAAGATACATGCTGCAAGCAAGTCCAAGGGAATACAGGATTCTCAGTCAGTATAATATGGACATTGGAAAGAGAAATAGAAAAAGATATGAGTTATGCTAGCTTTAACTCATTTTAGACTTATTTTTCTATTAGATGCGCAAATCTCTGGGCATTAAAATGGCAGTATCTTGTACTGTTCTTTGAGAGTTGCAGGTTTTCTGGTAGTTGACCTGTGAGCTCTGGGGAGAGCCCTCCAAAAGGCTCAGCCACATTTTCCACAAATGCAGTTTGCAGCCATATGTTGTAGCCTGTGCAAAGCTTTTTGCAGGTGCAAGCCAATGTCCTTGTCCCTCCACCGCAATTGCATTGCTAGAAGCAAAAGTGTAGAAATAAAGATGACAGGGAAGAGGCAAAATGGACGCTGCCCTTGCATTAGAAAGGGACCTTTTGGGTGTAYGTGGATTTCATAAGCTCGGGAAAACACTGATCATGAGGAGGGAAAAAGATGTTCCTGGATGTTCATAGTTTATAAAGGGCTTAAAAGAAAATATTCTTAAGACACCGTAAAAGAACCACATTCACAGCACATCATTAAGCATGCGCAGCCAATGCCGTAAGAACAGTTTCTGTTGCTTAACAGACGAAGCACATACTCCCCTCCTCGTACATCAACCCTCCCTCCACATTTGGGGACTGCATTATCTGGAGCGTCTGGTCGCTATTTGCCTGCCAAAAAAAAAAAAAAAAGAAAAAGAAAAAAAGAAAGAAAGAAAGAAAAATCCATATGGTTCTCATCCTATGGGGGAATGTGCAAACTTCCACACAGAGTCTGCACAAGAGCAAGACCCCTATTTGCACAGCAATAAACACCATTTCCTCATGCCTTATGCCTGCAGGCAGTACTGAAAAGTTAGATTCATAAATAGTATCCTGGGGCTCACATAATGTAGGAGTATTACCAAGCGTTATCAGAACAGCAATTTTCCATTGCAATAAGCCACAGAGTCAGATGTTTGAGATGAAAAAGACCTATCTGAATATTGAGTCCATTGGCCTGCAAATGCACAGTATAGTCCCCTAGATATCAGATATTAAACTGATACAGTACATTGCAATTTTAGTCAAATGGCCAAGAGGACTCAAGCCTCAGTAACATTTTAAATGAGCATCTTTACAGTGCAAGTACAAAAGAGGTCTATTTTGTTCCATGTGTGAGTGCATTAAACCACTAAAATAATATTAATACCACAAATTGAAAAATCAATAGCACATTACAACAGGTACACTACTCCCCAAAATAAAACCTGAGTGCCTTTATAAATGCAATTCAGGAAAGCCTGATTATAAAACAAAAAGGCACAGAGAGATTGGCATGGGAAAAGACCTTTTTTACTGAAGTGTGCTGTTACCACTTCTTCCGTAACTCACGCTGCAGTGCTATGGTACACTGTGGGCCTGATTCTCTGCTTCGTTATACCAGTTTTACACTGATGGAACTCTGTTGGATGCTTAAACAGAGTTACRTGGGCATAAAAACAATATAATGAAATGGAGAATCAAGTCTTACGACTTAATAAACTTAGAGGAAAATTATCTATTCCTTTGTGGAGAAAAAGACTTAGCTATATTTAGTGAAAGCCTCTCTCACTCTCTTTTTGTTTTATTCTTGCCATAGATTTTCGAAGAAAATATGCAGTTATACCATAAAAAAGCAATAGTACTACACTGTGAGCAATGAGAACTCCTGCCTTTTCATCTGAAGAACATAAAAGACTCCAGATTCCCTGAGGTTTGGTTATGTCCSAAACCAAAACCCAATATAATACAAGCCTACTGAGGAGTTTGGAATTTTACACGTTATCCAGCGATACCTGTAGCTTTCTCTCTAGTGGGCCTCCGTATAACCTATGAGGACTTCTTAGCAGCTTACATATGTCAAAATACATCAGAGACATCCATCAATACTACACAGAATTTTAATAGGTGCTACTATATGCATGCAAACCTTTGTTTGTTTTTTAGTAACTCACACCTCATCTGARACTTCCTCTTGGCTTAGGGTGTGGTATCTTCATATACCCCCTCCCCAGCCTCAGTTCACTACGCTGCATGCTGGTGGGCACCAAGTGACTCATGCTTATCACAATACGGCAAGTCCTTGTCAGCTGCATGCGGTGCCAACATCTGCTCAACTTGACTGAATCAGAGACTTGCTACAAGCAGCCTTAGTTTCACAAATCTTTGGGTAACATCACTTCACGCAAACCATAGCCTCTTGTTCCACCCTGTTGCAGAGTATTATGCAGCACCTTACCCACATGTGTACAAAAGCAACACAGCAGAGCCGCAAGAATCAACTTTGTGCTCACCTCTGAATTGTCTCCATTGTGAAGAACAACTTCTTCCTTAACTCAGTTTTACTGAGTTTTAAGTTAACCCATTTTACCTTATACAACAGAGCATATAAGAACCTTTAGCTCTCCTGTACCATGGCCACACACTTGCTATGATACACATCTAATGTATTTCTGAGCAACAAATCCCATTTACACATTTTACAGGCAAGGCATCGAGGTGCTCCCAGACTTTGCTAAAATGAAACCCATGAGCCAAATTTTTTACTGTAGTTGCAAGTAAAGAGGCTTATGAAAATTAGTAAAAAATTATAACTATGGGATATACAGATACTATTAAATGAACACTTGGGGAGCTAAAAAGAAATAATGTAATCCTGATGATCCTAAGGTGGCAGCATTTTTAAGATGCCACCAGAGGACAGAACAATAGTTGTGTGATTTTCTGTGGGCAAATCAAAGTTTTCCACATAGTGTCTCCTCATGATCATGCAATCAAAATCTCATCATGAGAGCATTTTGAATGAGATGGTTTTGTCCTGATCAAATTGAAGATACTTGGATGATTTAGAAAAAAAGAGATATGTCAAAGTGGTAATTATCATTCTTAGAGCAATATCCAATGCTGCAGTTTATTTCATGCTTTACAAATGAAAGAACATTTAAAAAACCTGCAGAGCTGAAATTTGCCACTAGATACTATTTCTTTTCCCAATGATCAGTGACAGCATGTTCAAACAACAGAGTGACCTAAACACCTGAGCAACGCTGAGTGCTCTCATAAAAGTGATGTCTGGATCTCAGGTAATTTTCATAATTTCAGAAAATCATTCTTGAACTAAAGTGATATTAATCTCAAAGGATCATTCAAATTACCATTTCCAAAACATTCATGTAACTGACATACAGGAACTCCCTTGAAATAAAAGCCAGTTGCCTAGACAAAACACTAGTGGATTATGAACTAGTGATGGTTTTATTTATAGCCTGTAATGTGTTACCAGCCAAAAAGCATGATGATAGCATGGGAGAAGGGATAGAGAAGAAAGACTTGTTGGGCAGTCTGACCAGGGAACCAGAACCAGAAGGATTCTGAAGTCACAGTCCTGAAAGAAAAATGCTCTTTTTTTCTGAGTTGCTCTGCCTTGGCTTCTTCCTCCACAACATGGGAATACTAGTCCCACAAAGATACTGCTTGTAAAGGGCAACTAAGTAAAATATGCTAACTATGATTATTAAKTTTTCTGAAGCAACTGAGAATGTTAGGTTTTTTTCTGATATGCTTCAACTAGCAGCGCCGTAACAAATACTTAAAAAATAAACCCATTCTCCTCTGTCAATACATTCTCCCCTTGAGCTGGAGAACACAGATGAGAGTATGTATGGAATTTGATAATCATATCAAACATCTCTCTGATTGAGAGTGACTGTCAAAGAGTTCAGGGCTGAACCTCTTGCTTCTCTTTAAATTATTGTTAACCTTTCTGAAAGGATAGCTAGATTTCACAGATCTGTTTTTTTAACTCATGAAATAATTGGAAATGTAATCATGCAGATAAATAATATAATGATGTGACTTCTCTGCTAAAGTTGAAAAAAGTTCTAATTCTTCACGTCAGCAAGCTGAAGATGAGAAATGAAAACGTGTTGTTCAAAATTCTACCCCTAAATCACATCCGCTCATGCACTAATTTAAGGCTTTCATGCAATGGAAGCCATTCTACCAGCAGAGAGAACTCAGACTAAGTAACAGCTCTATTATCCAAAATATGCTGGAATCTTCAATGATCATTTTAACAAAAGCAAAGTCGGTAAAGGGAAACTTTATTGGTTTCCATTTCATGACAGAGAAAAGATTAGAAAAACAACCACTAGCATTTGCCAAATAGAGATGGAAACTATTAGGAGAAACAACTTCCCATTCAAATGGGTATTACAAACAACAGGGCATAAAAAACAAAAGGGAAACTAAAAGACTTGACAACAATATACCATTACATGCTTTAGACAAAATATGACTGAGTGAATTTGCTTCTGAATAAGTTTCACCACAGAAAGAGAAAACAGAAGATGGCATTGAAAGTAATTTTATAAAAGGCATAAGAAAGCATGCATTCCTTACCCATTCTGTATAGCAGCTGTTGGATCATAAGTCAAAGCCATGCCAGCCTGCACATAGTTAGGGAAGAAAAACAGATTTTTTACTATTACTGCAGCAAAAAAAAMCCCAACATTAAAAGTATTCTAAGTCAATATGAACCAAAACTGAAAGAAATCTAGATGGAGAACTAAAATCCTCCTAAACTCTGATGGTCCAGAAGAGCATGGAAAGTTTGGTTACCTTCCTTGCCTGAGATATCCCCAAGAAATAGGTCAGTTCAGTATGTTAGTCATCATCTCTCTATACCACCTAGACCAAACTGCATTTTTGTTGCACCAGTTTCAACCAATAACCCCCCTGAGATCAACAGATTTACATCAGATTGTGCAGTAAATATAATACAACAGGGCCAAATCCTATTATTCCCAGTGAGAGAGGTAGTTCGCAAATATTCTAAAATCAGAAAATATTCTAAAAAATATATTCAGAGGAGTTACTCAGGAAGTCATCTCATATTTCCTTCAAAGATCACAATCTGTGTGACCCCAGCTGTCTGTGATTTCCCTGGGCTGTCACGGGTATTTTTAGTTAATTCATATCTGTGAAACAGGTAACAAAGACTAGGCTGTGAAGCAGAAAAGAGGAACCAAAGAAAAATCTGCTTGAGCTTTGAAACATGGCTTTTAAAAATTTTTAGAGGTCTGGATAGCAAAAGAATTTGTTAATGGGCTAYATAGAGCCTTTCAACTGCAGTTCACCCTCAAGCAGATGGTGACCTGTGCGAAAAGATTTGGCAATGTCAAACAGCATCTAGTTAACAACTGTCACCACCAACATTAGCAAACACATCTACTGGTGGAGCAGAAATGGCAGGAACAGAATGGAGATGGAAACTGAATTTCCCACCATAGCCTACTCCTCCGCTCATGCCAATTGCTCAAAGACGACCAGTGCGGCCGTGTGCGAGGCACCAGCACCTTCCCAAGAGCCTGCTTTAATACGCAGGACTGCCAATCTCTCCTCCCACAAACTCAGCATTTGCTTTTTGTCTTCATTTCTTTCCTCTGTGAAATCTATAACTATCTAGTTATAGATTTTCAATCTGTAACTCTGCCAAGAGATCTGAAGGCTTCTCTGTTGGCATGGGAGTGGGAGGCTAGAGGAGAGGGACTCCGGCAGTGCAGGCTGATCCTCCCTCTTCAGCTCTTCCAGAGCCCTTCAGGAGCAGCTGAAGAAATGGCCAAGGCATCTACTCACTCCAAGGCACAGTATCTCTTTCTGCTCTTCCTACAGATCACATATGGATTGAGACATGAGAGAGAAGCATTAGCTTCAAGGGCAGTTGCTTCACTAACTGCACAGTGGAGCCCATGCTCTTGTTGTGAGTTTGTAATGCCCCTGGACCCATCTACCTTAGTATTTTTGAAAAACGGCCTCTGCCCCCTTCCASATGGCTGCTCGCACAGGTCAGAAAAGCGTGGAGGCTTGGCCTGCTCCCACGCAGACAGGTGACCAGCCAGGGTGACAGCCCTGGTGACAAGCAAGCCCACAGCAGAAGCACTACTGGAAAAGCAAGGCTGACCCAGYAGTTGCCCACCAAGCCAGCAGAATGCTGCCTGAGTTTCCAGAAGCCAAAAACCACTCCTGATGTGAATGCGTAGGCTTCACAGTACTGTATCCAGGCAAAATGGTGATGTTTTTGTCATTATGAAATCTGCATATTATTCACATTTTTCTTTTAAGCAGATGCTAGGGCAAATTTTTGCTTATTGAAAATGCCATTGTTTTAATAAAATATGTAGCATCTCCCAGGCAAAAAACAGTTCAGGAGACTTTGGCTAAAAACACATGGCTATTTTTTTTTAATATATTCATTTTATACAAAGAGCAACAAAAATGACTACTTCTGCAACCTTGAAGTGTCAAATTTAGGGTAAGCTCAGTCACTGCTAAGTTTGACCTAAAAAAATAGCTTAAATAATCATAAGGGGTGATCTACTTAAATTGTCCTTATTTCCTTACATTTYGTCTTTCCACTCTACCGCCTCATTATTTTATATTATTTGGAAAAACTGCATTACCTACAAATGGAAAAGTACACAGTTCATCCCAAAAGAGAGCCAATAAAACTTTAGTATCAGAAATATTTTTCCTGCAATACATTTTGGAGAAAAAAATACTCTTTTATTTTTCTTTCTCTTTTCAACACTTGCAAAGTTTGTTATTCCTATCTTTTTATATCCTTGTGCTGGTGAAGACAACTTAAACAGTACGTGCAAGCCCTAGAGGGACATAAAAATTAGTTCTAACATTTTTTTTTTAAYGCTAAAAATAACTTAAGAGATTCTCTATAAATCAAGGTGTCAACATTTTAACATCTCGTCACACATCTACTCAAGACTGAGAAAAAAAAAAACTTGTAACCCCTTGGGATAGGAGGGATCTCAGATTTCCAAATAAGGCAGTTTCTAGATCTAACAGTCCTCAAAATTGCTTGGATCAGAGCTTGCTATATCCCACACTTCTGGTTAGTGTGACCTGGGAAGAAAATTTTGGCAAGGGGAGAATGGGGTGTAAGAAAGGAGAAAATGAGCAACTGCTCTCATTTTCTTTGACATAAAACCTAAAGGACACTGAGGGTGCAGAAGGGACAGGTTTCAGAGGCTCTTTCACTGGAGCTCTAGCAATGAACAGTGAACATCTCCAGATGAGACAGGCAAATATTTATGACAATTTCAGTTACTTCTCTCACCACAGATATTTGAGCAAACTTTTATGACACAGACCCTCAGCTTGCCCTCAAATGCCATCATGCATACAGGCATCTGTGTGCACATACAGGCAGATAAATGGCACATATTCAGTTCGCTATATATTAACATCATGTTCTTTACATATTACCAGCACTTGAAGTATGGCGACCATTGAAGAGGACAGTTAAGTTCAAAATATTAACAGCTTCTCATTTCCTTACCCATACTGAATATCCAACTGCACAGTGACCGGAATCTGTTCAAATACTTCCATTTGCCAGGAAGTGAAATCTTCACATTAGACAAATATGACACAGTGTGCAGCAATATGCGCATATGGTACACCACCTACAGTTTGCCCAGTAATATTGCTAATATCCCCTGGTGCTGAATAGCCTTAAAACAGCTGCTATTTCAAATAGCTGCTAACAGAGGACTATTTACTTCTTTCTCATCAAGTTGTGTAATTCCTCCCTACAAAATTACACTGGCCTGAAGCCCAGGAGAGGCAACAGTTAGCCCGGACCAGTGAAAGATTTATGGTCTGAAGCATCCTCACTCATCAGGAATAAAAACGGATGAGTAATATTAACTTGCTGGAAAATTGTCTCTATTTTCTTCCATAAYACACAAAGAGGAATTCCAAAAATACCAAAAAGCGAATATTAGGGTTGGCCTCAGACTTCTGTGCTTTGGAGGTACAGCTTATTGAAACAACACTGCCATAAACAAAGACAGGAATATAGCTGTCACTGCACTTAATATGGTATTAACTATACYAAGGCATTGCCTAATGCCTCAACAGCAGTTCTCAGCTTTCATAGAACCATAGAATCACAGAATGGTTGAGTTTGGAAGGGACCTCTGGAGATCATCTAGGCCAACCTCCCTGCTCAGCAGGGTCACCTAGAGCATGTTAGACAGGGTTGCATCCAGGTGGGCATTGAATATCTCCAGAGAAGGRGACTCCATAACCTCTCTGGGCAACCTRGTCCAGGGCTCCGTCACTCTCACAGTGAAGAAATTCCCCGTCACGGTAGGTGGAACTGCCTGTGCTTCAATTTCTGCCCGTTGCCTTTGTTAAATGGTATTTTCTTCCAGGTCTTTTCACCCATTGTTTTGCTTGTGTTTCAGTGAAAGCAAAGGGTCTTATCCCTTCTTCTGATAGAGACACTGTATGATAAAATGCCACTCAAGAGAGTGACACTGATGGTGAAATACTGCTGCAGGAAATATTTGTCAGATAAACCTTCTCTTGAGGAATGACTGAACCACTGAAGTTTTATGTCAGCTTAGCCAGACATAAACTTGGCCACTAAATGAAAATTTGGCATCCCAGCATTCCAATAAGCAATTCTCTAAAGCAATCAATAAGAGGAATATCTATCATCATTCCTGCACATAATAATAAATAAAAACTGTTCTCAGTGATCAGTCAACTAGTATGTCCAGAATGTCACAAGCAACACAGAAGTAAAATCAGCTCATTTAAATAATGCTTTTTTTTGGAAAAAGATCATTTAAACTCTGTGTGTGTGTGTGTGTGAGTGTGCATGTGTGCGTCTTTACTATCTTTTATTTTTATTGACACCAGTGAATGAACAGATTCTAATGAAAGGAGTCTCAGTTTGCACCTTTTTTTTTAAAAAAATCTGAATTTAAACTTTTTCCTTGAGAACAATGACAGGAAATATTATAAAGCCTCTGGAACATAGGGGTTCACTCAGAAAGAAAGAAGTYTGAAGACCTTCCTTCAAAATTTTCCATAGGCAAATGACAAGATATTCTGTTTCCATTTTTTCCCTCTTTGTTATGATTTGAACATAAATGAGTACATTTCTCTCATTAAAAAGATCATCACATTTGCATTCCWTCTATAAATTGGATTTGTAAATCTCTCAAAAAAATGATTAAGTTGTAGAGCAACTATTAAAAAAATTATCGCCTTCTCAGTATCAGGTGAAATCATGGATTCATCATTTTTCTTCCAAATCTCTCTGAATCCCAAACAAGAACAACATCCATCAGAATGGCATTTGCCTTCCAACAGACACAAGTATCTAAAAATGACAAAGTCTTAGGTCCTGTGATATCTTCTGTGATGCTGGGAAGCAGCTTCCATGAACAACTCCACTCACTCCCATCAGGGGAGCTTCACCAGATCTCAGGGACCTTTGAGGAGGTCTGTAGGCTAGTTCTCAGGTCTGTGAAAAGCACCTGAGAAAAGCACACTGGCTGTCACCGTGGGCTTTCATTTCACTATGCAGAAATAATGACATTTACTGACATCCTTAGGTTTTCAAGCATGAGGTTCCCTGGGTTTCTTCTCCTTAAGGAGAGATGCGGAAAAATAATACTGCACACTGGGACTCAGTAAATTACTATGGTGAATCAATGCAGGAGCTAGACCAGAAAACGCAGCCCCTCCTCTCCTTCTCTTCTGGCTCATTCCCTCTTTTTTTTCATGCTAGAGGACTGCAAGCTGCAGTCCTAGGGGACCAGGTGTGATCTTTGTTACTACAGTTGAATCAGTTGAAATTTCAACAGTGAAATTTCTGTACTTGTTTTGTTACCACTGCTATTATCTGCCAGGCACCAYAGTGCAAGCATCTTCTCTGCCCTGGCAGCAGATACCCTAACTAAAACAATCTGAAGAAGGAAAAGAGAGGAGGAGGAAGAAATCAACAGCCCAAATGAGACTGTTTAAGATACTGAAAGAATAAAATAAGCTCAGTTAGCAGAAAAATTAACTTGGCAGAGTTCCTTCTTTTGATTTTTTAAAACAGTTCTATCAGAAACATTCCACAGTATTAGAAATACTTCTGAATTTACATTTTGAATAAAATACATTCTTCTTTTTTAAAGAAGCAGAAATCCAAACTACAAATGGGACAACTTTTAAATACAGATGCATATGAAAGAAATGGGGCATTTTCACATGAATGTGCTCCCTAAGCAGCTGCAACTTCTGAGAAGAAAGTGGTTGTGAAGAAAAAAATATGCATTTGACCACTGAGGTCAAATTGGGAGAATGATTCATGAACTTCAGAGGGCCAAAGGTTGAACTGATAGACATAACCACAAGTTCAGAAGCCCACATGAAAGACTAGAAACCTTTTTGTCCTACAGAACTGGCTGGAAGTCTAATCTAGACAGTTTTTGTTCATGGTGCTGAGTCACTTTGCTCCCACTTCAATTTAACTGATGAATTAAATGATGAGTGCTGAAGTTTACATGAGTAAAAAAGGATATTATCTTCCTCACAGAGACCTATATACTACAATGTAATTTTCCRCTGCCACAGTCAAGTCATATAATTAACCCTGCCTTCTTCAGGTCTATGAATCATCTGCTTCTGGGGATCTGGCATACTCATTTTGCCATCAGTCTGGTCCAGTGTTAATTCATCTGTGGATTATGGCTACATCTGCACAATAGATTTATGTGTTACAGTAAATTGGGAAAACTTCTAGGGATGGTTGCAGCACTACTGGAAATGACAGCTCACCAAATACCTGTCAGGGATACAAAAGAGGACAGTAAGCTATGTCCTTATCCTATCCCCAGCATCTGTCTTTATCCACAAGAGAAGACACGGTCCTAACTGCAGAATTTAGAGGAAAACTCTATTGAGCTAAAACCTCTGTGACAACTGACAGGACTTTCTTCAGAGCAGAAGGAAATCCAAGGCTAAAAGTGAACACTAAGAAAAATGCTGGTTCCAGTTTCAGAGAGCAGGTATAATCCAAGGCCTTTATTATGAGTGAACACTGTCCCTTTTAAAAACCTGATCTGATTCTAGGAACAGTGATACCATATAGGTCATTATTTTCACATCTTTCCACGTGCTTTAGCAACTTGATATCCAGTCACTCTAAATTGGTCTTTGGTATTTGTGTCATTTAAGCATCTTTTCAACATGTCACCCACATGGACTGTGTCTTGTGTCATGAAGAATTTTTAACTCATTTCTCTGTATGTTCATACTTATCTGCCAGTTGTCTTTTCTCCTTCTGTTTTTTACTTCTGTATAAGGCTGCTCTTCAGGTTCGACCCCTCTCTTTGCTAAATTAAGCTTTTGCTGAACAAAAAGAAATGTAAAATACTGACCAATGYCTAGTATCATGCATGCTAAATACGCAAAAAATGTCTCTGTGCATGGTTTCTGTATGCAGGCACTACTGCGTATCTGGACAGGTCTGGAAATTGTCTCCCAAAGAAAATAATAATGATTTGTCTAGGAATAAAATACATCAGCTCTAGATACAGAGGACTATGGAGCACAACTATGTAGTATCTATCTCCTTGAAGCATAAAAAGAAATCTGTGTGTGAATTATAAATGCGCCCAGAAYACATCTTCTAACTATTTCTAAATGCTTAGTGCTAGTAAAGAAGGGCAATTGGCACCAGGATCAGCTGGTTAGACCCTTCACTGGTACTAATTGTATATATATATAAAAAAAGGAAATCTACCAAACTACTTCATTTATGTTTTTCTCTCCAAATTATTGTTTGCATTGGAGAGAATTGTGATGAGCAGCAGATAAGAAGAGAAAATGCTAACAAAAGTGACATACCCAAACTACTAGTTCTTTTTACTTTTTAAGAAACAATTAAAAATACGCTTAATTCTTTAGACATTTCACCAAGTGATCTTGAAAGAAAACAAAGAAAGTGGGAAGAGAGGGAAGGGGAAAGAATGGGGGTTAATCGCTTGGCTAGTGAGAAAAGAAAAAATAACCCAGATTACAGAAGCAAGAAAAAAATCAATAGACGAATTACTGGTAGAAATTAAGGTAAATGGTTACAGACATCAGATAAAATTCATTGACCAGGGGGTGGTCACATTTAACGGTGAATGTCTACTGGTGACTTTAATGGTGATATTTCCTTGCAAGAAAGACAACACAAATACATAAATGGTCTACATTTTAGAGCAACTTCCAAATTATGTCTCAAAGGGTTTAAAAATATTGGATTGTTCATCTCAGAAACTGAATAAAAACCAAATCACTTTGGGCTGACAAGATACAGACAAGCTACCATTTCCAAAACTGTTCTTTCTAGAAGAATGTAAACAATAAAAACTAACTTTGCATTGATGCAAAGCATTTCTTTTCTTTTCACTTTATGTGAGATCTTTCCCTTTCTATCAGATAAATTTCAAATAAATCCTCACTTAGATATGCATTTCAAAAGATTTTCATTTCAGAATAATCAAAACAAAGCTTCAGTAAATAYGCAGTAAAACATTAAATTTACACAATTTAAGTTGCAGTTTTTAATCCAACCTGACCTGAATTCATAACTACTGTTGATTCCCCAGTTGCATTTTTAGCTAATGATTTTTTTTTGAGGAATGTCACCCAACTCTAGACATGTCAATTGCAATTTAGAGATAAATTAAATCAAATATTTTACAGACAGAATTTGAATACGATTACCTCCCTCACCATCTTTTCAATATGATCTTGTCAGGGAACATTTCAGAACAGTGCTGAATTCCCGTCTTGCTTAAACTAGCACGAATCAGAAAACAAAACTTATAAACTTGTGCAAAAATGGTGCCAGTTATTACAACAGAATTTCACAAGAAACATTCCTGACATTTGCAGGCTTGCATTTATCAGACTGTACATTTATTGCACCTATATGTTAGATGCGTAATTTGACAGCCTTTTGAAAAGCCATCAGTGATCCAAACCCTCAGATCCTTGGTCTGGAATTTGTTGGCCATCATAAATCTTTAGTCAAGTGCCTTAGTCAATCTGCTGAATATTTCCCGAGGCTTTAAAGCAGAGTGGCAGGATGAGGATTAGAAAATGCTCACAAGGTTGTACGTTCTTCACTGATTACAAACGCCCTTTAGAGAGAAACCCCAAGTAAACCTACCTTCCCCCTCCCCCAAAAAAGCCCTAGAGAAATTCAGTATATTCCTAAAGATTTCACTTGAAAAGGCATGGAACTAGCTGTACCCAAATTCCTAAGCAGARTTAGGAAATAGCTAAAATTATCAGTTGTGCTTTCTCAGTGACGATGCTTCCCASCTTAGGGCAGTGGGATGTGCAGGCAGCAGAGCAGCATGCCAGSGGCTCAGGGGGTATAGGCAGCTCGGGGCAAAATGCTGCATTCAGACACTCAGACCATGCCACTGCCTCTCTAAACACAGCAAAAACAATACATGGGAAAAGAAATTTGCCTTTTTTTTTTCCCTCTCAGCAAAAGACTATTTCTACCCTGAAGTGATAATTTCAGGCCAAATTACATTGCTGCTAGGAGTTCAGTGGTTGTATTCTGCGAGAGGATCGGCCAGCCAGAATTTAACAGACAACTACGGTATTTCTGTATGGTTATGAAGCAATCTACAAAAATGTATGATAGGAATAAAATTTGCTATTACATTCTGTAGTGTGGCCTGAAAACTTTACCACAAGAAGTAACCCTCTCTTATTAAACTCCACACAAGCTCTCCATAAAAGAGGGCAAATCTTGGAGAACAGCATGGCCAGAGAGGTAACATTGCAGCAATCTGTTCTTCCCCACTAAATCTCCCGCCATTTCCCCCCCCCCGTATCCAAGCATCCTGCCCAGCTGTCTGCTTCTACTCTCACACTCCAGTTGGAGGCCTGCAACAAAGCTGCTCGTGCCACCGCTCTGGAGCTGGCCCTCCTGCGTGGTCATCCCCATACACATGCAGTGCAAACACTGCTCAAACTGCGGGAGTTTTCAAAATGCCCTTCGTGTAACTATCCACAAACGCAAATGCTTATCGGAATAACAGCCAAATCCCTCTTAGTCTAGATACCATATCACACGGGATTTAGCCCGGGTGGAAATATTGAGGTGCAGTCTCTCGGACACTATTTCAATACTCTTCTCTGGGGAAGAAACCACGAAAAAGCAGAGATGCCAGGAATATTTTCAACTTCCATCTGTAATCAGACCTATGACACTTTTCTTCTTAACAGTTATTTCTCACTATTCACTGCCTGTTTTTTTTTTTTTTTTTTTTTTTAAAAAAAATGAAGTTGACAAGAATAATAGTAGGAAGGTTACCTGAGTGCTGAGAAGAACTCAATGATACGTCTTGCTTAGAGAAAGATCAGTTAAGGACAAAGAGGTAGAAAAACTCAACTACATATAAAATATAGGATTAATTCCACAGAAGGATTTGCTTTGGAAGTAAGAGAACTGTATGACAGCGTGGAAGAAATCTAATAAACGAGTGACTTACAGTAAAAGACAGTATGCATTATTGTCTCCAGTGTTCCAACTAGTAACACTCAACATACAGAAAAATGTTAACCAAAAGTCAGTAAAATCTGAGAAACCATATTTCTACAGAGCACATTTCCAGCTTGAAATATTTGTGAGTCCCCATCTTTGCGATCTTTCCAAGTTTGCAGATTATACTGTGACAACAGCTTTGTAGTTTGATAGTTGACTACAAACAAGAAGAAGGAAGGATGTCTCCCAGCACTGTACAGTAGTTTTTGCACTTCCATACTATTAACACACTAAATGCACGCTGTCTCTAGCTTATAAGGATTCCACCGCTCTTAGTATGAGCCATGCCCTGACAGAGCAGCAAATACACTACATACGGTGCAATAAGTTCATACTCTGAGGCCGTATGGCATAACGGTGGCTTGGTCGCTTTAACTTTACATTCACTTGCTTATTGATTTGAACTCAAGGAAATATAGAACAGTGAAGATAATGTCTGTAGTAGCATTTACTACTTAAATAGGGATTTAGAAGCTGTTTAAAGTATGCGTTATTGACCTTCTGGAAGGGTTGTTTCTACTTCCTAGATGTCTTTGGTTTTAGAGCCTTGTATGCTACGACCTGAGTCTACTGCCTGAAGTACTTCCAGGCCGCTCATTCTTTGGTAGATCCTTAACATGACAAACCATAACGGCTCCTAAGCAGACGTCTCCATTTTTCGAGTCAATGACCGCAATGAACCTTTGGAGACTACTGCAGTCTCCTGTAGCAAATGTGGCTGCCACGCTGGCACTTCAGTCCACAGAGCTAAAAATACTTTGGGGCATTTTTGTTGGAACACTGTACAAACCACCTTGCTGAAGGGAGCAATTTTTATGCTTTCAAGAAACCGTTCTGTTTGTTTTAGGAGCTCACCAATCGTGCTAGACTATATATGTCACAAACTAATGGTCCAAAAAGTATCAGCTGGCAAATCAAGTAGTTAGGGAAAAGCAAAAACCTTCTAGAAACAACCAACTTTGAAATACCAAGTTGTTTGCTTTYTTATTTGCTTTGTAAAATTAAAGTAAATATAGCAGAAAAAAGGAAAAGAATAAACCCTCTGATTCTAGTAGGCCACAACTGAGCAATGTATTTTTTTTTTCCTTTGAAGTCTCGATCATAAACACAAAGAATGGGTGTTTAGGATGGAAACACTTGTAAATCCTTCTGCCTTCATTGCTATAACAATGTACAAGAAGGTACTATAACCAGATTTACCTCATTTATTCAAGTGTCTTTATCCTATAATAACATTCAAGGAGAACAATCAAACTCTTGAAGAATCAAAGAAATTCTTCTCTTATTTCACCCATATTTGCAGTCACTTCATGTGCAAGTGCATGGAAAGGAAATTCCAGTAATAGACTATTTACAGCAGAGCAGAAAGTAGCTAAGCAACTGTTAGGGGTTTTCTTCTTCTTCTTTTTCTTTTCTTTTTTTTTTCTTTTTCTTTAATTCGTACATATGATGGAAACAAGCCTACTGTAAACTGTTTTGTCTGGACAGAATAAAGATCCCAACTCAGATAAACTTTTGGAGCACTTTTACATGGACCATAAATCTAGATGGGCAAGTACATCTTTCCATTCTGTATCAGCCCACACATTCCATGATGCTGTTCTACTGCCAGGAAATATATGGAAAACATAATGTTGCTGCACTGCTTAGGTGTAAATAGATCCTTGGTTTATAACAAGCAGAAAACATGCTGGCGGCACATCGGTAAGAGAAGACTGGGTTCAAGTCTGGCTGCAGACAGCCAGTTCGCTGAGTGACAGGGCTGGGGACAGTTCCACACCCAGCTCTGAAATTCCCTTTCCTCTGACTTTACAGGATATGTAATACTGTAAGCCTCCCTCTGCCCCCGCTTACATACTACCGCTCACTTTTTCTGTGTGAAGCTATTGTATTTTGTGTGCTGCTTGAYTCCTTCACAGCCCAGAAAGGTAGACCTCCAGGTCTGCAGCTGACTTCTCCCAAGCCCCTGGGAAATAATTGCCGCGTGGCACTTACCTCTCCTTCTCTGGGCCACGGCCTTCCATTCTGTGTGTATTTGCTTTGATTCTGACGCTTCTTTTGCCCTCCATCAGCAAATTTGCACAGCAAAGGCTCAGTGGGGGCTGTGAAGACAAGAAACCCAGTCTATATTAGCATCCCCCCCAAAGAAAGTGATTATACCAGCAACAGTAGTGCTTTGTAATACTGATCTTTTGAAGTAAAATCTTGCCTTCTGCAGACATTTTTCTGCCTTTTTTAGCCTCGACTCCACTGGCAGCTGTTCTTCCAACTAAGCTTCAAAAAATATATACTGGCAGCCCTTAAAAGAATTTAGCAAATATTGTTGAAAAAATAATCAGCCTACGCARAATGTTAAGTTGCTATAGCGGAATAGTAGAGTCAGGCATTAGTTCCAGCTAAGTTAGACACATATTCATGACCAGCATTAGTGCAAGGATAAACACTGCTTTACTAAAGCAGCTTTATGTTTTCATTGTAAAAACTTTGCAAGTATCTGTTTAGGGAATGTGTTCTCACTATTCTTGTGTTTCTTGGCACTCCATCCTTTAAAATCTGGGTAACTAGAATATAATAAAGACTTCTGCGAAGCACAGTCCAATTAGCTTTATTTTCCTCTTAACTCCTCTTTTAACGGAGTTGACAGCTAAGCACACCCCTTTCCTCTCCAAATGAGGTCTGGTCCGTAAGAATATAGTAGTGGTGGAGGCTGGCACCCCACTGGACAACRTAGATTCGCAGAGCCACAGACCCAAACAGGGAGCTCACACTAGAGTCCCCTCCTGAAGAAATAAGCACGCATCAAATGGGTACAACAGGAAGGGAACTCAATGTCTTGGCATCCTTTCCCATCTACCCAGCTTCTAAGAGCCTCCTAAAATACCTTTCAGCCAAAACCGTACTTAGCTTGCTGATGGGAGTGGGCCTTTGCTGCCTCTTTCCTAAAAGAGGTGCCAAATTCTTCATTATATGTATGTCAGGATTGTCCTTTATTGCCTAGATCAACTGATAGGTAGATTACAGATGGCTTAGTTCAAAGAAATCTAAGAATAGTATTTCACATCAGAACCTTTTCAGGAACTTTGGGATTTTTGATAGGAAAAGGGAATAAACATAACTTTTCTGTTACTTCTTGTTTCCAGAAGGGTAGACATGCCAAAAGAATAAAAGAGCAGAGTTATGAAAGAAAAGATGCAGTAAAGGGGTTAGTCAAGCTGCTTGCTTACTTATCTGGAATAAAAATAATTATTTGGTTAAAGGATTAGTTAAGTTCACACAGTATTAAAACCAGCTCACTTCCCTCAACCCTTAGTTACAACTCAAAGTGGGCCAGAAATTGTAAATTAAAACTGTCATCAATTGAAAACTGTAACCGAAGAGCACATGGAAAATCTTGCATCAAAAGCACAATTTCTCATTGGGACAGGATAACTTTGGCTACTCCTGAGGCTTTATCAGCTTTGTTTTTCATTACCATTTTACCAGGCTAGTAATTTCCAAGGTCACTAGAAAGTAAACTACAGGGAACAATCTCTTTTTGGCAGAAAGCTAGGATGTGTGACCCCTGACATCTTTCCCCACCTCTGACTTGGATTATTTTGCCCTATTTTGGCAGAAGCAATGCTCAGCCAACCATTTTAAATTTAAAATAATGAAGGTTTAAAAGCATCCAGGTGGTTGTGGAGATCCTCTCTGCGGATGGAGAGATTTTATGGGACTGATTACCCTGCGCTTTCACCACTTTTACTCCACAGTGCGATGCAGCATAATTTCCAAGTGGTTACTTACAATTCACTTTGATATGATTGTGAGGGAGGAGCAGGTGCAAAGATAGTATTAGAGAAAGACCTAATAAATGTCACATTTGAAGCTTCAAAAGTTTTTGGTTTTGAATGGAGCAACTATCAAGCAACATACGGCAGCATTAGGAGAAGTAGGCAAAACTCAATCTGAATGTTGCACATTTACATGTGCCATGATCATCTGCTAATGCACACATGTGGTACTAGCCATTATACAATACGTGGAACAGCAAGCTATGAAATTATATGATTTATGACACATCCTGTGCATTAGCCAACTGCAAATGAGAAGCTGTTGCCATTTCTGGACTCCCCAGTATCTAGCATTACCATCTGACAGCCCCTTATATAATAGTTTCAACCTTCCTGAAGTGGATGGAGAAGAAACTATTACACACTGCTGAACAAACCTGTGAAACAACTTTGCTTCACAAAAATTTGTACTGGCTTCTCAGGAGGTTGGGGAGGGGATGGAAAAGGACAAGGCACCACGTCCTTCACAGGCAGATTTCTGCATGGGAAACTATTCCTCTACAGCAAACTGAAAAGAGTTCTGGGGAAAAGATTGACCTACACAGACCAACAGTAATATAAACAAAAGGATCAAAAGGAAAAATTCTGACAAGAAGAGAGAATTCTTTTTTTTTTTTTTTTTTTTTTTTTGGAAAACACAGGTATGTAGCATACTTTATCCATCAAGACAGCAAATGATCTTGCTACTCTCCAGTGATGTCCATCTCAATGGCTTGTCACTGGGAATAAAACTATGGTAATTGACCTCAAAATGTAAAGAAATCAAATTAATATCGTTTATTCTATCACAACATATGATAGAGAGTCACAGACTCTCAGGAATTCAAACGTGTTTCTCTGATCCAAGCACACAGAAGGTCTCAAACTTTTGGTGTACTTCAGCCCTCTTGAAATCCTTTGAAAGAAAAGTTCTCTAAGCTTTGCAAGATCAGAGGCATATGAATACTTGACATGAGTGTAATCACTCCTACTAAACAAATACGTAACTACGCAAGATACTGGAAATAACATAACCCATCCCACCATATCAGCAAAATTATTTCTAAGTAGAATTCTTTTTGAATGGTTTCATGAAATGTCAGTAACGCTTTAAAGATAATAAAATTTACTTCAGACAAAGAAGAAAAAAATCACAATCAGGTATTATGGTTATCAATTCAGAAAGAAAATATTTAAGAACTATTCAAACTATAGCAACATTATGTGAATAGTATCAAAGCATGGCAACAGAAGTGGGATATATTACCCCCAAATACTTAAAGGGGGAGGAAGGAAAAACAGGGAATCTTTTAAACCATTTTTACTTTTGCTTTCTTCCTTTCCTGACAGACACTCTGAATTTAGGGACTGAATTTTTACCTTTCTCTCTCTTTTTTTTTTCTGTATGAAGATATAGACTGAAAATAAATGCCAATGCCCTAACCTCTTCTCTCACCTTCTCTAGTGCTGACTTAATAGAAAACATAATTTGGATATCTGCACGTGTTTATATTTGGAACTGATAAGTACATCTTATTGTAAGGTTTTTGATAGCCTCAAAGTTTCAGGCATATGTGGCATTTTGATGTAAATCTGGAAAATCTGCTCTTGGTATTTTCCTGTCAGAAAAGTGAGAATTGATTCGCTCTCAACAAACTCCAGGCTATTCCATTCTGATAAACTCTTCAAGATAGAAGGTATTGCTCTTTCTTTGACTTCTGCCTGACAGCAACAAATACAAATATCAAGAATAAATAACAACCTTAACCTGAACAAGGTTCATTAAGCCATAACCTATTTTCACAGAAAAAAAAAATAAAATAAATGCTTGCTGTAGTTCCCATCCAAAGTCTGCTCTAGTTAATAAGACAAATAGCCCTGGATTTGGCTTTCAGTCCTGAGAAGGAAGCAGGATCAAATTGATGGTGCTTATAAACAGCATTTGCCAAGACACTCGGGGTTGCTCTAGGAGAAGGCAGCGGTGGCTAGTGTTTGAATGCTGTTCCCATGGAAGTCAACGGCTAAAATCCCATCTTTCTATAACCAGGCCCTGAGTTTCCTCTAAGAGTTTGGTGAAGGTGAAAGAGAGAGACTGGCTTTACGTCAATCAAGCCTGTCGATATTGCTGGAGTCTCCTTAGGGGATCAGCTGCTTCTGCTCCGCGACATGAGACAGACAGACTGGGCAGGCAGACAGTGCTGAGTGGCCAAAAGACCATTATCTCACCAAAAGCAACACTGATATTTAAAATGGGACAAAACTTTTAGATGGAAGGAGATGGGGATAACAGTGACCCCTTTAAAATCTTGCAGGCTCCAAAATGTTTCATGCCAGGAATGCAACTTCAATTAGATTGGAGAATTCAACAAAAATAAAAGCAAATTTCTAACTAGTTATGAAATGTCATTTCCTTATTCTTTCATTTATCTGAAAGCAGATACATTTGAGCTTTTTCATATGCAAAAATGTATATATTCATGAACATGTGCTTCATAGAGGAATAAGGAAGATAAAAGGTGTCATTTCCACTCAGTAGAATGCAAACGGAATTTTGTTGGTTGCTTCAGTGGTTCTTTTTCAGGTGCTCTGATACTTTTTCTATTGCTAGAGGTTGCTGAAGAAAGCTTGTCCTCCACATCTTCCTATTCATAGTTATAAAGCATTATCCGTCCAGCAACAGCAAGAATTACGTACATAGAAAAGTAGTACCAAGAACATACTAATATATTTCAGCTGATTCTAGTATGAATATTTTTGAAGACAGAATACTTCTCAGCATGTCAGGAAGAGCCGAATCTCTTGTTATCTTGGGCAAAAATAAAGATAACACTTTTAGTAGAGAGCCCAGGAACAAGTGCATTCTGAACATCCATGGAGATCTTTAAATCTCTAAATTTTGTTACTCTGAAGAAAAATGGATAGATCATTGCTATATCACCAAATGGTCAGTGTGTAGTCAATGATCTTTTCAAAGTATATTTTATAAGAGAAATTTGGATTAGCTTATTCAGCCTTGATAAATTCTCCTCCACAATAAAAATGAGCAGAGCAATAGTTGAGTTCACAATTACCCCAAATATTCAAACTGATTGAGTTCTGGATAACTATTTTTCTCTTTTACTCTCTCTCAAATTTTAAATATTTTGATAACATTTTCAAGTACAAATCAAAAAAAAAAAAAAAATCTGATTGAAACATCTATATAAGAACCAAACCTTTTGCCTGCCACAAATCAATCAGTTTTCAGTCGTTGCAAAAAACTTCATCCTAGACTAAAATCAAAAGTACTTGGTAAGTAGACCTAGTTACTCATACAATATTTCAGATAGAGACATGAAATACATAAAAGCTCTAGAACCATGGCAGAACAGAACAAATTAAAGTTCCCATACTATAACTAGGCTCATATGGATGTACTCAGTGGGACTGTGGTGTCTTTAATATCCTCAAAGTTTATTTAGAAAATGAATTTTAGAGTTTTAGGTCTTAAATTTGTAAGAGTGTCAAGACTCCATCAACAGAGCAGCTCTTTGTACTAGGGAGTCTACTTGCTTCACAAAAAGGTCACTCACATAAGATTTTAATACTTATTCATCCCAAAGTAATAAATATGCAACTCTTCAAAGAAGATTTGAAACAGAACTGTAGCTGTTCTGCTCCTGGAAAATTAAGACCAAGAATTGCAAAATATGGTATGTGAAATGCAAAGACAAAAAAAGGACATGCGAGGACAAACAGCATTAGCTGTGTAAGGAAATCTCAAGCAAGGAAATCTCAAGTAATCAAGCAAATAAATCCTGCATGCAGTGCCTTGACTTGTTGAAGGACAAAGAGTTGATCATTTTGTGTAGTAATAGATTTTGCCCCAGAAGTTCATGCTACTGGATGTGAGATGACAGGATGGACCCTAACACATATACATAAAAATATAATGAAAGCACGCTGTTACACATTCCGTAATTCCTTGCTGCCCAGTCTTCAGGTAAGAGCCAGAGCTTCGACACACACAAGCATCTGTAAATAACGCACTGTGGGAGATGATGTCTCTTGAACTATAGAAACAAGGTCAAGCAACACACAGCGTATTTGTCACCTCTTCCAGCAGGTTTACAGTTAAATTTAGCTGTACATTTTTCAGTGGACTTACACAACTGATTATGAAAGTAAAAAGTGAGTTAAGAGTGCATTTCTACAGCATAGCACTTCCACTACATAGTTGTGGAAAATGGAGAAACAGCTTTATATAACAGAAAAGCACCCCAAAGAAATAATTAACAAAGGACATATCTTTTTGGCTATAGATGTACAGTATGTTATAGCTTAAGTAATTATCTCTAGTTCACCTCTCTGTCTTCAGAAATAGGATACAATCCTTTCATCTCTTTGTACAATAATTAGTTCCAAAGAGCAAGAATATATTAGAAAAGGAAGTAAAACCCATAGGAGAAATAGCATGTCAAGCATAAAGTTACTGCTTCTATTTTATGAAACAGAAACTGTTTAGACCAGGTTAACTGTATGCATATGTTGGAGAAATAGCATGCCAACTGCTAAGTGTGGTCCAGATCTTGTTGCAATCAATGGAAACACCCCATCTACTTCCTAGGAAAGCTATACTTAATCATATCATTGCAGAAATGCCCCAGATTTGTTAGAGCTGATCAGAAACTATAGTTACCTTTCTACGAGAAACTGCAATCTGTTAAAGTTTGTTTTTGCTCAAAAACTATATATTTTTAAATTTTCAACAGAATATCAGTCCTAAAAGTGTCTGATTCAGGTCTATTAAAATCTTCTATCCTAAAGATGCTCATAAGGGGAAACCATCAGATTATGATACAAAATATTAACTAGATATTTTATGGAGATAAGATATACAACTATGCTTTAATATGGTATGGAAACTTAAATAAAATGAAATCAAAATAGTAAAGCTGAAAGCAAATATTAAAGCAGTGCTGCCATGAAATAACATAATAGTCATTTTTACTTTAACAAACTCCTTTTCTCAACCAGCTCTAGTGTTGGCTTCATGCAGGAGAACCTGAATGGACAAGAAACACATCCAGAGCAGAATAATTAATTTTTTAATCAATAACTAATTAATATACTGTACTTTAATGTTAGGTTTTGCCTTTATTTTAAACAGAAGGCCAGAACTGGAGCTCACAGAAGCTGAAGAGAGACTCTCAGTGACTTCAGTGGGATTTGAAGTATAAATGCAACGACTGTAAAAAATCTTTACTGTTAAGTACTTCTATTGAAAGCACTTGTATAGATTTTGGCACCAGCCTCCATGCCATTCAATAGAAGAGATTTCAGAGTGCAGCAGTTCCTTTTCTAGCCACTTTGCTTTCGTGTTTAATGTTATTCTTGAATTAACAGTACAGCATTAACATCTGTTGTCTTACTATCCAGTGGGTGAAGTTTCCATTTATAAGGGCTAGAAACTCTATTCAAGCTAATACAAGTATGAATCCAAAGCAACTCCCTGAAGTCAAACGCACATTTGAGGTATCTGAGCAAGAGCAGGGTCAGGCCTGTGATTTTTGCTAGGGAAAGCAGCTTCCTCAAACACGATGATCCAGCAATGTTCCCTCCTGCTGGGGGTCAACTGGCGGAAAGCTAAAAAATATCAGCTGTAATTCATCCTTTGTGCCCACTGGTATGATAGCTTTTCACAACTGGATAAAAGGGAAGTGGGGATCTTTGAGCAGTGATTTGTTTTGTGATTCTTAAACTCCTCAAAGAACATTTACAGCAAAAGAGGGTGCCCTTTTATTGAATGTCTGTTTGCAGAAATCATTCTATCCACCTTAAACCTCTGTTTGATAGTACATTAGGACAGGATCCATAACCAACATAAATTTCAGGTATATTATTTTAATGTGCCAATTATATAATCCGGAATCTGGCTTTGTTAATACATCCTGCAAAAATACTATGATAGACTCCCTTGGATTCTTGCCTCACTGGAAGAGCCACCATGTACTCAAAAATTGAAACAGAATTGCATTTAGAAGAGGAGTATTGGCTACAAGTATTTCAAAGCACTTTACATATTATCTCTGAGGCAGATAATAAACATTGAAACAAACAAAAATGTTTTTAGTTAATGCTGTTAGCCTTGCTCAGCAATGCTCCATGCCGCTTAACCAGCATTGTTAAAGAGTAAATGCTCGAAAAATATCAACTTGCCTTTTCACATTTGAAGAATTTTTGTGTGCACTGTATATATCAGAGCTCCACTTTATTATTCAAGTCAGAGAAGAGCTTACATAGTCCTTCTGGAAACTTTGCACGCAATTAGTAGATTAAGGATATGATGTGCAGTAGGTTCCTATCAGAGTTTTTGCCCGTTGATAATAGTTGGCTAGTGAACAACAAACAATATTATATAGATTTTGCAGATGCTGATTATTAACAGGGATTCTGTCTTTTCTTTTTTCTTTTCTTTCTTCTCTTCTCTTCTTTCTCTTTTCTTTTCCCACTCTTGTGCCATTGCCATCTTGTACAATTACTGCTGCAGAGACTTATCAAATGACATATATTTGGGTAGGAGGTGGTACCTCCAAGTGAAATGAAATAATGCCAAACTTACTTAAAAAATACCCCTGAAAGTATTTTAAAACAGTTTCATTTACTGTTTTTTATTGTGATTTCCTAGACCATGATTGACCGCATAGGCATACAGTTCTACCACGTGTGACAAGGAACCTAGGAAAGCTCATGTGAATAACAGGCAACCATCCCAAGGCCCAGTGCAGTTGATGAGAATACTTTCATTACATTCAACTGGTCTTAGCACAGATCCTTAGCCTATGCCTTGTGCAAGAAATAAATAAGACAGCAGTTATGTTGAAATCTCTTCTAAGAAAATTTGCTTTCTCTTCCTCCCTCCCCTCCTCTGTGTCTTTCTTTCAGTGCCAACACTCAGAAATTACAGGTACTATTGTTTTACTGGGTCTTTAAACTTAAAACTGCAATCTCTTCATATCAGTAATAATATACAAAGAAAGTCAAGTGAACCACTAGCCTTTCATCAGGAACAAGTTTACTGCAAAAAACCACACAGTAAGGTTCTGGTGGCTTATTGTGCTGAGAGTCATCTCAGACAAACATCAAGGCTAAAAGTTCCTATATTGCAGTAATGAAACAGAAGACATCTGTGTTGGACCATTTGTTTAAATAGGTAGAACCACCAATCTAGTGCATTCACTTCATCCCAGTGTATGACTCAAACGCTACTGCCCCAACTTACACATGGTATATAGCTTCTACCTGTAGCTTAACCTGTGGTCCTAGGACTCTATGGGAGTCCTAGCTAGGAGGAGCAGCTAGGAGTTAAGTGAAAGAAATCATCCTCTAAATGTGAACCCCAAATCATTCTTTAAGACCCATCTGAGACTACCCTAATGACCTTTTAGGAAGAATGTACTTCATATACCTCTTTGTCCTCTCTCATAATCTCAGAAGTTATTTGTTTGGATGGAAGTGGAGATCTTGTATTTCTTACTGTTCAATTATTAAGGAACAGCAACAAAGTCAGTTCTATGTGAAGGGCTCAGCGATTTTTAAATGATCTCACATACTGTAATTTATAATGGAAAATCAGGTACAAATAGTGTGAGATGCTTTCTAGTTCCCCTCTAATGGAAATAATATGAACCCCTGGTAATGGGTGACCTTACTTGCTTCTGTGGTCACCCATTTTACTTTTTAGTGTTCTCTTTAGTACTCTCAGGAGAAAAGAGTAAATGCAAAGCTTTTATCTGATGATGCTTCTCAAAACAATAGCTCTGTGCTTCTGCTATAAAATCTATTTTTACTATTCTCATAAACTAATGTTATTGATCACTGAGATTTTGCTATTATCCTACTAAGAAAAACTTAGTTGTACTGACAGCCCACAGACAAAATGATTGGAATTTATGCAGTACAAAGAATTAATTTAGGTTCCCCTAATACAAGGCTATTTCATGTACCTATTTAATTAGTATTTATTTATATAAATGGTACATTATCATCACATTATTCCTTGTCTGTGTGACACTGCTAGAACTAATACTATGAAGAAAGGAAAAATCATTTCAAACATTTGTTTTCAATATGAAACAAGGAAACCTGGCCAAATGTCTTATGTTAATACAATGATTTCTTTCCACCAGAATAATGATAATTGCTGTACACAGACATTTATTTTGGACTAATTAAGGTTGAGTCTTGGCATTCCCCGCTCACACTCCAACATATGTATGCCATTAATGTGCAGAAGAGCTTATGCAACCCAGCGTTGAACTGCATGGGGAAAAAATGCTTCAGCTATGACCATTAGCTTATGTGATTCAGACGTGCATGTTTGAACACTACATTTTGTTTACAGATTATGGGGAAAGAAACATCTGTTGTGTCTTTGTGAATGGTCATTGTAATAAAAAAGTTAAGTGAATAAATATATAATGTTTCCATTATTTGCAGTTCTCCATATAGCCTATTCAGAAGGAGGAGTAGAAAAATCTTACAACAGGAAGACAGACTTTGGTTCAGTAAAAATGTGCATGGTCAAAGCAGCAATATGACCTTGCCAATATGACAGCAAAGGCAGCATACTCCTAAAAGCTCTGATTTGTGTGGATACATGAAATATTCCTGTGTAAATGAAAAATTAATCCCAATTTTTAGTCAGCTATCAGTCTGCTAAACAATTTAAAATATTCAGAAATATTCAGACTTTTTCTCAGACTGTTTAATGAAAATCCCTTTATTTAAATCAGTTCTAATTAGCACACATTCCAACAATAATTACTAGGTGCAGAAGCAAAAACTCTAACCATTTGTAATCTAAACCATAACTGAGCACTATAATTGTACCACTACTGTGAGAAAGAAGGAAAAGCTGAAGAGAAAATTCTTTTTACTGTTATTGCCCTTCTTCCATTTTATTCCTCTGCATTCGGTAAAAGACATAATGTATATGTCCTAAAACAAGCTAGTGTGCTAGCTAAGTGCTAGTATTGCCAATTCCCTCACTCAAATGCAGGAACACTTTTAGAAGTGCATTTGACCCTAACTGGTCAGGTATGGGTTACATAGCCCGAAGTGTTTCTAAGACCTGTGACTGACAGATTCTTAAAGGCAGGAGCTCATTCCACTGTGGGAGAGAATATCCAAAGCGCTCTGAACACTTTGGACAACGTAATTACTGTGTATCACACAACCGCACTCTCGGCTCTACCATCTTCTCCTATAAACCAGCCCTAGACAGACTACTTAAAAAGCAAAATATAACCAAGGAGAGGGAAAAGGGAAGTTTTCCCCCCTGACAGAAGGGACGAGCGCAGCCATGGGCCACACGAATGCCCCAGCTCTCCGATTCAGGGCACCAGCTGCTCCCCAACGCAACGCCCACGCCCCAGCTCTGCAGGATGGACTTCTCTCAGGGGCAATGCAACAGTAGATCTTACTCATACTTACTACGACATAAGGAAAACTTCTAGCTTAAAAAAAGCTTTATCATCATCTGAGACAATATCCTGGAATATTAAATAAATAACACTAAACTCATTCAAAATTTTCAGGTGCACAGCTCTTAGCTGAGTGATGGCCTCATTGTTTTGACTCTTAATAATTCATACCTCAAGGGTTGTATGAGAGTCATGCTCCTTTGCCACAGGTCCAAAAATTAGAAGAAGAATCTGATTTTAATGTTAAGATTGGAAAGAAAAAAAAACCTCTATCCTCTACCATTTCATCTGAAAATGCTGGTATATTAAGAAGAGGAGCAAGCCAAGCTCAACAAGGAAGAACATGCAAAGAAGAAAAAATGGTACAGAAACAGGAAAAGAAAAACAAGAGAAGGGAGAAGATTAGTTCTGAACTGCCCTTGAAAATGTTCTAGCTTCATACAAAAGCATATGCAACTGATGTCCTTATTTATTCCTGTGTGACGACAACAGGCCTTCACAAGTACAAGGACTGCAGCGAGAAAATATTGTAACTAAAAAAATAAGCAAGACAGGCTAAATTTATGTCACTGCTTATACAACCAACAGAATGAGAGAAGTCTACAAAAACTGTGTGCTTTTATTTGAAAAAATAGACTGAAGACCTGCTCCGTTGCATTATCAGGAACTCTATGACTATGGATTATGGAAGACTATGGATGGTCTCAGTGTACCTGTATGGCATCAAATGATGAATGAAACTGAAGAGACTATAGAGCTTCCTCCAAACACAAAAAACAGGCCTCTGTTATCCAAGCCAGCTTAAAAGTTTTTCTCAGAACTCTACAGAAAATCCAAAAGATGTGCAACAAGGGATAAAATTAGAGTTAACTACACGGTAGATGAAAAAGCAAGAACCTAGCTCATAAATAAATTACATTATGAGAAACTCTGACACTCAAATCCAACTATTCTCCCCATTTGGGTGGCATCCCTCTGCTCCCAGGCATGCTGATGCAGCTCTGCTTGCATGATGGGAGCACTGTGGGTGCAATGCTGTTCAAAGCCTGATTGCAAGCGCACAGGAATACCAGACTCCAGCCCGACAAAAGCTGTCTCCAGCTGATGTGAAGCTGCAATTTTCCTCAGAGCAAATGATTTCATGAATCAGCCAGCAGGGAGTGACAACATTCTGTTGCCAATGACTAAGTGTATGACCTCTGGGTTGCAGTTTCCACCAGTTTAATAAGAGTCCATTGCAAACATGATCACATTTTTCACTGCTGTTAACAGAGATGCTAATCTGGCTCTCAGTTTGCCTTTTTTTTTTTTTTTTTTTTTCTTTTTTTTCTTTTTTCCTCATTCAGTGCACTAAGTGGATTTACGACCCATTTAGGCAGCTTACAGTGGCATTGCTTTTACAGTTCAGAGGCAGAAGGGCCGTAAAAAGATTCTCAGTTTGCCTTTTTTTTTTTTTTTTTTTTGCCTTTTTTTTCCAGCTTTATTGCTTACAATTTAGTATTTCCCTGGAGACCAAGAACAATGAATACTCCACGTTGCTAATAAAACTTGAAGACAACACAGTAGAGTAAGAATTAAAGGGAAACAACTTTTTCCACTTTGACGAATGTGACAGGCCCAGCAGAGACCTCCGGGCTCTTTTCTGCCACAAGAACAGCAGCTCAGTACTATTCCTATTGAACTTGGCAGTCTTGTGCAATACTAATGGACAAAAGTAGGAGGGGGAACTCTTTCTTTCTGGAACATTTTCTGATACAGATCCAGAATGGGAAGAAAAATCTCACAGTCCAGAGGATGATCAAAAGAAGAACGATCAAGGTTAAATGTTCAAAATGCCCATCAGGGCTCAGGTAAGGAAAGAATAATGAAAACACAAACACTACCTAAAGTTTTAAATATTCTCCAAATGCTTCAGCCCAGATCTACACACACACATGCTCCAGACACACAAACCGCAATTCACTGAAGTCAGTTTTAGTGCTATGCTATTAACCCAATAGTATAGTACTGTGCTGTCTTATGAGACTTGACTCTACCTCCAAAAAAGAGTAGAGAGTAATTTATTTCTGGCTTTAATAGCAGCCTTGAGGAGGGGAATAAAAGAAGTCTAGACTTTGTTCAGCATCACAATCCCAGCTGAATCTTGCTCCTAAAAGAATCAGCAACAAATGGTTAAAAATGCTGCTGCTAAGCTACATTTGTTAATTTGTTATTCGTATGCAGCACGATTCCTCTTCTTGGGCTGCGACCAATGGGGAGGACAGAGCCTCAGGCTCTAAGACTGAGCTCTGCATTGAGAAGGAGGAACTTCTAATGCTGGAGATAAAAAGGATCACTGCTATTAGGACTCCATGCCAAGGGTGGGAGGAAGCGTCATTGAACAGGCCAGCATGGACTGGCTGGTAGAGCAGAGGATGAAAAACATTAGATTTCTTGTTTCCACCTTCGTCTGAGGTTCCCAGACAACAGGACTACTTGGACATGTGCCATATCATTACTGCGCATCCATCCAATTGGGTATCCAGGGGAAGAGAGCCGTATTAGACTTCCTGGAAACTCACTCATTAGCTAGCTATACGGTATGTACGCTGCATTTTCTTTTTTATTATTATTTTTCTAGTCATGACTTCCTGGACAGAAATAGAAGCACATATGACATGTGATGCAATCACAGTGACCCAGGGCTCAGCCTAGCCAGTCTGCATCCGGACTGTACCTGCCCCTGGGTAAGCAAAGAATGACAGCACATTTGGGCAAAAGCTCTTGCTTTAGGGTGCCCTTGTGCCAAATCAGAATAAAGCTGCGCATTTGCTCTGAAAAGACTTACTTTAAAACACTAGAWGAAAATTTTATTGGAAATGGTCAAATTGGACTATCCCAGCTTGCTTTTATTATCAGTTTTTACTGCATTCACATAACATGCGAAATAAACACAAAATTATTTCAAATTTAATCTTTCTTTGTAGGAGAATCTTCTCATAYTGACAGAACTATTTTTGTTTACACGATGCAACATGCACTAGACTTGCAGGACTGGGGTACGAGCACACTTATATTTTGCTCCAGCACACTTCTCAAGCTGTGTCACGCTCCTTCCAGGTAAGTTCCTCTGCCACTTTTCATGCACTTAGTAAGGTTTTTATGGTGCTCATCACTGACTTGGTTTGCAAACACCTCGCAAGCACTAACGAATTCATTCTYCCAGTAGGCAGTGAAGTATTTTCTTTGTTTCCCAAACTCACCAACTGCAGCACAGGGTATTGCAAGGTGTCCAGTGTTACACAGACACTGACAGCAACTGTGTTCAGACCTCCTGAGTACTTGTGCAATGATTTATTCACAAGACTCTCTTCAGCCTTCAAAGAGCTTTGCCTAGGTGCCTTGTTTTCTCAGTCTCATTTCTTAATGCGCTCCATTTCAGGGAAGATACCATTTACCAATTTAAYCTTACCATGCCATCATCAGCTCACTAAAACGCTTCATTCTGCATTGTCCATTTTAAGGACAATAAGGAATTGATGCCATTATAGCTATACATATATACATTTCTCTGTGAGTTAGTGTCTGTGCACATATATATATATATAAGTTATCAAATACAGAACATCAGAACAGTCAAAATGAACTTACCTAAACCTGCAAACAAATCTTAYGTATTTACTATAACATAAGGCTCACAGTCCCATATCCCTAGAGGGCAATGTCACCTAATAGGTTGTACTCATTTCACTGTCATCCTCATATAAAGCCAAAGATGATGCTCACAAAGATTGYGAGGACAGACAGAAATAAGTCTGTACTTAGTATAATTTAATTTAGCTAAATACAGACTTGTCTCTGTTTATTTTCAAGAAGTTTTAAAGCTTGATTTTAAGAAAGGCAAAGTACAGCTGATTACTCAAAATGTGCCTACCTCTGCAAATCTCRGGGATTTTCTGGCTACATCCCCATGTCAAACACAGTCTTAGGCCCAAGTGAAGAGACAGTTCAAGACACTGAGGCCTTAGAGAACAGCATACGCAAATCTGAACGTACATGTAAGAGAAACTCCAAGGGAAAACAGAATGGTCGTGCTTTTTYTTCTGTATTTATTGCCTCACTGCTACCCAATCAATATTCTTCTTTGTAAAGTCCAATTTCCCTTTGGCAAGGTCCACTGCTAATGCCAGATCTCACTCCACATTTAATCTCAGCGTCGTTCAGCTTGCGCATTATAGCTTTGACAGCTCTGCTCTCCTCCACAGGTGAAGTAAAACTCTCATTTTAACAACAATATGCCACCTCTGAACAGCAAAATATGGTGGGGGGATTAAGTTTTCAAACAAAGCTGCCAACAGTGGGACCACAATGGAAGCCGTGACTGTTCAACATCTTTTAAAACCAGAATAATGCTATGTAATTGCTTTATTGATGGATTTAGAAGCCCAGATACACTCTCTGAAATATAAAAATGTAAGCTTCTGCTTTTTGTTTCCTTTTTGTTTTAAATGATTGATAATTATTTCACAAATGTCTTCCCCTGACATTTGATTTGCTAGATAATACATAAACATACAGTTTCTAATAGGTTTTCCAGCCTTTTAACCTAATTTCTTTTCTCATTACTTCTCATTTCATTTCCARTTCTGATACAAAATCTATTTTCCAGAAATTTTTTTGTGATCCAAAGCTCTCCTGCTTTTATAACGTAAGTTATAATATTTTAAAATAAACACACAGTCAAGATGTGAGATAGCAGAGAAGAAAAATCAACTCATATTCTTAACTTTCTTGTTTCATGTCATCCTGTTTAACACACATTATCTCCAAGATGGTTTCTAAACTACAGTTGAAAATGTAACCACGATTATGTTTACATGAACCTTTAAAAAACCCYGCCACATGAAGAAAGTTGACTGGGGACAAAATAAGACAGCCCAGCTTAAGGATGCATCTATTCTTCTGTCATATTCTGACTGGCAAATGTTACTCTACTGCAAAGATTTGTTAACTAATTAATGATTAGGCAGATCATGGTGATAATCATTAACAAATGCAAATCACATTTTCATATTTTTATAATACAGAGGGAAAAAATAATGGCCAGAAGTTGGTGGACATACATGAGTATGTATAAAACAACACAAAAAGTCTCATTTGTAAAGGAAGAGAAGCAGTGAGTAAATATTCCACTAAACTCACTAATTTCAGTATCACTGACTAAAAAACCCCATAATTAATTTTCCATAAAAACATTTACGTTCCTTGAAAGAAAATAAGTTCAAATATCCATTGTTGTAAGTGTATCTTTGGGGCTATATTTATTTACCCCAAGTTCCTCTGAATGAAGAATTAAACTGTTTTTTTCTTTTTTGTCTCTCTCTCTCTACTAGTAGAAATCTGTTGAAGTCAGTGTGACCACTCTTTTATTTATCTTATGGACCTCAATGTCTGTCTGCCACACCATTCATAAGTGCATGAAAACACAGGTCAGCTTTCTAAAGACCACTTAATAGTTTAAAATTAAAGGATAACTGCCTTTTTTTTTTTGGGGGGGGGGGGGGAAACAGGCTCCTCTTTCACTAAGAGTAAAACATATGTTTTTTTATTGAAGATTTTCAATATGCCGTCTGTGTATCATCATTCTTTACACAAAGACCCACTGAGATTTCCTAGCAGTCTATTAAACAAATTAAACATGTTTTTGCATTGCTACATTATTCAAAGCATCACTCCCATGTTTGAAGACTCAGAACAGAGGAAGTTTTCTGTAAGAGAAGTCTAAAGAGAACACCTCTGGTCTGCTTTTGAACCCGTTTTTCCTTTCTACGACTTTTTTTTTTTTTTGAAGGCGTGGCTGTAGGTAGAAAGGATAACGCAATAATGATCTTCAAGCAACAATACCTGTATTGTAGAATCACAATTTATTCAGATGTCCTTTTCAGTGTAGCCTAAAGAAATAACCTGACATGCTAACAGACAGGTTTCTATTTAAACAAAAAAGAAAAAGGAAAAGTCCTTAAGAAAGAGCCTCTAAAAACATGTTTTTGACTTTCCTTCTTGAATTCCCCTGACAAAAGTAATGAGTGAGGTGACAGGAAACCTGATATTAATTCTGCAAGTTCTAACTAGATGTGCAGGAGATCTAAGCCCAAGGAATCGAGCTGGAATGCAGAGCAAATAGGCAATTATTCTGAGCACAAGAATTCGGTGCCTGATGATGACTTGCCTGTCTCCGTTTTCTGGTGTCGGCTCTACAGAGAGTGTAATCTTGTATGCTGACGCCTATATTCAATCTTAATGCTTGATATTGAGTGATGGGAAGCTGTAGGGATTCTTGTGAGATTCATCACTAATGGGTTTAATTCAATTGGCGTGTCTGCCTGGGATATTTCATAGATGTGTAACCTACACTACTTGATCAGAATAATTACTTGGAATTGTGCAGAGCCCCCATCTCAACATGACACTTTTTGTTCTACAACTTTTGCCACCTTCTGCTTTACCTTTAGCCACTCAGCTCTCTTCTAAAAATAATAAATGCTGGTAAGATGATACGCAGTGTTATACTCCTCTCTCCCCTTTGCGTGCACTCTTGCACACTTACACAGATGGAGAGACAACAGAGCTGCAGTTTCTCAGCTTTTTGACCTGAGGTTCTGAGGGAATCCAGTTCTTAGGAAAGCAAATTTTGGTTATGTGCTGAGACAGGACTGGGGACTAAGGTTGTGTGACACTAATTATACTAGTAGCAAACCAGAGGAAAACTGCAGTTCAGTACTCTGCTGGCTGTGTGGACCATTTTACACTGATGCAATTTATATTTAGAATAGGAAAAAAAATCCCATTAGAAAGAAAAAAATATTTTGCATGAAAATTCTTCTCAGAGAAAGAAAAAAAATCTGCTGCAATTATGCTTTTTAAATAGCTTTGAAAATTCATTTTCATAAATAATCTTTGGCCCCTTGGCCCTCCCTTCTTCAAATCTAGCATCTGATACCTTTGTTAGCAAATGACGTGTAGGAGATTTATTTGTCCTTAAGACCTCTCAGCACATAATGCAATTGCTACGGTTTCTGACCTATCTGATCACTATCACTTGTAGTGGACTGTAATCATTTATAAGAATGGATTCTAGTGACAAGGATCTCAATGACCCAGCAGCAGAAACATTTCCAGTATTTGCTCTCATTTACAATATTGCAACAAAAAGGAAAAGGACATAGGATTCACTCTAGGGGAGAATATTCCAGCAAAATGTGTTTTCTAACATACTGCTAAGGGAAGATTTGACAGATCTCTAACAAATGATTCACACATGGTGACACCATTCATAACTTCTTACTCTTGGTCTACCTTCTACTTTTCTGCACTCTTCCCAGTCACTTCAAAATTATGGAGGCACACTGAACAAAATACACTTTCCTTGCAATAAGCAGGTCAACAGCATTAACACACGATGCAAAGCATTTCCACATAGTCTATAAGAGATAGTCCTGTGGTTTTCATGAAGCTTGCCAATAGCAAGCATGCTGTAAAATCACTACAATTCCATCTTTGTTTCCAATCCCATCTCAACACGTGCCCAAAAGTTATCTTCCAAAGGCTGGATCTCATCAGATCTTCATATTACAGTTTATCTGACTTTTCTGGAGATCAGCATGAACAAGCAAACTTTGTCAAAGGAACTAAATAGGGAAAGGTTGAAAAGCATGAAGCCAGCAGAGCTGAGTAAGGAAAATCCTAAGATTTCAGTTTTATGATCAGATTGACAATGGGTTGTGTTTGTTTTTAATAGTCATGCCTAGTTAATCCTCTTCAGTTAATAACTGTAGAAACTTCAGTTTGTTTTTTTTTAAAAAAAATCGTATTACCAAGTAATTTAACAATAGTTACTATCACTTACATCTTTCATATGTACAATTATGCAAATCCACCAAGCACAGTTCTGACTGTATTTTCTTTACTTGGTTGAAATCACTGTTAGAAGAATGAATTTACCTAATAGCGTCTGCTACTCCCGTTACAATTTGTGTTTTAAAAATAAAGTGTGCGTGAGGTAACTTGCACAATTGTTTCACTGTTCCTGATTTCAAACAGTTGCCATTTTAATTTTTCCCTCCTCGCTTAATAAGGATGTAAACGCAGGACTGAGAATGAGCAAGAAATCAAAAATACAGATTAGGATATTTGCCAGTACTGGTCTCATTTCCAAAGCACATGATTTCTGAAATATGTGTATTTCATTTTAGACACGGCTGGAACACATATGCAGAGCTGGAAATAATAAAGTTCCCATTTTTGGAGTACCATGAAAATACATAGATTTTACAAAACTCAAAGTATAAAAGCAAAGCTTAAAATATGCAGCTCAATACTCTCTGGAGCTCTCTCCTCTAGTTCTCCTGAGTGGGGATTTTGAAAGTTCTTGACTCTTCAGGACTTTATCATATAGCAAGTTAACAAAATTGTTCTTCAGTCCTTATGATTCTGCTTATAGAGTAAAGCAAAAAACTAGAGACTTAAATGGATCATTTGATTTTTATAATAACTTGATAAAATGATATAGAGATGAACATCCTATCATCGTTATTGTGGGTTTGAATTACTGGAACGTGAGGGAGTCTATGGTGCTGCGCGATCCATGATCAAAGCGTTTGCAACTGAAGTACCAAATGAGAGACATCAGAAACATGAGGCGACATTTGGCACCACTCTTTACGCAAAGATAATATAGCTTTGGTCAATTTTCTGCTAGTGTCATGGCAAACAAACTTTTAAACACAGACCAAGAGAGCAGTGATGCTGACTTAGAGATGTTTATGCATTCCAGATATGAACAATACAGAAAAATTTAAAAAGCTCTACATTTTACAGTAGAGATGGACCAAGAGAAAGATGTTAGCTATTCTCAATGTTTTCAGTAAAAATTTGATTTTTACATATTTGACACATATTGTCACAAACAAACAAAAGCTGCCATTCTTTGTGTTTCTCTAGAAACAACAAAAGCAAAGAATTTCCCATGTGTTCAAGAACTTAAATCCAATGTCTATATATCCTCACATCACCAACATTCAGAATGATTAAAAATTAAAATACTAATTATGTCGCACTATGAATTGTAACAATAAAAAAAGGCAGTAGTGATCACTTAATTGTTAGTAGAAGTGTACATACCGGATGTACATACAGGGTATATATATTTTCTTGGAAAGTACCAAGATAATATCTAGGCTACAAAGATTATACAATCTAAATTAGGGAAACAATATAATGAGAAAAGCATACAGCCTTTGAATAGCACATTTGCAAATAAATGGATTGAAAATAACGCATATTCCATACAAACGTTTCTTGCTCTTTTGTTAGCTCCTCTCAACTGACACATCTTACCCACACTGCAACAAGACTGCTAAATTTGCAAAGACATTTAACACTGTAGAAATTCTATATAGGTGTTCAGTTGTGCTTGTAGCATACGTCCGGGAACTGTGAGAGTCCAATGAGCCTGGGCTGGATCCAGATTTCTCTAGAACCCATTTATTTTGTTTTATGTTGCACCTTCAAGCACTTAAGAGAGAGTTTCATTACAAATGTGGCTGATAGCTACCTGTCCTCTTGTCTTTTGCATCATAAGCCATGCCACTAAGAACTTTTTTGTTCTATACTTTAAATAAAGAAAACCTGTATGTGTAAAAATGACCCTGGATGGTCTTTAGTGTTTATTCCACTTTCTGCATGTGTTCTGACCCAGAATTTATTGATTTGATAATAGTAATAGGCACTACTACAGTATGACATCTGGTGGATCAATCACCATTACCGTACATCTACGCTACAATTCAGTCCAAGGTTTTTGTGTTCATTGCGCAAAGTAAATAATGTTTATCACTGAAAAACTACCAACCTCAAGCCAAGCATGCTGTGTTATCGTGTATTTCATTATAACTTGTGATACTAGACTATGTTCAGCGTGCTCATAGGCACATTGGCTTTCTGAGGGAGGAAGTGGGGGAGTCTCATCTCAGCCAAAATGAATGGCAAGAGATAGTTATTACAGCTAAGTCCATAATAAAAGATTGTGCTTTGCCACCCACTGTTCAAGTAGTTTCTTACATTCCACTGCACTCAGTATTTAGCCTTAATATTTTACTAGTTACATTTCTCTCTCACTGGAATGGTAACACCTTTCCAAACCTGCATTTGCATTTTTTTTTAGGAGACCTGGCAAAAATCATGCTGCTGTTCTCCATGCTCTGTGCAATCGAAACCAATTCTTGACAAAGCAAAACACTCTTTGAACACCAGTCCAATACTTTTTTGTGGGTAAAAACCAATGAGTTACTTTTCTATAAAGTAGAGTGCATGGGGGAGGCCTCTCAGGTTGATACTCTGAACAGTGCCTAACACTACAGAAATGAAGGCTAGCTGCTTCTACTGGACTTTCTGCCTAAATAAAACAAACTAAGCAGATTTTATGAGGGACAACAGTCCAAGTGAGATGGTAACTGGGCCTCTAATCTCTGAGAAGTTAGCAGCATGTTATTTTTTACTCATAGTAATATCATGTTTTCTATAAAGGTTATATATATATTCACTGGGAAAAAACCTGCTTAGGGTTGGTGTCCTCTAGAGGCAGGGAAACTATGACATATGAACTATGAAATATGAACTAAGAGTATAAAGAGCAAATAGTAGAGCTGCACTAAGAATGAAGATGTCCTTTGATATCAAGTCTACCATTAGTAATTGAGATCCCCCACTCATGTCACTGAACTTATAGCCTATGGTGGGATTTGTCTCACTTTACATCAAATAGGGGCAATATAGACCTCTGCGTATGAGCTGGTCCTCCTGGGATTCCTCTATAACTAACCGAGAAAAAAAAGAGCAGACTTAGTACTTGATGCACCTCACCAACTTCAGATGCCTATTCCAGGATCACAATTAATCACCATCCAAAAATTCCTATTGCTCTCTGTTAACTGTAAAAGGTGAGCAGGTGACGAAGTGGGATGTAGACACTTACATTTTGTCCGGTAACTAAATTCAATCCCTTGAGTTGAAGATTAGACTGTCTATTCACAGAGGTGCTCACCAAAACGTAGTGAGATCTGATTGCTTCTCATCTTTCTGACTGTCAATATTGTGAAGACAACAATATACTTTAATATAATACACTAATCATCTTAAAAATAGGTAGAAAAGAAAAATGGAGAGTTAAACCATGAAATCAGTTATCAAAGTAGGAACAGGATTTTACATACGGAAGTCAGTGATGCTGATTTCAAAGAAATGAGTTTGGAGGTTGCTTGCTACTGACAAGGCAGGAGCTCACATCACTGCTTTGTATCATTGCTAAGGGCACTGCCAGGACTGTATCAAGTGGTCCAACCATAAACGGAAATCAGTTCTCAAAGTCTAAAGTAAAATGCACCTTGATCTTACGCACTGTGTGTGTGTGTGTGTGCGCGCACACACGTGTAAAAGTGAGAATGTGTTTATTTGTGTATCAGCTCTTTTTCATACCATGTGAAACTGTTTACATACAAGGACTTTCTCTTCTTCACTGAAGTTGTGCTATTGTTAGATTAATCTATCCTTTAGCCTGACACATCTTATTTCCAGCATGGTGATGATGAATGTGAATGAGAGCTCAGGGTGAAGGATTCCTTTCAGCCCTTTTCACTGTGCAGAAGAGAGAAGGGAACCTTATTAAAAAGACTCCAGTTTCTCTTTTTTGTTGGGTGTTTTTTTTTTTTTCTTTTTGGACTGGTCTGTTTTTTACTGTGAAAATAGTCCTCATAATATAGATGTGTGAAAAATAGAAATAATGAAATAACAACTAAAGTCACCATTACTCAACTCTCTCAACCTACTGAAAACATTCACATTTGATCTGTACCCGGGCCCAGTTCTTATCTTCTTCAATCTGTCCTTTACTTCTTAGAATACACTTTCTCATCTGTCCAATCATGTATATCACATGTTTTCATAAAAATGCTGAGAAATAGAGATGCCTGCTGGTCTGGGCTGGAATCTGGAAAGAAACTCAATTCAAAATCAAAATGAATTTAAATGTCTCTGGATCTGGCACTGCTAAAGGAAGATTGCTGAAACTTTCAATTTATTCCACCAAGAATGTTCAGAATAATACATATTAATGTATTTTTGGTAGGTCTGCAATGCATGCTTGATTTGTTTTTCCTAAAAGCAATTTATGTTTAAGTTCCAAAGCTGTAGGCATCCAAAGAATGTTTAGCCTGACCTAATCATGGCAAACCAACACGGACAGGGATTAAAAGGAGAAGCCAATAGCCTGCAGTCCATTTAGAGAGTGGCAGGGTTAAGGTGCGATAAAATAAAACTTTCAACACTTCTAAACAGATTTTTAGACACTACAGGCCTGATCTTGGTGTCTAATCCATGCAACCAGTTACGTCCAGCACATGAGCTGCGAGAGGAAGAGTATGCAAAAGTACAAGGTTGTTTGAAAGCAGCCTTCACATTTTTGTGTTGCGTTCAGAAGCCTACTTTGACCCTTCTATGAATTAAGGGTGATGGAGGAGAGGAAATTGGACAAGAACTTAAGATGTAATGGGCAAAAGTTGTTAGCTAAGAGCTCTCTTCCACCTAGTACAGCTTTTCTTCCTATCTCGGCAGAGTCTGGACTGGCAGCAGCATCCTCCAGGACTCTTCTGCCTCAATGGGTGTCTTTGGCATCCAGTCACCACAGGAGGAAAGGGGAAAGTATAACTATGGGAATGCAAGGAGATGCTTAACCATAACAACCATGAGTTATTCACAGAACATTAAACCAAGAAGGAGCACTCCACAGGAAAAGTAGCAAGAAATACAAGGGAACAGGACCGGCTTTTTTGAGGTGTGCTTTGCGCCTCCTTTCTAAGATCACATTAGTGGATTAATCCGCCTTCCTTGCCAGCAAGGCAACCTCAAGTCTACTTCTCTCTCCTTGTTTTTCCTCACGTTTATGCAACCTTTGCCAGCACTGACCACTGTTCTGATGGTAATGCAACCATTTATGCACAGCAGACAGCAGACGGTTGATATGGAGAAGTGACAGGTTTTTACATGATCTGCTTTTGTTTCTGCAATTTCCTTTTTACTAGAAAAGCTAAGAAAAAGATAATAATTTGGCTGGCTTTCACTCTCTTTACTAATCAGACTGGTTAACAAGTGACTTTTTAGTAGCTGAGCAATACCTGTCTTCCAAACTGTACTAGAAGCACTAATTAACACACCAGGAAATATAAATACTTCTACCATGCAAGTGATCATTTCAAGCCAACTGCCCTCTTTGTTGATCTAGGTGAATAATGACTCCCAATAACTGTACAAGTTTCTACTCTCTAGCACTGGAAAAGAGAATAGGAGAAATGTACCTTTAACCCTTTTTTTCCAGACAAAATCAACTAAATTCCTTGTGAAAAAAAAATAAAGCTTTATTTGTCAGAATGTGAAAATGAATGTGAGATATAATGTCTATTAGCTTCTATTTAGCATCTTCCTCACACCAGGGAACTTTATAATAAGAGGTAGCTAAGCAGAAATCAATGTTGGCCTCCATGGATGTTCTGTATTCATAGGGATGGCTCCTCTGATTGATTTGTTGGCAACATGAGATAAAAACAATTTAAATTAAAAAAGAGTTTAATGAGAACTAAAGGCTATATGACAGAGGAGTGGGAAACATAACACTGAAACCAGGAAGAGATCCCTAGCTGCTCCTCTGACCTTGCTTTAATAAAGTTTTGTATGCATGGACAAGCACAACAGAAAGAAATGGCTTCTCCCCTAAATTTGACCTCCAGGGCAAAAAAAAAAAAAAAAGAAAAAAAAGATCAAAATCATAACACTTTAGTCATCGCAGAGTATGAGAGGGACTGTTTGGCTGAAATAATAGCAAAGAGCCATTTATTCTTCCTACAGTTCACAAACAAAACAGCACTACTCTCATTTCTTAGTGCTAATAATAATGCCTCCCTCCTTGCACTGCTGCAGAGCTAATCCTACAAACTTTCACACAGCAGTATTTTGACAAAGCAAGAGTATACAGTAGCTGTAAGTCAAATCACCCCTGACTTTGCCTCAATAATGTAATCCCTCCCTGAAATGCTCTTCATAAACATTCACTTTGTAATAGCAAATACAGAATGCCCCTTTCCTTCCCCAAATCAGATTCCATATACTGTACTGCATGCACGCTGGATAACCACAGACATCTATCTGTGCAAATGCTAAATAGAGAGCCTACGTCCGAAGGAAGCCAAGGGGGACCTGGAGCATTTGCAGGGCCGCATGTGACTGAAGCTTAAAAATGGTACGAGGCACAAACAGTCTGTACATAAATTCAGTTCAGCGCTACTCTCCATGTAAAAAGCTAACTACATGTTCTTGGTGAGCAATCTTCTGGTGCATATTTTCTCTCCAATCAATGCTGCACATTTCTTATCTGCACCACAGGTTGCTGCTGCATACCCTGGTGGTGCCCAGTGCATGGAAACCCTGCTGGGATCAATGAAATTTCTGTGCGCAGAAGGAGCACTGAATGAGTGAGAGAGATTCCCAGGGTAGATAAGAGTCTTAAAAATCAAGTTCAAGGAAGGTGAGCTTGTCCTGCACGACCGGGTGGAAGACCTATTTCAGGCATTTGCTGAAATCTAAAGAAAGGCTCAGGGTACTTTTTTTGTTTGTTTGTTTGTTTTTTAAAGGAACACTGAATGAATCACATTTAGAACCAAACTATGCAACTATTTGTACATTGTCCAGCAAAAAGCAGCAACTACCGTCAACCAGCTCAAACGCAGAGTCTGCATGTAGATGCGCTCAGGTGTAAAAATTCAAAATTGAGTGGGAGGCTCAAGTCCAACGTGCAGCCGGGCACTTAGTCTGAAGTGCCCCTGGCAGAAAAGAATCAAGACATAACACTTAGGCTTACACCGGAGCACTTGCTCTTGTCTTGTTTCCTGGCGGTGGTTAAGCGGCAGAACCAAGCTGGTTGTAATAAAAAGTGCTCTCATCCGTGCAGGATTACATCCCTTCTTTCTTGCCCACGAGTTTTCTTTTCAGTGCTCTCTAGGATCAAGTAAATTTTCCCCAAACACGGCAGGAACATTAGGGAAACTGAGCCCTCATAAGGGCTCATCCCTTATGATTACGGAGGCCACTCTAGAAATCCATACAGACTTCCCCATGTCCCAAATGCCATAGAAGAAAAGTAAATTCTAAAGGACATTCGGATTAGATCATCAGATGAAAACAACATTAAAAAACAGAGTAGAGAGGGCTGAATGTTTGCTTTAAAGAGCATCTGTTTATGTGATCAGCTTGGCATCAAAGCTTTGTAGATAGATAAAAGTTTTCTTCATCTAAGTACATTCCAGTGTAACATCACAGTCTCTACAGCTCATCCTCTGTAACTCACCACTATAATCAAAATGTTAACACGAATGACCCAGAAAGCATGCGATCACTCAACATCGACACAAAACTACCTCTGTCAGGCCACATGGGCTTACAAGGCACAAAAGAGCTTTTTTGCTGTGAATGACAGTTACTCCCACAAATAAATGTCCACTGCCTGCTAAAAATTTAAGCTCTTCATCACACAGATTTGATCATGGGAATATTCTCAACTAAAAAAATACTCTGCCCTTGTATTTTATGCTCTGCAAACATGATTCCATACATTGCTAATTCCACTGGAAAATTACATATAGTAAACTGTTTTTTTCTTAATTTCATATTTAGCTCATCTCTCACATTTTAAAGTTACTAAATAAATGCTTTTCTAAGTAATCATCTCCCTCCAGAATGAAGAACCACTGCCTCTTTTGCACCCGACCAACTTTGCAAGCTGTCATACACTACGGGGTCTACCATTTTGTCATAGTTTTGTTTTAGTACAAGGCACCGGTTTACAATTGTTTCAGCAATCCGTTAAATCCTAAAAGTAACCAGATGGTACTGGCAAATTGCTGAAACAAAGAATATGAATCAGCAAAACATTGCAAACAAATATGCTTATATAGGTACTGCGGAAAACATGTTTAGTTGAGCATAAGGCTTGTGCTGTAATTCCACCCCATCCAAGTTACTAATATGACAATCATCACCTTGTCTTTTGAGTTCCTAATGCATGAAATAAGGAAATCTGGAACCCATGGCATGGGATGGCAGAGGGCTCTTCCTCATTTCACAGTCCAAAATATCAAGAACATTTTCAAGTCTCAAACCTTTTGTGGATCATTTGCATATCAAAATGCATCATTATATACAGGGGAAAGACAACTTTTCTGATGCCCACCTTGACTGACACATACCCACTAGTTTTCTGGAAGATACAAGTATCGGTTGTATCTTCTGTAAGTGTGAATGTCTGGTTGTATAGTCTTAATGATTCAGTCAACTCATCTGCAACATCTGCTAGGCAAATCTTGGGGGTTCTATTTCCAACTTTGGCAATACCATTTATTTGCATATAAATGATGAAAAATCAGCTCAGAAGTTTAATATAAAACAAGAAATCATATAACAGATACAGCTGCCTGCTACCAGAAAAAAAAAAACCCTCCCTAATAAAATTTTGAACAGAAATGCTTCCAAAGGCATAGGGTCTGACTACCTAAACTAAAAACTCTCACATTCTCACTAATACAAAGGTTTATATTCTATTTTGAGAGCCAATTAGTAGAGGTTAAGAGAACTATAAACATTTTTTCTGATCTCATAATTAAGGTCCAAGATTGGAAACCTGGAGGTTTGGGTTCTGTGTCTGTCTGGGCCTCAGACCATCATGCTGCGAGGCATTCACACTGCCTATGAGGCAAATTCAGTTGATTGCAATTCAGTGTACAAAATTTAGGGGCATCAGTTCCCCATGTATTTCACAGAGACAGCAGGAGTCTTTGGAAGGCCAAGTCAACAGGATACCAAGAACACAAGGTGTCAAGCCCTCTTACCCACCACCTCACTTCATCCATGCCTCAGTTTCTCTCCTGAGGAGACTGGGATATTTCCTCACATGAAAGAATTGTAGGAAGCTAAAATAATTAATGTTTGGAAAATGTTACTCTGAACACAACAGACTGAAACCAGACAACACTCTTACCTATTGATAAGGTCTGACAGAAGGGAAAAAGAGCATGTACCTGTGCTGGTCCTGAATGTGAAAACCTGGACCTATTCCTGGACACAGGGCAAGAAAGGGGCAAACGTAGCCTGTATTTGCCACTCCACAGCATCATCAGTCACAGGATTGCCACCCTGCCCATCCTCAGTAACAGTGAGTTTTCCATTCAGCTTCCACCCCACAAAATCACCTAGATGAACATTAGGTTTGTAGAAGCACTCTGTCCCTTCCAATACTCATGCTAATATTTGAGACTGTATTCTTTAAGGATCTGAAAACCTGGATGTTTATGTTAGTCCTCAGATGAAACTTGAACTCTGAACAAAACACAGCCCCAGATCAGCAGCTGAACCACTAAACTCTACATGCAGCTGATCATAAACTACCTAGAAGAAGAGGAAATCCTTCAAAGCCTTGCAAAATTTTCAACTTACAGCACTAAATTCTTTTGCATCAGCTTCATACGTATATAAAATGTAGTTTCTTTACATAGCATGAACAAGATCTTCAAGAATTTAGTAAAAGAAGCATGTGTGCATTTTGTCGTACTCTCTTTGCTCGGCTTCCCCTCTAAACACACAATCAGGTTTAAAGGATGATTAAATAGGTAATAGAATGAGGCATAATGTGACTTCTTATTGAAAGATAAGAGGGCAAACACAAGTATTTAAACCTTTCTTCTAGCTCTTGATAGATTAAGCAAGCAGCATAACGCAAAATAGTCTTCATGTTACTTTAAATATCCTGTACATCTCCTATAAAGCTTTTGTGTAAAATCCTTCCCTGCATATATAGAAATGAATCATATCACATTATAGCTGGCTATGCATTCTTCCCTGAGCACACTAGGTTTTAAATTGCAAAATCCATTTGTATTTTCTTTTTCATTTGTCACCTCACCACTAGAAGGAAGGTTTCCTGGAGCGTATTCCATTGCATGTCTGACAATATCAAGTCTGCCTTCGATATATTAGTATAAAAAATTGAGGATAAATGATTACATTTACATGAGGTCAATGAACAAGTGCAGGAGACAGAAAGCCTACAGGATTCATTGTATCTTCTGCTACAAACCTCTCAGAGAGTCTTTGATGAGCATGTAGATGCAGAAAATTAGCAGTTACAGGGAAAATAACTTAATTTTTAGTGCTCTGATAATTTTCAGATAATTTCATTAGTATTTGGGCAAATAAACCTGATATGAATGTGTCCTCTTTGTTATCTGCTTTCTCACAGAGCAGCAACATGCTGCACAGTGCCAGCCTCTCTTTGTCCTTACTTCAAGTCAGCCGCTTGGAGATTAGGCACTGATGGATGCTATCTCTGAGGCATCCTCCTTTTTAATTCTGAATTACTACATCAGTCCAATCAATTTATACATTCACAACATGCTAATGCAATAAAACAATAAAAGTGGTCAGTATAAGCACAGTACAATGCTTTACATCACATAAGGGTGCTGGAAAAGAGGAAAAAAGAATATACTTGCAAAGCTTGCATAGAGTGAAAAGGCAGAGCATCCTCTGCAGGGCTAAAACACTCTTCAGGATACTGAGGGAGAATCTGTAAATATTTAACATTGCTACAAGCAAAGGGATTAACAGAGTAGAGCTCTTTGATCAATACTTGCAGCATCATGTATTATTTCCAATGGGCATGAACAGCAAAATGCTATTTATTGACTTAAGTATGCTACACATCACTGAAGTTTAATACGAGGGGACGTGAAATTCTGTCTCAATCAGGAGTAAGCCACTGACCTGACCTTAGCCTAATCAACCATTTCTTGCACTGCAGTAGCACTTGATAGTTCCCAGCCTCATTTTTCTGGGCGCTTTCCAACCATAGACAAATCCAGTCTCTGACACAGAGAGATTAAAGGATAATGTAATTTAAAATGAAATTAAATAAAGGTGGTATAACACAATAAATGCAGGTGTGGGCAGTAGAAAGGCTAAAAGCACAAAAACGCTTGGATTCACAGACTAATTAAATGTTAAAATATTAGTTTTAAATAAGTATCATTTTTTCTATTATTTTTCTAGCTTAAAGAAGTAATAGGAAAGAGTGCTGGTAGCCTTTGTCCCAGTTTCATTTTACGCAGTGCCACAGAAGCCCGGAAGCAACAGCAGAGGGGAACACAGCAGCCAAATAGAGGTTAGTGCTCATAGCAGCAAAACAGCAACCACCTGAGCAGACTGACACCCAGTCTGCCCCAGACAATGCTCGGCACCAGACACATGAAAAGAAAGTTCAAGGAAGCAAAATTGTAGACATCTGTGGAATAAGCTGCCTGTGAGAAAACATTATTTGCCTTGTCATTCTGAGTCTCTGAAGATATATTGCAGGATTCTCCCTCATTAATCTTACTGGAATATATATGAAATTACCCTGTATTACTTAGAAAAAAAAAATGAACCTGGGTACCTAACAGTGCTGCCTTAAATTTTACATTCTTCCAATAGCTGAGTCTTGAAATAAATGKTATGGTTCCCACCTTCCATGCAAATCCCTGCTGTACATTTGAYTGTAAAGGAAAAGCACAAACAAGAAACTTCCTATGAAAGTCACTCCTACTGCTAAGACCTTTGGAAGATAAATTGTCCTGAAAGTCAGCTCCCAATCTCTGTCCCTTCCAGTATTGTAACGTTTGTCATATCTGTATGCAAGGTTGGAATACGTAAAATACCACACAAAAAATCCAGGGGCATTAAYACAAAGCCCACAACACGTACTTACACAGGAGCAACACAGACAATATGTTTAGAGGCCACGAGAATGACTTTTCCTCTAAATATTTGGYGTTTATGAACTCATCCCATGACAGTCTGGATGTGGGAGCTGTGCTCACCTGCTGGAGAAGAGCTCGCTCTTCCAGGGAAGTGGGAGGGGAGGCAATTCTGGCACGGGGGAGCCAGCTGCCTCCAGAGCCGGCACCCCAAGGGCTCAGCTCATTTCTCACAGCTCACAACCTGCGTTCAACAGCGCTACGCTCGCGCTGGATTCAAACCTGTGCTGTTTATCTGGAGCTAGGGAATTTGAATAAAATTAAATAMCTTCTGCTCAGAAGAAAAGCCTCTGCATTTTGCTTTCTCAGCTGTATGTTCTGTTACTAAATCTCAAGGAAACGAAAGTGCCTGAACATATCTGACCTAATCTTTTTAAAGGGCTCATACATGACCTTAAGTCTGTCCCTCTGTGACTGACATTGCAGCCTATCTAGGAAGCAAAGAGGAGTTTCCCATGTAAATTCTGAGTAAAGTTTTCCAGAACAAGTATCTCAGCTCCCATTTCCAACCAGGAGAAAGGTTAGTCAAGCAGACAATGACTATGTATTTCACTTTTTAATTTCATATATCATATATCTCTCATAAGGTTTCTAAGTAAAAAAAAGAAAAAAAAAATCAGAAACTAAATGTAAAAGACCAAGGGAACCAGATAGACACAGTTATGTATATGATATTTTATGCAAGCTGATGTATATGTTCAATAATCTTTAAGATAATTCCTTAAATTATCCTTTTCTAATTTTCATCTTTACAAATACACACTTTTCCTCTCAAAGCATTTTGAGCTTTCTTCTGCAGTTACAAACTTTTCTTACAATTCATCAAGAGCTATGATAACACTTTCTGATCACCTTTAACAATCGGATCCCTCTTAACTACTACTTTAATCAGAAGTCACACATAATCCTAAATACCTACAAGAGATTTGAGAAAGTTCAGCAAAGAGTTGCTAAAGAAAGAAGGCAACAACATTAAAAGGTAGCCACCTTAAGCTACCAGCCTGACTTTTTTATACAGCTAGTTTAAGCAACTCACCTTGGACAACTCTCCAATGCCAAAATAAATGAAAACAAACCAAACACTGTGGTTATTAAAAGCACTGACATAGGAAAAGAAACCTCAGACTGCATGAAATTTGAAAATCAAAGCCCTTTCCAACACTGTAGCCAACCTAGGAGAACTTTTTAGGACATCTGAGCAAATGATGGATATTCTTCCCGCTGATAACAAGATTAATACACAGAACCCATTGTGTGTATCTATTATGCGAAGTGAGTAAAACAGGATCCAGAGAAGAGGATGCATGCACTTAAAAAGGAACAAAGACATCACAAAAAAGACAAAACATCCTGGAGGAAATTTCTAATGGCACTGAAGAGATGACTCATACTTAGAGACATTCAGAGAGACAGATAACAGTGTGGGCTGAGGTGGATGGCTAAAGGCAGACCATGGATATACATTCAATATATAAAAAGCTGAAGGAAGGAAAGAGAAACCTTCATGTTAATGAACTTCCTTGCCTCAAAAGCTATTCCCACCTYTTCTCCTTTTTAATGCAAACTTTATACATAAATGAGTGTAAAGAATTTTAATGAGATGTACACTTTAAGTGTATTAAAATGAATTATGCAGGAAAGCAGCGGGATAGCAACAGATGTACAGATTCAAGGGTGACATGCTTAGTTTCATTTGATGAATGTTTGTTTTGTTGTTTTGAAAAATTAATGTAATGAAATATTTAAAGTGAACAAGAAACTTAAAATTTGACTTGGAGGATGGATTGCTTCCTTACAACGACAGCCTCAACTATTCTGTGACAGTGTGACAGGTTTTTGCTAAAGAAAATACATCACTGGCCTCTGAATCAAGACTCTCTGAATAACCATTATGTTGTTCTAAACATTTTAGGAATTTCTTACAGAGAGTGGGTTTCCAAACGTTGGTGTAACAATGTCGGTACAGTATGAGGCCAGAGAACAGAGTCTTCACAATAAATTTACAGGACAAGGTTTCCTATTAAAAAGGTGGTGATAAGGGCACATGATACTCCTAAAAAACTTCCAGTGGCTTACAGCTGCCCTTTGATCCAAAAAAATTCTAGGCTACTGCCTTTATATGCACGTAGAAACAGCATTAATATTTAATCATCTTCCTTTCAGGTATTTAACACAGGAAGGAGTTAAAAAGTGTTAAGAAACCTGCCATCTGGCATTTCTGTTCTCAAAAACATCTACTTCCTCACCTGGAGTATGATTTTCTGAGGCTTCTTTTAATTGGCAGAACTTTGGATGGTCTTCACCTTTGAAGATTACCTTCCAAGTATTTAAATTTGGGCATCCAAACCAAAAGGAGATCTGAATACTCAGCAACAGAGCCTCTGGGTAGGTTCTGTAGCTTGCACTTCTGAGAGTTATAAGGGAGTCACTAATGTATGCCTGATTCCCCACTGCAGTCTGTGCAGCATATAGAGGAAAAGTAAAGTACTAATCTTCTAATTCCCCAGCTGGGGGTCACAGGCCCAGAAGTCTAAATGCGGTGAGGCTGTATATGCCCAATGGGAAACGATTGGGAATGAAGCAACAAACAGGAATTATTAACCTTGCACACAGTGCCTGAGGGAATCCGAAAATTCTTATTATTTTCAAACAGGAAGAATGTTCTTGAGACTATCCAGCCTTTTCCTCCATGAAAACATTTGTTCATGAGGAGMGTAAAGTAGGACAGAGAAGGAGGTTATGACATGACTGGCATGCCGAGCCTTTGAAACGATACCCTTGTGAGAAAGAACTTGAATCAGACGGATTCTTTGATTTGTCCTTGTTTTTTAAAAAATCTCATTGTCCAGTACTACGTTCTTTACCATTCAGAATGGCTGGTAGCCAAGAAATGCAAACGAACTATGTATCAGTGATACAGCTGCAAGGCTGTTTTGTAAAAACAAAACAATTTTTTGTGGGCTAATAATGTTCCCTAACTGTAATCCACCTATGAACAGTTTAATACCAGTAACAGCAGCAGCAAGGAAAAACCTTCCGGCTAAAAAAGCTAAATTGCATAAGATGCAGAAGCTTTATTATTTTTAWGACAATTTAATCCCAAACATCATCTCTGTATGTCCTACACCCCCTCAAATACACACACACATATCTTGATCCCCTATATACAGGATCCACAAGCAAACCACATTTTTGTGGCRGACTTTACCAAAATATATTTTAGTTTCACAAAAATTCAATTATACAACAGAGCGCAATTATCTGTTTACTGGCAACCAAGCAGTCCACATTAGTTCAGCTCCGCTTTGCTGAACTGTGTTCAACTGCTCAAAGCATTCAACTGTTTCATTACGAGATTTCATCAGACACTCCTGGCTCCAGCACCATGGCACAGCAACCACGATGCAGGATGCCCGCTGCTCTCCACGCTTTGTCTGCTGCTGCTTAAAAGCTGCCCCGGCTCTCTACAGAATTTGTTCACAATTATTTCAAAGCTTCATGTATATATGGTTTGTATTATCCATTGTATTATCCATGTCTTATCTGGGCTACTTTCTCTCTCCAGCCTTTTTTTTTTTTTTTTTTTTTTTTTTTTTT